>NC_039273.1:19182161-19506803 GCF_003368295.1 Carassius auratus | reverse complement strand
TAATGAATATGGAGTTAAGCAATAGAATGATTCATTCATAAGTCTTTTTTGAGTTCATTCTGGTCCATATATAATGTTATAAAAAGGGTTTCTTTGCCATTCTCTGGCAAAGGACTTTTCTGTGAAGACAAAGGTTTAAAGCCCTTCCCCCTTAGGAATTTCAGTCTGGTTTCACTGGCTGGGGGGGGAAGTCAATGCAAGTATTTAACTTGATCTCCTGGGGTTTACATGTGATGTCCAGCGTTGCATTCCAATCACGAACAATAAATTTGACAATCTCTTCTTTGAATTAAAATTGTCAATAATTGTTCTATTGGTGTTAATGTTGAAAGCTGTTGTGTGAACAAGTTGGTTGGTTGGTTATCTTGTTTGGTTCCTGTGGCACTAGAACTGATTTATGACTTCCTGAGGAATTCAGCTCATGTTTCAATGCACACAGCTCTGATAGACTCTTTGATTTGTCTGATTTGACTCATTTCTGCTACATATATCCCCCTTTCGATCGGCGAGGTGTTAGGTGAAGACATCGTCGATCGCTGGAGAAACAAAGGCAGAAGAAGCAGACAACAACACAGCAAACAGCAAGACAACACCTCCATGACAGTTACTGTACTGGTGCAGGCATCAGGTTATTTAGGTACACGTGGTTAAGTTCAATTAGTCAATGTAGTTTAGCACATTGAGGATAGTTTAGATGGTCTTGGAAATTGTTTTTATTTTGATTCATCAATCAAATTTGTGGTTAACTTTGTTTGGTTCTTCTAGGTTGTCTTACTTTACATGTTTACCATTAGTTTTCTAGTAATTTCATTTTCAATTCAATGGATTGACCTATCATGCATGGAGCTCTCTGGCTTCCATTCAGTTTAGAGTGGCTTGGCGGATATTAGGTGTTGCGAGTCAATCCCTAATATCAGACTTCAACCCTCGCAGGGTGTCTAGGCATTTCACCTACTCAGGAAAGAGGGGAAGGAGAAGGATAGGTAAAAGAAGAACAAAACAAAACAAGGCTGCTGTGGGTTTTCCTAGCATGTGTTACAACTACTATTGAGCTAGGATGTCAGGTGCAGCTAGTGTGTCGTGAACCTTAACTTAGTGTCAGGTGTTCTACCTATTGTGAGGATGGCTGCACGTTTCTTCATGGTGGGTATGTGTAACTTTGTTACGCTAAAAGTTGGATATTCTACCTGTGGGAAGAATATGTTTGTTGACTGTTATCAGTAGATGTGTTTACCTCTGGGTGTAGGTAATGTTGTGTATTACTGGTGTAGTGCATGTGTGGTCAGATCTGTTCAAGTCTGTGTTGGTCTCCCCCTTTTTCTAGCATGTCACTGAAGACTGGCTCTCTGCATCTTTGGCTTGGATGAGGGCGTGTCCATGGTCTAATGAGGGGTCAGTCCAGCAAGGCAGGAAGTTCTTTAGCACGCCGTCGGAGGCAGTTTGGCATGGCTGTGTGAAGCTGAGTTGCAAAACTTGTCTCCTATGTTGCATTCTCTTGTGATGCCTTCTGGCTGTAGCAGACTTTCTGACCTTCTGTGCTCTGGTGGTTGCTGTTGCACAGACAGGGAATGTGGTACTTGGAGTTGGAGTTCATTTGACAGTTTGTTAGTGACTGAGGTGATGTCCTTTAGTACCTCAGATTTTTCATCAACAGTTGGCCGTGAAAGACTTGTTCATTCTGGGTTGTTGTTGAACAGGCGCTTGTCATCTCTGATGCGGTGCACCAGGTGATCACCGGCCTTCCGTTCTGTCGCTGGTCACAGCGAGCATGACTCAACTTTGTGGTCACCTGCATGTAAATTGTCTTGAAGGAACTCTCTTAGTTGTTCCATGACTTGTTCCGTGTCTTCTAATGGTAAGCGGTTATGTTCTTGTGAGTACTCAGCACTGTGCATGTCTGAGTGGTGCTGAGGTGGGTTTTGTTGTCGCTTACCCACACGAGTTGCTCTTGGATGAGTCAGGTGATTACCTTTGGATATCTGGTTAGGTTTCCAGATGTTATCCTTTTGGTTTCTTGAGAAGCGTGGCTGGTCCCATGGATTTTCCAGCAGTTGGGCTGAAAGCGGTCGTGGATATGGGCGTCACGTTCTCTGTGCTCTTGATGGAAGACTCTGGTGTTGTGATGCCGCTGGGTGTCGTCCAGTGCAAGGCTTGAGTCTTTGTTGACAGAGTTCAAGAGTGTGGATGTTTTGTTACCTTTCTTTGAGGCCAACTTCTGCTTGTTATAGGCCTTCTGTGTTAGGTCACGCAACTGTTGGATGGTCATGGAGTTCGGACAGGCCATGACACCTAGATGGTGACTTACTCCGGGGTGCAGATTCTTTAGGAAGAGGGTTTTGAAGTTCACATCCTCTTCAAGGTCAGGGCTGTTGTGTGCACCAAAGTAGGCTTGTCGGAGTCGGTTGTAATAAGCTTGTGGAGTCTCTTGACGACCTTGTTTGGTTTCCAAGGCAGTTAACAGTCCATGTTCAGACTCTGGGTCTGTAAACTCTTTAATCAGGACCTCACGAAGTCGCTGGTAGTTTGACTTGGTTTGACTGGGCTGTCGATCTAGAAAGTTTCGTACCTCGGAGCTGGACGTGGCTCTAAGGAGGTATAACCAGTCTCTGTCAGTCACATGAGGTCTCACTTCCAGGTGAAATTCGATATCTCGCAGATAAGCTTGGATGTCGGGGCTCTCTGTGGAGTTCGGGTTGAACCTGCTGATGTTTTTAGACAGCTTGTTGAGGTCTTTGATGGTCATCCCGTGTGCAGCTTCAAGGCCTTGGACGGGAGGTTTTCTTTCGTTGGCAGGAAAGGGTTGTGTGGTGAAGGCAGGTGAGGTTTTGGGTTGTGGCCCTTCGCTCCTTTCGTCATATGCCAGTTCTTGGACGTGGAACTCTGCTCTGCTCAGCAGCGATGAGGCTAAGAGATGTTTCTCTTTTCTTGGCTCTAGTTTGTGCTTGTAAGCATTTTGGAGTTCTTTTCTGACCATGTAGAGCTCATCGTTGGTATCATCTAGTTGTTGGGTCAGATTGTCGATTTCAGTTCTGTACCTTTCAAGGTGGTCTTTCAAAGCACTGATTTCAGAATTCTTGTTTCTGATGTCTATCTTGGCTTTCTCCAGTAGCTGTTCGTCATACTGGAGTCTGTTTACCAGGTCTTTCTGAGCAGCCGTTGCATGTTGCTGGTCGAGCTGAGCTGCTGCCAGGGCTGCTAGGAGCTTCATAACTTGTTCTGTTGTATCCTGCTCCCTCTCGCTGGGTGCTTTGAGTTGATCTTGAACTTTCACTTCCAGCTTGTCTATGCGACGTTGAGCACGTGTCAGCTCCTCTTGAAGGTGGGTGATGTACTTGTCGCTCAGTTTCAGCTGGGTTGTGAAGGCATAGCTTAGTGAGCTCGTGATCTTGACTAGCTCCTCGTGGTTGTTGTTCTGGCTTGAATCTTGTGTCAGGAATCTTCTCAGGATTAGGATTATTATTAAAAATAATAACAGTTCAAATGTCTTTGGAGTGAGGCTGTCTGTTATGCCTCTCAGCCAAATGTTCACATCTTCCCCATGGGCAATGGGGTCTGCAGTCTGCGGCATGTTGGCACGCTGGGGAGAAGAGAGACTGACACAGATCTGTTTGGAGTAAAAGCCTATGTGTGGTGGGACAACTAAGTGTTGTATCAGTGATTGTGAACCACTAGTGAAATGTGGTGATGACTGTGTTGGTCTCAGGGTGTCTAAGTAGACTAGAGATGGGAAGACTTTGTCACTCTAATGAGGAAGAGGAAAAGAGAGACAGAGGTGAAAAACAAATTCAAATGACAAGCAAAATGTTTGTTTTTCAAATGAGGAAAATTATTTTTTTTTCCAATTAAATGTTATCAAAAACGTAAACAATATTATTATATTTCTTGCTTTGGACAAAAGAATACAATAATAATTCTGATATCTCTTTTCTTAGTCTGACAGGATTGACACCATACACCTTTCAGTTGGACCGCTCACCAGGGAGTCAGCGAAGGCGACAGTTGCTCAACACGTATCTCTATTAAATTGATCTCAACGTTGGATGAGATGCTAAAACTTGGATTGCGTTTCCAAATGTAGGGAGGTTAGGAAGAACAAATGAGAGGATGATTACAATCAAATTCATAAGGATGATTCGTCGTCTTTGGCACGATTGTGTATTTACTTCACTTAGAATTGATTGATGGTTCTTACATGTCCTACAAATGTAAAAAGAGAAGAGGAAAGTAAAGGAGAGAGAGGACGGAGATGGTAAGTCTCAGTAGCGGTTATCTGAACTACAAGGAGAGCGTTGTGTTAGTTGCTGCACAACTAATCAAACAAAATAAACTTTAAGTGAAAGAGAGTTGTCTTTCTAATTTATTTGAACTCGTAGTGAGGGATAACAATGTCTCCTTTTAGGGCTCAGGTTTGTCGTTCCCAGGCTAGGATACACAAAGTAAAGAAATGGTAAGAAAAAGTAAAATTAAAAAAAATAAATGGGCAAAATATGCAAAAATGAAATTAAAACGAGGAAATCAATACGTAAAACAATAGTGGTTAAGTGTATAACCAAAACAGGAAGAGGGGTAAAACGCATTCAAATAAGTAAAGGTCTGAATAGCATATATTCAGATGGGTGATAAATAAATTAGGAAGAATAAGTTTACTTTAACTTCCAAAGTTCAAGGCTTATTCATTCCTAAAATAATTAGACCCAAAAGAGAATACTAGAAATAAAAGATCATATGAAATGATCTGAAAGGGAAATTTTAAATGATTCAAAATAAATTTAATGTTTCAATTAAATTTCAATTTGACAATTAATAATTGTGAGTCAGTATTTCCCTTTCTAGTAAAATGAAAATAAGTGGTCTAGTGAGAAAACAGAGCGATAAAAAGAAAGAGACTAACAAGTGTTAGTTAAGATGTTGAAAATGGTTAAATCACGTCAGCGTTGCCCAAACACACATTATTCTACCACTGGATGGTAATGCTAACGGCTAACCTTTGAGGCTAGTGGCTTTAGTATAGACTTCAATGTAAATGCAATGGTTTCGTTAGCTTAGCGACACCGCAGAGTTTGTGCGCTGCGCGTGCACAGTTCAGAGTTGCTCCGGAAGTACGTTAGGCTTCCGGGTCACGGTCGTCACTATGGCAACCAAAACACATTCTAGTGGATCAGCACATGAATCGTTGCATTGTTGCAAATACAGTTAAGCATGTTACATGAAATGTCGGCTCATTTCAACACTGTACAAATAACAACACCGCCTTTCAGTTGGTTTTGCGATGTGGCACTTAAACTCTCAGTTTGTATAGAGTTAAATTTATCTTAATTCAAATAGCAGCTTCCTGCTGTAGTTAAGGGAACACAGTTATATCAATCTCAGCAATTTGATTCTCCGTGCCAGTTTTTCTGGACACAAACATAAAAGTTTTCCTTCGCTGTTGGTACACAGTTAAAATTTACTTGATCAAGCTTTTAAAACACTCCCATTCAAATTACTCTCGGACACACGCAGTGTTACGCGAGATTGCATTCACTTTGTGAACGGATACAAATGGGCAAACATTGTTCTCTAATGTTCAACGTTAATTTAGGGGAGTAGAATATCAAAATTGATTCGGCAGTGGAACACGCACTGGCAATCAAACTATATGAAATATGAATACGGGGACTTTGATAAATAGATTGAGGAACCCGCTCAAAACTATTCTTTATTCACCGATTTATATCCCTTTTGAAACACTAACAGTTTAGCTCCGTTCAGCAAACAGTGACTGAGATAGCGTTTGAGACACTGGAACACGCAGTGAAATCAAATCAGCTATAAAACAAGGCATTACACAAATGAGGAACACGCTCAATTTCTACCTTATTGTACGATCTCAGATGTTTACTTTTAAGTTCACTTACTGCTGTTAACAAAGGGGAGACGGACTCGAGTTAAAGTCTCCTCTCGCTCCTTTCATTCAAGCGGGAGGGCGCGCGCTGCTTACGTCACGCAAACACACACACATACTCAGGTCTCGGAAGCTTTTCATCCGTCATTCCTTTAGCAAAATCAAAGATTAAATAACTTGGTTTATGCTCACAATTTAGATTAAACTGCCCGCAATCATTCTCCACCATTATAAATGTAAGGGAAACAGGTCAATTTAGCTCAAAGGGAATCATTTAAGATTTTAAAGGGAATTTGAACAGAATCACTGTTTCACGGCTGTTCACGGAGACGCGCCTGCGGTTCAGTGAACGAGCCGTTTAACATCAAATCTGCGCTGGATACTAATATCCAAACTATAGTGAAAACACTATCAATTAGCACAGTAACAAGATCGGCAGCTTAAGACATTAACTTGTAAGCACAAAACACAAGATACTTCTCTTTTCAATATGAATAAGGCTTTATTAGATAAATCTAAGACATATAAACTAATCTAACACATAAACGCACGCACACACACATTCACACAAGTTGCAGGAAGGTCGAAAGTTAGGGAAAGATGAGTTTAAGAGAATGGAAATATGGAATCCCAAGTTAACAGCAATACGTTAAATTGCATAAACATGAACAACCATCAATCACGTAATTAGCGCTCGCATTGAGTTCCTCAATGAGGTTAAAATTATATCAGATACACCAGTAAAGGTCACAGTCTGGAGGTAAAGTTACTTGCATCTCCTGTGAAGAAGGAGCCTCGGTGAAAGGGCTATCCCGAGGTCGTTGATTGGCTGGAAGTTCAGTCTCTGAAGTGACGTCTTGGGAAGCCCGTGGTTGTTGGGCGTTGGCTGAAAGTGCAGAGTCGTGTTCGCTGGTTGAAGTTGAATGGACGTTACAAAACTTAACTCAGAACACGAAACTCTCAAACGGAAAAGAAAAGAAATAAAGTTTGGCGAGACTAGGTTGTGTTCCTTCTCATAGTAGCAGCAGGCAGGCACGCTGGAACCGCGCTCAAAGAACAATGATGACTACCGCATGGCTAGATGCTACAAGCTAAAGCTAGGTAGCAAAGCTACAAGCTAAAAGCTAAGAGCAGGCATGACTGATAGCACGAGCAATGCTAGAACTAAAAGCCGACATGGCTAATAGCAGCAGCTAGACTAGAACTAAAAGCAGACTAAAAGCAAGGCATGACTAAAAGCGAAATTACATCGTGTCCAAAGTATTTAAAACTTCCTGTTGGCCACCCCTCAAATGTTGCCTTGACCAATCAGATATGTTCTTGAGTCTTGGGTATCATAAATCATTTGTTTATCTTACCAAGCATGTGGTTCTTGCCTCACAGGGTCTAATTTTGGACATGATTCCTATAACATGATTATGATATATTTTACAAATAAATGATTGTCAGGGCAATATCAAGCAAGAAAATTCAATCACACACATATCAAACACGACTATGTACCCTTCAGCTATACCATAGTCATTTAAAGAAAACATACACGATAAGTGATTATAACATGATAGTCAAATGTGTGGGTTACACGTAAATGAATATGGAGTTAAGCAATAGAATGATTCATTCATAAGTCTTTTTTGAGTTCATTCTGGTCCATATATAATGTATAAAAAGGGTTTCTTTGCCATTCTCTGGCAAAGGACTTTTCTGTGAAGACAAAGGTTTAAAGCCCTTCCCCCTTAGGAATTTCAGTCTGGTTTCACTGGCTGGGGGGGGAAGTCAATGCAAGTATTTAACTTGATCTCCTGGGTTTACATGTGATGTCCAGCGTTGCATTCCAATCACGAACAATAAATTTGACAATCTCTTCTTTGAATTAAAATTGTCAATAATTGTTCTATTGGTGTTAATGTTGAAAGCTGTTGTGTGAACAAGTTGGTTGGTTGGTTATCTTGTTTGGTTCCTGTGGCACTAGAACTGATTTATGACTTCCTGAGGAATTCAGCTCATGTTTCAATGCACACAGCTCTGATAGACTCTTTGATTTGTCTGATTTGACTCATTTCTGCTACATCAGCATGGCTGTGATTCAGCTGCAGGTATGAGGCTGCAGGCCGAATGCCATTGGTGATCACTGCATGCTGATACAAAGCCATATATTGCCTACAGCCTCTACCTATGGGCGAATCACAGCCATACCGATATTATACTGCCATGTCACACAACTACTCATGTGATATATATATATATATATATATATATATATATATATATATATATATATATGTACATATGCAACAGTTCTTTCTGGTCCCTGATTGGCTGAGAGACTTTTCTAGTGGTGTGATATTCTAGTTAAAGCAGAACTCAAACCATTTCACTTTTTGTATCACTGTGTTTGCAGTGTTTCTCACAGCGAGTGTCATGCCGGACACCCAAATCCAATACAATGTTATAAATAATACTGTTTTTGTGTGATGGAATGTAGTTTTAAGGGGGTTTAAAAGGTATACGTACTTTTAATGTTATCCAAAATCTTCAAAAAACATCATTATTTAGAAGTAATAGGTTATTTTACATCCTGTTTTGATCAACCTCATCAGAATGCCCTGTTGGAATGGGCATGGTGGATTGTAGACTTGAAAGTAAACATCCACTGGTATGATTGGCTAATATTGTCTATGTTAAGAGTCGTCTGTGTTTTACAGCCTACATCCTTGGATGCTGATGTGATTTAAGTTAAAAACACATAAATACTTACTACATATCGAACTATCTGTAATAACACACAAAGCCACAGAATAACAACAGCTACTCACACTTGTGTGGTGCGACACTGTCGGATCCAATATAGTCGCACAGCATCGTCTTTTAGTTTCAGTCTTTCTAAAAATACTGCATCGAGTTGTGCCTTGTTGGTAAAAAATCTGTGGTAAAAGGAAGTGAACAAAGGACCAAGTTCTTACTGACATGGTCTGAAACTTTATTTCATTAAAAATACATTTCATCCACTCTTTTCTAATGCTTGGATCAGAAGGAAGGCAATTTCCACAGCTTGGCACTGAACAGTGTCTTGTTGTCTTCGGAGCCAGTTTTATAATTTGATAACAATTTGTGTGTAAACCTACGTTTGCTTCTCTCGTTATTCATCTACTGCACATGCGAATCAGGGCAGGGCTAAATAGGCAGTGATGCAGAAGCAGACATTGATCTTCTTCTGCTGAGGCAGTATTTAGCCACACTATTACGCCATAAAATGGCATGTTCCACAGCCCTCGTTTTGGCAGATTGGCTTCAATATAAGATGTTTTTAGACTAACAAGAAACTTTTTTTTTTTTTCAGATAGAGTTCTGAAACTTACAAAAAAATATTTTATAACACAATGACACAATCTTATGTTCTTTCTGACAATTCAGTTTTTTCTGGTCCTTGAATCTGATTGGCTTTTTCCATCGTCTCAATATTCTAGTGAAAACATAACTCCAACCCTTTGGATCACTCCACTTTCAAAATTTCTCAAAAGAAGTGTCATGGTGGATGCCAAAATACTGTTTTTGTGTCACGGAATGTAGTTTTAAGAGTTTTTATTTTTATTTTTTATTTTTTAGGTGATAATATAATAAGTGTTTAGACCTTAAATATGCGGTTTGTTAATAAAAAATAACATCTATTTGAAAATTAGCTTCAACATTTTGGGAAATGTGAGCTCCATAGCGTCAGTAGCCTTTCAGTGCTCTTGTACCAACCACAAGCGGCCTTACTTCGGCCAGTTATTCTCTTCTATTTCTCTGTAGTGGTTAAACATGATAAACAAAACAATAATTAATTTTGGGTAAATCTAACAGGCAGTCTTTGGTCTACGGCCGAATCACAGCCATGCTGATATAAAGTCATATCACATGGCTACTCATGTGATATTGCTCATATATATTTAAAATATATTAAAATGTGAATATTTATTTTTAACTGTAAGAATATTTTACAATATTATCTGTTTTTACTGTAATTTTCAGCAAATAAATGCGGCCATGATGAGTATAAGAGAGTTATTTTGTTTGAACTCAGACTGAACTTTGCAACTATAAAAAGGCCTCATGTATGAAACAGATGTCTAAGTGCAAAACTCCTTAATAAACTTGTTTGGTAATAATAGTGATGAAGGTGAAGTTGGGATTGTGGATTCCTTTTAAAACTCTTCCTTATCCATCACCGACAGAGCAAGATAGAGCCTCCTGTTCCCTCCCACTGTACTTCTATCTACCCTGATAGATGGGTTCCTGTCATTGCACACTCAAGCCGCAAGATGAAACCAAGTTTAAAAGATAAGCACCAGCATGGTCATACCTTCAGCCAACTCCTTACTCCACATGCAACCATTTATAACACTAATAGTGCACAACAAGTTGAGCTGGAAGCATCTTAATGCTTCTGCAGTTAAAAAAAAAAAATTTGCTTGTATCTTTAATGGAGTTCTAATGAAAGTTCAGGAGGAGCTTGTTCATCTACTCCTGTCAAACACAGCATAAATGGCTACTAAGGCCTGAAATAGGAACACAAAATGCTAAATGTATGTAGATGATGATTTACATTAGAACAAACGTCATTGATCATATCACCTGATTATTTGCAGTCTTTTTTGTGATAGTACAAAGACTGGGAAAATGGCAGCGACTTATCAGTGAAAACTCATGGAATGTGCTTTGACATATTTATTTGCACTTCTCTGAGCAAATCAAACAGACAGCAAAATGAAATACTGACTTCTCCCTTTCTGTGAAAAGAAATGCTGTTATTTTTATTTGCCCTGGTCTGTCTCTCCAAATGTGTGTTAGCGTGTGTGTGCGTGCATGCATATGTGTGTCTGTTTGTGCATGTGTACATGCTCTTACCCCACCACCACCAAGACGTTTAGTCTGGGTCCCATTGTGTAATGGAGGATGGGGCAGTTTGTATGCTGTGGAGCATGTCTTAAAGTTGACCCTCAGCATCTCCCATGAAGGAATGTGTTGGCTCTCATGCCCGCTAATCCAACCCCTGCCTTTAGTAAACTCAGCCTGGACCTGACCACAGACCTCCCAGGTTAGTCAAGCCCTCTCTTAACACTCAGGTGAGGCCTGTACAGCCACTGAAGTCTTGCATTCATTCGTCTTTTGAAAGAAACCTTGCATTTGAGCTCAGAGATTTTTTTTAGTGGAAAGTGAGGGATAAGTTTTCCTGATAGAGTTTTAAGGAACACATCAATCATGTGTAATGTCATTATTCTGAATGTGTCAGCCAATACTGTAAAAACAGCTGTAAAGCAAAACATATATCACATGGCATGTGTTTTTGCTCTGGCTTTTAGTTCTTTTAATAACATATTTATACCTCTGGTTCTTTTTCATTTGCTTTGAATGAAATTAGCTGACTTACATGTATTCAAGCAATATTAGCCTTTCAAGTCTGTGCCAACAGACAAGAGCTGTTTGAATTACCCCAGAATTCCGTTTAACCAAATGTTATTCAAACAAATTCTTGTGGGAATATATTTTATGCAAGCACCCTTTTCACTTACCTTATGCCCTGGGTGTGATTAACTGTTTCTGCATGACTG
This sequence comes from Carassius auratus, assembly GCF_003368295.1. NCBI lineage: Eukaryota > Metazoa > Chordata > Actinopteri > Cypriniformes > Cyprinidae > Carassius > Carassius auratus. The sequence continues at coordinate 19,495,328 of NC_039273.1, read as the reverse complement.
TCTCACTAAATTCACATAGTTTTCATGCCTAGTAGAACATATTTAAGGCCTGCAAGTTTAAATGTTTATCACAACAAATTTTGATAAAACTTGATCTAACAAATCATTAAATTCAGACAAACCCCATGCATTGCAGTTGCTAAGTTACAAGTACAGTCCACAGTCCAAAATTTTCATTTTCATTTTCACCCTCATGTCATTCCAAACCTGTATGCATATCTTTCTTATGTGGAACATAAATGAAAATATTTTTAAGAGTGTAAGTAACCAAACTGTTTTTTTTTTTTTCATAGTATTTTTTAGTCTGTGGGACCTAAAACCATTTTGTTACCAATATTCTTCAAAATGTCTTATTTTGTGTTCCACAAAAGACAGAAAGTCATACAGGGTTAGAATGACATGATGAGTAGTGAATGATGACATAATTTTCATTTTTGGGATGACTATCCCCTTTAAAACGAGACTTTTTTTTCACATAATGGGATCTGAACCTCGACCACATACACATTTATCGGCCGCATATGTAATTGAGGATGTCTCATTTCAGAATGTTAACCATTTTAAAATTGACAGTTATTCAGTGTGAGGCATAAAATTACTGTTATTTCTTTCTTACTTTGGAATGCAATGGTTACTTTTTTTTTAATTAGGCAGCCTCGGTCACAGCCTCGGTCACAGTTGGCCAGAGTAATTTCTCAGCATAGATATAGTGTTGTGGTTAGCTAACAGGTTATCATCCTTCTAACCACAGTATGGAATGGAATGTTAATTTTATTATCTTGTAGATGTATCAAATAAATTATTTATTTAAACCTTTTTTATTATTATTTAAACCTAATTTAAACCTAAACCTATGAACTGTATTTTAATTGTCACACTGATTTGCACTAGCAATTCAAATCAAGTTTTGCTAAGTGGTCACTGAAACAACACATGCCAAGGTCAAAACCCTGTTCTTCATTCACATCCCACACTGTTTTGAATTGAATGTGCCACACTTTTCACATTGTCTCTCTCTTTTTCTCTTTATCATGCAGTGTGCCAGCGAGTTAGTGAAGCATTAGAGAGTAGTTCTTAATGGCTTTGCATACAAGCCCCTACACTTGGCGTAAGCTGGACTGCCACAATGGCCTCACAATTGCCCACTGCTCCAAACATGAGTCTCACCATAGCCAAAAGCTGATAAGCCAGCCTGAGCTGCAGCTAGAGCTGATGGGAGACAAATAGTCCCTGATAACGAAGTGTAATCCACACAAAAGCCACCAACCCCTCTTACAATGGGGGCTAAAAATGTAAGAGAAGATTTGAAGAAAAGTGACATGTCAGTGAAGAACCATTGAACCTGAATAAGCCAGATTAACTGGCCTTTTAGAAGATTTGGTGGTTTAACATTTCCTTAATGCTGTGTGACAGTGAACAAGAGAGAGCTTTGTAATGGGATATATAAGAAACTAAATGTGTTACACGCGTCATTAAGTATGAAACTTTCACCTCTATTTCTTTCTGTCTTGAAACACTTTGTCCTCTAGAACACTGAGTTTTCAGTTAGTAAGTTAAAAACCAGGAAGGACACAATAGTATAAATAGTATCATATTAACTTTAAACCTGTCTCCTTAAGTTATGCCTGTGAAAGCAGAAGTCTGAGGGTTTGACAGCTGGCCAAAGTGTTATTTATGGACCAGGATGTGTGTAAAGTTTAGGCAAGGGTGATTCCAAGTTAATACGTGAGCTTTTCAGCATTTACCACTGAATACTCTCTCTGGCTGACGTAATGTATGATTGTTTTAGGAAGAATGCAAAAAGAAAGAAAAAAAAGTGTGAGGTACTTGAGAAGGCCAAATATAATACTCATCAGAAAAAGAAAGAAAAATGTAGCCCATTACAAAAATGTTAAATATGTTCACTTTAAGAAGAAGAAGAAGAATGAGCTGTATGCTTACACATACGAGGAATTTGTTTTCATAGAATCTCCGCAGTGCAACAGAATGACAGCGACACAACAAAAAACATAATAAAAGAATAAAAGATACAAAAAATGCAAATAAATACGTAAAGAATGACCATATACGAATTGACAATTGTATAGCAGGTATATTACGAAAAGCAGTTATGTATGTACAGGTGTATTATGTGCAAAATTTAAGTTTACACTAAGTATGTGTGTTAGATAAATAAGTGTATGTGTATATAAATATAAATAGTGTAGTGTGCTCCACAGTTATTATCAAGTGTTCATTAGATGGATTGCCTGAGGAAAGAAACTGTTCCTGTGTCCGGTCATTCTAGTGCTCAGTGCTCTGTAGCGTCGACCAGATGGTAACAGTTCAAGAAGAGAGTGTGAGTGAAGAGTCCAGAGTGATTTTGCCAGCCCTTTTGCTCACTCTGGATAAGTAGAATAGAAGGGAGAATTGTACCGATGATTCGCTCAGCAGTCCGGACTATCCTCTGTAGTCTTCTGAGGTCAGATTTAGAAACTGAGCTGAACCAGACAGTAACTGAAGTGCAGAGGATGGATTCGATGATGGTGGAGTAGAACTGTTTCAGCAGCTCCTGTGGCAGGTTAAACTTCCGCAGCTGGTGAAGGAAGTACAACCTCTACTGGGCCTTTTTTACAATGGAGTCAATGTGAATGTCCCACTTCAGGTCCTGAGAAGTTGTGGTGCCCAGGAACCCGAATGACTCCACTGCAGTCACAGTGCTGTTCATGATGAAGAGTTTTAACCAGCTGGCCTCAAAGTCATTTTTCATGAAAGAATGAAGTCAGTTACTCTTAAGTTCACACAGGTGTGAATAAAATAACCACCTTTGCTTTTCATCACATTAACAAATTAACATGTTCCAAATTTAACAATGAGAAAACTCTTACTTTTTGAAACCCCCCAAAATAAGAAGTGTAATTTTGTGAAAGTTTACTTGTGCTTGTTCTCATATTTTATTTTATTTTATTATATAATAAAAGTGTTTGATTATGTTTAGATCAAATGCAGAGACTTGAATACATACAACATACAATTTTTGGGGTCCAAAAATGCTAACAATGAAGGTTTTTTATGTTATTGAGAGAAGTCTCTTTCGATGCTCACCAAGGTTTCATTTATTTGATTAAAAATACAGCAGAACTGTGAAATATTTGAACAATATATTACATTAATATAGTTTAAAATGTTATTTGACCTTGTGATGGCAAAGCTGAATTTTCAGTTGCCATTATGCTAGTCTTCAGTGTTACACGATCCTTTAGAATCATAATTTTTTTTTTTTTTTTAAAGAAATTATACTTTTTTCAGCAGTGACACAATAAAATTAATCCAAAAATGACAGAAAAGGTTATAGGCTATAATTTCTGTTTCAAATAAATGAAAAAATTTCATGGTTTCCACGCAGATATTAAGCAGCAAAAACAGTTGTCAGCACTGATAATAATAAGAATAAGAAATATTAACAATTAAGCACCAGTGATAAATGATAATAACTGAGCACCAAATTAGCATATTTAAAAGAAAAAAAATCTAAATAATTCCCAATTTTAAACCAATAATATATATAGATGTCCATACATCCTACCCTGGCTGTCTGGGTGACAGTGGATTTACTGTCCATTGTATCAAACATTATAAGATCATTTCAATATGAATGAAATCCGTAGCTAAATTTAAACCATGCAGGGAGACAGAAAATACTCTAGCTGTGTCTTGAGCTTTCAGAACACAAATGCACCATGTCTTGGAGGCCAGTGTCTCTCTCTCTCTCTCTCTCTCTCTCTCTCTTTCTCTCTCTGCCAAAGCTCCAAGCTACAGGCCACGGGTTTCCTGTGAACTCCTCTTCTCTATACAACAACAGAAGTGCCCCAGCCCTTCACTCAAACTCATATTACACCCTCAAATCTGTCAGCGACACGAGCAACCTCCGCTCACATCTAGGCACATACTCAGAGGAACAGTCCCAGAGCTCAATTCCTGCTGCTTATATTTACTGGCATTGTGAATGCTGAGTAATTCACATGAAACAGAAAATTAGCAACATAAATTCATGTTTTAGCATGTTTTAAAGATGCTGTTCAGCTTCTTGGTCCAATTTGTATTCTGTTTTCAAAAGGGAAGTCATCCAAGCACATCAGACAGAATCATGGCCGAGTCTGTTGTTGCACGGATTCATTCAAAGTGTGAAGGAATTCTAATCTCAACAACCACAAGTCAGGAGTTACATTTCTTACTGTAATTTTCATTTTCAAGATGTCAACATTTTTCTACTGGTGAAATCCATCAATGTGGCAGAAGGTTATTATTCTATCAAAGGTTAAAACTGTTTGGGAAGAGAAATGACTCTCATTTGTTTCCACATCCACTGCCTAAAAACCCTAGGGGGGAATCGTGTCTCGTTCTTTTTCTTTTCATCTGTATCCGATTCCATTTCTCTTTATTCTATTTCTTCGTTCCCCCAAGTTCACTCTTCCCTTTTCCTCATTTAATATGTCTAAACACAGTGAAACTTCATAGAAACTGATGCTGTGGTTGCATGGAAATTTCATTCAAATAACCAAGGAAAAGAAATAGTGCTTTTTTGTGTGTGTGTTGCTATAAGTGTTCCTGATGCCCAGACAAAAATATTTCACTGTAAAAAATATCTTCCCATCACTGTTCTTCTGCCAAAACAACCCTTCTCTTTTCAGCATGGACTGTTGTAAGAAAATAATCATGTGGACCCCTGTTACACTTTATTTTAAGGTGTCCTTGTTACAGTGTAATTATACATTTAAGTACTGAGTGATATTAATTAACTACATCTGCTAACTATATGGTTAGGGTTTGGTTTAGGTTTACTTGCATGTAATTATGCATAATTGATTTCTATTATAATAGTAAGTACATGTAACTTGTAACAAGGACACCTTAAAATAAAGTGTTACCTGGACCTCCTTATCTGCTTTAGCCTGCATCCTTCCAGTTCCAGCCATCCTCTTCATCTCCCAACTGTGATTGGTTCCATATCTCGGTCCAGTCAGGGTGATCTCTGCCCGCACACAAACCATGTGAAGTTGAACTTGTGATCTCATTACCAAACAATAGAATTTAAGTGAGAGTTAGTGGCTAAACACAGTGAAGTGGCTGAATGGTCCATTAGCTTCTCTCACAGGGTTCCCAGCAGGGTTTATTAATGACCTTAGAGTGCTAATGATCTTTTAGTCTTCACTTTCTTTCTACTTGTAAGCTGATCCACTGAAAGCGACTCTATTGTCTGATTCTCAGGGCTCTTTGTACTGCTCTCTGTCTCACTTGTGCCATTCTCTCTGGCACAGTGTTAGCATTGCCACCTTTCTCTGATTAAGAGGAGCTCAGGGAATACACCAGATGATAAATCACAGCACTGACACAAAAACATACACATTCTAAATCGGTCTGACCTTTGGAGAGGTGTTCTCCTGTAATACTCAGCGGAAACTGAAGCTGTCATTGCAAAAGTCTCAGTGGAAATAACAAAATCTGGATTCTTATTCTGGAACAGGATTCTTATCTAACTTTATAAAAAATCATAAATTATTGTCTGAATAGTCTGAGTTGCAGTCACTTACCAGAGCAGAAAAAAAGGAACATTCTCCTTATAGCCAGCCTATATGAAGATGCCATGAAAGGTCTTTTAGTCAATATACTATTTTCATTAACATGATCCATCTTTAAAGATATTGAAATCACGGTTTGGTCTAAATGTGGCTGTCTTTCAAGATGTGAAAAAAAAGTTCACTAGGGTTCTATTTAGAGGTCATTTTTGTGCTGACAGTTTATGAAATCATCCAAATGAGGTACATGGTATGGTAGATTCTAGCCATGACTAGAAAAATGTGTTTAGCAACAAAAACCTTCTGTCTTTTAATGAAATACAGTAAGTAATACTTCTTAAATCACAGGTTTCAACACATATAGTAAGCAGCTCAGGTTATGATTCTACTGTAAATCCTTTGATTCAGGGGATTCCCCAGTCATATATGCACCTACCAAAACATTAAAGAGTTTGAGAAAAACATAAATCGGTGTTTCATATCATTTGTTTTATGGGAGAGAATAAGCCTTGTTATTTTCTGAGGACTTTCCAAGAGAACAGTAATAATGCCTTCTCTAATTTGTACTGTCTAGAAACCCAGTCGCTGGGAACATACAGGGTATATTTGAAACAAACACCTGGAACTTCTAGAGAACTACAAAGGAGACGCACAGAAAATTAGGCTCCTGGAACAGTTGGTTTGGATTAAACAGACCTCCCTTCTCTCTGAGCCCAACTCACTGAAGATACATAATGAGTCTGACCTCCCTGGAGATTTGAGGAGACACAAATGCATACAAACCGTACCCATATGAACCATCCCCACAGGCTCAGTAAGTAATGTCTGTTCATCATATCAATATAAGCCATATGGGCAGTTTTCCACTGAGTTGTAAATTCTCAACATCTTTACTTTGATCATATATTTGAATGTACGCTTAAGCTAAATACAGAATTATAAATACAAAGGGTTTATTTTAGAAACGAATGCAAATCCACAAAATCTGATCTTTCGATAAGACTTTCTGGTAAGGTTCAATTTATTAACACTAGTTAATGCATAATGTATAAAGTAATCCATGATCGTAATGTTGGTTAATGATTTCTACATTTACTACATTTAAAGTTCTATAGCATCTGTTAATGCATTATAAACAAACATCAGGTTAACATTAACTTAAACACTGTTTTCAACTAAAAACTTTTTACACTTTTGGCATTTTGGGGGACGGAAAACGCAAACTTTTGAAAATAGGTTTCAAAGAGCATGTTTTTGAAAACAATACTGTTATCATATCTGTGTAAACTACAAAGATGCAAATTTGTGAAATGTAATGCATGTTTACATAATGTTTATTTACAAAATGTCATTGCCAACTACTGGTCTGAAATGCATAATCAACACATCTTGCACATCAAAAGTAGTGTGTAGTGTCTTCTATATGTACTGTAAAAGATACACACAAAAAATACAGTAATAAGATTATAATAACTAAGCTAATGGATAATTCTGTGTATATGGATTAATTTGTAATAGACATAAAAAAAAACATCCTTAAGACAAATCTGAGAAGTCTGATACAGCTTTTATTATAACGCCACATTTTTAGATGTCAGAAAATAATTCAAAACAGTGAGTACATAAATATAATATTATTTACAAAACATTTACAAATGCTGCTAGCATTGTTCTTGAAATGTACAACTTATCAAAAAAGTGTATCATTTTCGACAAGCATATCATACAGCATAACATCAATCAACAATACCTATATCCAGTCTTGATTTGGACTTGTATCTTTCCAAATAAAGTTGTTCAGGTTTTCAATATTCCCCTCTGTTTGACCAGATATAACATAACGGTACATTAAATGTGTATGAAAACATGACCTTTATTTAATGTAGGCATATTGGAGTCTTTCCGGCAGATGTAGAAAAGTCACAGTGGAGAAAGGGTTATATGAGTCTCTATGTGGCTCCAGGACAGGAAGGGACCTTTTCCACCAATTTCACTGACTCAGAAGCCTAGCTAGAGTAATAAGGCTTACATGCGCTTACAAATCTATTCAATACAAGTGCTTTCTCAATACATCTATAACTGTCATAAAATTGTACAAAAGGCATAAACATTCATCTGTTTATAAAGGTAAGCAAACCGTATGTATACAAACTTGTTCCACTATTTGACAATTCTAAATTGGCAATGCCTCAACAGCAAAACATCCAGAGAGAAGACATTTAGAAGACAGTTCCCTGTTTATCTTTGTGATTACAAGGCTGTTGTTGAACAACACCATCACAGAATGTTCACAATGGTCCCTGGTTCTCCACGGCAGAGTATTCTGTCTCAGACACATGTGAGGCATCGATAAGCCTAGCGAGGCCAGTTTTGGTAGAATACTTGAAGATGAAGGCTTTCATGAGGTCGTAACGGTAGTTCTTGTTGATGAAGTTGTAGATGATGGGGTTCATGCAGCAGTGAAGGAGAGAGAACCACTGGGTGAGATGCAGTGCTGCATAGAGAGCGTTCTCCAGGGTGCAGTTGAAAGGAAGCACATTGAGAAAAGCTAGAGTGTCAAGCAGTAGAGCTCCATGATAAGGAAGCCAACACACTAGGAAGACCACAATGTAGGTGAAGATGAGGCGGCGACTGATATGACGTTCCTGGTCAGCTGAGGGTTGGATGGTACCTGCCAGGAGTACGTAGAACACAGCAATGATGGGGAAGGGGATGGCAAAGCCGAGCATGAAGAAACTCATTTGGATTCCAACTGTCCACTCCTTAATGCTTTCCGCCGGGTACATAGGTTTACATATGATGCTGTTTGAATGGCTTGATTTCTCAGCCTGGAGGAAATATGTTTCAGGGAGGGCAGCAAAAAATGCCAGCAGCCAAACGCCAACACAGATTAGCTGCCTGATCCTTCTCTTCTTCTGACTGGAACCATCTCCTAAAAGTTTCACGGACAGGTAGCGGTCCACACTCATGCATGTAAGGAAAAAGATACTGCTGAAGAGGTTGACGCTGAAGATTAGATGTGTAATTTTGCACATGGCATCTCCAAAGGGCCAGTGGCCGAGTTGAAGCAGAGAACTAACGGAGACCGGAAGAGTGGCTACTACGCAGAGGTCTGCGATGGCAAGGTTGAGGATATACAGGTGAGTCTCATAACGTTTCCTTTCAGCTCGTATGTTCACCCACACCACCAGAGCATTTGCGGCGAGGCCGATGATGAAGAGGAAGATGTAGAGAATAGAGAGGGCATAAAGCAAAGCCCTGTGGCTGAAGGTGCTGTGACACACTTCCACATGGGAGACATTATCATCAAGGGTTGAGAAATTCAGATCACCCAGTGCATCCAAAATATCATTGAAGTCATTCATGTTCACACTCATCTTGACACGTCTTAGTTATTGCCACTTGTGGGACAAAACAGCAGTGACCTGAAACAAACAAAAAAACAGGAGCTGTAAAGACACATAGGCATAAAAAGCACAAGAATACGGTCTAATTAAACTGAAATTTTATTTATAAAACACACACAATCTGAAACATCTTGAACACACCAGTGTCCCTTGTCAGAGGGCAGGACCTTGTGCTAGATAAGAGGATTTTTTCCTGAATACTTCAGTGCAGGGGTTTATTTCCCAGGGTTACTGGGTTGCACTAAATATATGAATAAATTCAGACTATCACTGTCACAAAATCAAAGAGGGAAGAGAGAAAAACAAACAAGACAGTCCTCAGTCTAGTTATGAAGTTCTAGTTAAGAAGTTAATTGTATTCATTCTCTTTGTATTCATGAAGACTTTCAACAGAATCCCTCTAAAATGTAATGTGGTGTAACCATTAAGAAAAAAGTGATCTCACATGATTATACACATTATACACACAAGTATTTTTTTCAAAATCACTTTGAATATATTTTTTTCTAAGGTAAAAAAAAATTTTATAGTATGAATTCTAATTAAAAAAATGTTTATGTTTTTGAAAAATCACAAAAATATTACAATTTACAACATGAATCACACTTGTCACATCTTAAAAAGAAAAATGTTCTGATATTTAGGAGGTTTACTGACACACAGTCATGAATGTCTGCACATGCACTGTCTGCATGTTGGTTGCACCACGACTCATGTAGCAGACATAAAAATGAACACAATTTTTGGTCAAAATTTGATTTAGTTTTACTTTATTGTATTGTGCAATATTATTAGACTAAATTATTTACGCAATAGAGATTCATTTCTCAAATGCTTTGTTGTACTTTTCAGCTGAACATAAGGACTAGGCTAGATGCCTAGCACCAAAACTCAGATGGCTGAGCAAAACTTGTTGGCAGACTTGATGTCATGCAGTGAGCCAGTAAAAAAACTAAGCAGATATCCATGGCAAATGGGAGGTATTTTGGTTATACGAAAAATTCAGCATAATCAACGGGCCATGCAATGGAGTACAATGATAAAGAACAGCTTGTGATGCCTCTGGAGGCATTAGAGAGACTGATGCCCATTAGAAGTGAGACAAGTCATAGTTGAGGAGGATGGGCGGCTGCTGCTCTCTCTGCGACACAGAGGGGTGAAAGGTTCTTTTCTCAAAATGATATGCTCAGCTTGAGGACTGGATGCCAGGCTTTTGAACTGACAGAAGCTAAAGAGAACAGAGAACAGCCAGACTGGCGCTATGTCAAAGTTCTTCACTTACACGTTCTCAAACACAGATGTACACACATCTCTAACCACACATTTTTCATCTTCAACCCCGAGGGCTTGCATAATAATAAACACATTGAAACATTTAAGTATGCTTTTAAAGCTAAAACTCTGTGCAGTGAAGCAGAAATGATAAACACGGTTATGCTCTTTCTTAATCTGTAATTTTTTTATATAAACAAAATATCAGTTTCCAAGTGGCTCTGTGTTAAAAGATACAACTGCTTGTGTTTTTCTAAAGAACCATCAAGTGATAGAATTTGTTTAGGCTTGTTTATTTTCATTCCAAATCAACCTGCTGGTTTGACCCTGGAACACAGTTAGCGCCTAACCTTAATATCATTAAAGGAAATATGAGAAGTGACACAGCTGCTCTTAATGCATCCTCTGATGTTTGCGTACTGCTAGATCCTCGATCCTCCCCAAAACAAAGACAGACTTATTTTACAGCTTTCCACTCTGACATCATTACATTGTGGCGACAGAGAGGGCAGCGTAAACCTCTGACCTGACTTTAAAATCAGGTGCCATAAAATGTGACGGTCCATTAGAACTGGCCCCAAGCACCACCATCATGTCCCCCAGCCTTGTTGTAAAACTGTTGCATTTACACTGTTCAAACACAGCGGCCCCCTCACCTGATCTCACGGCCCCAGGCTGCAAGCACACTTGCCCGCACAAAGGGGTTTAGCTGTGTGGACACAGAAACTCTCCGTCCAGTCCCTTCCTTCCCCCTCTCTCCCCGTATCTTTCACTTGAAGTCTCTAAGTTCCCTTGAAACTCTGTATTGTTTCACTCCAAGTGTTTGGCAAGCATAAAGGTAATTACCCGTCATGGTTAAAGCATGAAATCTTCACTGTAAGAGTCATTGTGAGGAAAGTAATTGAACAACAATACAAGTAAAACAAATCACTTGAAAGTAAACTAACAGTGGATGAATACTAGGTAACAAGGAAATGTGAATTAATTAATCCCACAGAACGTTACTATAGGAATTCCTATAGTTAGCCTACTATAAAGTGACTAATACAATTCAGAAATATATTTTTATTACATTTTTTATATAAATAGAAACTACTGCAAAATAATAATAATGTCAAGTCGCCTTTACTGAAATTCACAAACAATAATAATAAAAAAAAACGAAATCAAACAACTTCAATATTTAGCCTACGTGAATGGACTCTCGGGAACCGACAAAAAAAGACCAAATCTCACAAGAAACAAGAGTTCCTCTACTTGACCCCTTTATTCAAGACACGGGAGTGCACATCATTCTCTTAAAATATGGATTTTAAATTATTTATTCTCTAATGTGCAGCTACATTCATTTGAATTTTATATGAAATCGAACTGGACAGATCCGCGAGCGACACTGCTCATCCACACCTCCGCCTGAGAGTTTCGGGTTCGGTTCATTTGTTCAAATATTGCTTTTTCAGCGTGTAGAATTAGAGCACGTTACTTTAAGCTTTAAAGTCCGATTTAAAAATAATATCTTATAAAACCGTATATCATTAGTTTTAAGTGTTTGGGTTTCATTAGGTATGGTCTGATACGCGTATGAAAAGACCGCATTTAAAAACCCAAATCTCTCACGCACAAGCACGTGCACACACAGACAAGACGTAAAAATAAACTTACAATCCTTGTGATATGTTTTGGTGCTCCTAGGCTTTTAAATGTAGCCTCTGGTGAAGAGATTCCGATGCCTAGAGAAAATGTCAAAGTCTTGAGTTTATCCGTGAGAGGATGGCGTGATTGTCCCTCTGCGCTCTGACTGCACTTGCTGATATAGTGCTGCGAGTAACGCCTCCTGAGGCCGATCGGAAAAGCGAATAACTAAGTTTCTGTCCAACAACAATGTGAGTGGCTGACGTGCGACACTTTGGATTACACTCCCTGTTTAAATAGCGATTTTTTTTCGTGCGAGAGTTGTTTAGAATAATCAAAGAAGCATGCATGTGAGTTTCATGAGGATTTGTAAGCCCTTCCAGTTTCACAGGCAAAATATGCTTCACGTACAAATACTCGTAAGATTTTTATTTTAGATCCCAGTTTTTGCACTGCTCTGTCTTTGTTTGATAATAGGGTAGCCTATTTTATAATAACTAATCATTTATAATAACTACTAATCATCATTAATACGGTAACAATAAATATTTTATATTGATTTCATAGCATATCAAATAATTCAAATAGCTAAAATGTCATATATAAAATAGCATGCTCATATTTGAATTTACCAATTGTTAAGTATCCTGGTTTATTAATGACTAATAATAACATAATGCAATAGTTGCAATATCATATTACCATTCAAATAATTAATATAATACGGGTAATATGACTTAATGCTTCATGGTTAAGTCTTATATAAAATGCAGCTTGCAGTGTGTTGTTGTTAGTATCATGCAGGTGAATTTTGTTTTGTTATTTTTTTCCTGTCCCATGACCTTTTATTCTTTTTGCATCCTCTTGGCAATCCCTCAAAGACTTCCTGGCAGTCGACTAAATTTAACCACAAACCTGTTCTTAATCTTCAGCTGGCCTCTGTTTAGCTTTATATTTTTCTGGCTAATGGCCAGTCCCTAATGTATGTGACATGTAAAAGTGGAAACTGAAATGAAACATTTTCAACAATAGTAGTGGAATTTTAATGGGGTAAATTGTTCATAGGTATGGAGTGAAGTGATGCATTTGAAGCAGTAGTGCATTGCTCTAAGTGCAAAACATATGTTGGCTTCCTCCAGCAATGTGAGGGTACTGATGGAAAAGAGATAAGCCAGATGAATGCAACTGTGACCACAACATTACACTGAAAGTTTTAAGTCTTACCAGCATTATTTTTTAATTGTGTGGATGGTGATTGATCAATGTGCTTATCCACATAAACATAACAAATGAGATGGAACACCTGTCAGCATTTGATTGTTCAATGGCCTCTGTTTAAAGATCCTGACCATACAGGGTGGAAACCATCAGGTCTTTTTGTGTGAAGCATGCACAGAAATCCAGCAGTTAAAACACATTTGGTTTTAGTTAGGGATGTAGTCTGGTAAACAGAGACATGTTCCAAATTAAAGATTGATAAAATGGCCTTTCCATCTTATTTCCATTAGTTTTCACTGGACTCCATTCCTTGTGTCTGCAGGAAAGGAAAGTTCCTCACAAAATAACACTGGTTTTGGATTTAATACTAAATTAGTTACTGACACAGGCTGTATATAAAACAAAAATATCACAGTTATTATTTCTTTATTATTTTCTTTATTTATTTGTTTGTTTGCTTGTTTCTTTATTGATTGACTGATTGATTGAAAACCTCATAGCTAACCGTTTTATTAACAAATTGCCATCAACAGCTAGCTGTTCACATCCCATAGAGCAAAGCCAGTAAGGGGAACATAGAACTCTTTTAAAAACTATTATACAGGGTGAGACCACCAGGAAAGTAGGAGACAAGGACAAATGATGCATCCATTGATACGTTTCACATTGCACTTCCACAGTCTGCGTTTGCATTGCTACCTGCATGGTCTTTTGGCTATAGAATTCAAACAATATGTGGCAGACCAGACATACCAGCAAAGAAATAGCTCACTTTCAACGTGAAAACAATTATTTCAAAACATGCTGCGTCAGAAGACTCTTCCAAATCGCTTTGTTAACAAATGGCCGAGTTGCATTCATACATTGAATGAGCTGAGCTACACAAGCGTGGCGTAGCGTTGTGTTGTGTTGCACAGCTGGATGCCAAACAAGAGCTTGTTAGTAACAGAGGCGTGACATGCTCCCGGCTTATCCGATAAGATAGGAAAACGATGAAAATGGCCGGCTAGAGCTCTCATTATGTGTAAGTATCGCATTATGCGTTATAGTTGATAGAGTACTGTATTCCGTTTTTAGTTGCCTCCTCGCTGCCCCTCTCACAGAAGCAGTGAAGAGGCTTTGATCTCGTAGCCATGGCAGCTGTCAGAAGCGCGCGCAAACCGCAGCCTGCTGCAGCCTTTATGGCGCGAGACTTGTCTAACTCCTGTTAGAAATGCTTACCTAATGAATTCAAATCGAGATTTACTGCTTGGGTGCCTTACTTCGCTTCGTTTAACCATTTTAGTTTCGAAAGCAGTGGCTCTGGTATTCAAGTATACAGCACTTTCTAAGCTAAACTCTGTGGAATCACTAAGGATGTCGCAATGGTGAGTAATAACTGCCCTTTTACTTAGTGCACTTCATTATTATCCCAAGAACCACCATGGTGTTTAGAATGAACAACAGTCTTGTGCATTCTGTGTGAGAAAACTTTAATATTTATATTATCTACACTGAACAGCTATAAACTCTGTAATGTCTGAATTGTTTGTATAACTTTATATCTTATATTAAGAGAATATGCAACATTTCTATGTGCAAAAAAAAAAAAAAAAAAGAAGGAAGGAAAGTGCAAAAAAATAAAGGAGTTCTAGTAAGGACGCCTACTAGGAGAAAGTCCACATTGACAACATGACAACATAGAGCCATACTGAGAACCAGCAGTAATTTTGTCCTCAAATAGGAGCTATTCAATTCAGCTTTGCATGGTTAAGGTGGAGGCATGCTATTTTCAGTCATCCTACACCATTAATTTTCTAAAGCAGATCATTACATTTAGTAGTATGCTGAAACTACTTTTTTTTCAATTCCCCATGCAATTTTCTTCATAAGCATCAACATATGCCAGTTACTGCTGATTTCTAGTGAAAGGCAACATTTCTTTCCTTTCTTGGCTGCCATATTTAAGATATCTCTAAGATGTGCTTCTCTATTTTATTGTAAATGTTATTTTACAACCACCTTTCTAACCTCCTCCCACAGATCCTCCCCAGCCCCTTCCTGCTCTATCTATCCTGTCCCCTCCTTTGATTTTGCCATCCCTACAATATGAGTAGCTCTTGGCAGTGCTAATGCCCAGAGGGGAACAATACAGTATGGGCCCATCAGAATAAGAAAAGAAGGTGGTTTCACCCTCGCCATGAACTCTTTCAACAATCACAAAAGGAGCACCCACACGCAAGGGAGTCAAAAGAAGTCAGAGGACATCTGTGGAATTCACGTGTATTCAGCTTTAGAAAACAAAGTATGAAGAAATAATGTTTTTAAGGGGATTTCTTCCATTATGTGGCTTAATATGCTGACTTATGTTAAATTTATACTATAGAATACCCGAGACAAGACACTCGTATAGTTTTGAATGGGGAAAATGCAACACTCAATATGGCCGCTCAATCGCAGGAAGCCCCGCCTTCTGAATGAAAGAGCCAATCACTAATCGATAAAGTCACCGCGTCACTGCAGCTGCCATTAGAAGTCCCGGTTGCTACAGAAACAGTGGGTTCTCTGAGACATGCTCTTAAGTCTGCGCATGCACACTGGCTGATCTAGCCTGAAAAAACAAGCTTTTAATAATGCTATTTGAGTAAAAGTAACAACATTTATGACATAGTTGTCAGATTTCTTTGGTGATTGTGAATATGAAATTAATTGTAAGCTTAGTGAACAGTTTTGGAGAATTTGATGTTTTCCCATTCAAAGAGATAGGAGCTGCACTTGGATGCCCAAGAGACGTTTCAAAGATGGCCGCAGAGTGACATGACATGGTCTTAAAATGACTTTGTGTGCATTCTGTGGTTTCTTTTATTTCGTTTGCAGTCAGACACTGGCAGTGCTAAGTTTGCCCAAAGGGTCTAAAAACAGAGTGTCTGGAGAAATTTCCACGAAGGCAGGTGCTCTCAACATGTGTAATTAGGCCTGTTAACAAGTACTACTGCAGATTTACCTGTCTTTGCTGAATGCATTTCAAAGACAGATTCCCATGGAAGGCCATGGATATTTTGAAATATGGAAAAAAATATGTATAAATACAATAAACTGCTTTTCAATTAAATACAAAGCTATTCACCATCAGTAAGTACATTTGAAAATCTAATCATTGTTTTATCCACATTTTCTATGCACTTATAAATAAAAAATAAATGTGAAATATATAGAATTTTATCTCATAAATATAATCCCTTTCCTCTACCCAGTTCATATGGACAAATGTGGGATGCTGCTCAGGGAGCTCTGGAGGATGAATATCCCACAATGCAGCTCCATCCTCAAAAGGGCCGTCTTCAGGTCTTTCAAACATTGGTAACTTTCTACCTGCGGTACCGCAAGATATTCTGTGCCCTGGAGGAGGGTTTACGATCTGATTTTTCACCCTCAAAAGAGATTTATTTAGGAGATTTGGGCTTATGGAAGATTTTACTGCTCAATGTCAAATTGGTTTTTAGTGAGCTAAGCCTCTTGTTTTGTTTGTTTTTTCTGAAATTGGTGGATGCCAATTGGGGTCACAAGTGCATTACTTTTACATATGCCCTTTTCTTTTCAGGGCTGTAGTACTGTAGCTGAAAGTTGTTTGAATCTTGTTTTTAGTAAGATCTTGAGGTACCTATTCCATGCTACTTTGTGAGGGAGGAGGTGGGAGCACTAAATGATAGAGAAAAGATGTTGTCCCATATTTTGGCTAAAGGAATATGTCAGGAACATACAATTGTGAGTGTGTCTTTATGTAAAACACATCAATGAAATATAAATGCTCTCAATCCAAATACATGTAATGCAATAGTTGATACCAAAAAGGGTATACTTCAGGTGTGTGGTCCTGGTTTCTGGTTTAGCAGTTGCCAGTTCAGTCCATGCCTGTGGAGAGGGCTGTGTGGCTGCTGCAGGTCAGTGAGCGAGCTCGGCAGGGAAGACTGAGAGCTCACTTCATGAAGACAACTCGGCGGGAGGAGCAAAGAAGACTTCAGGGTAACTCTAGCATGCTGGACCCTAACCTGGCAGCCACCTGCATTCAGAAGGTATCAGCCATCACTTGATTGTCAGCAAAAATGTTGTATAGTCCAGTGAAATTACTAATACATTATATAGCTGGGTTAAAATAGATGGGCAAAACAAATAAATGATGAGGGAAAACTTATGCAGTGAACTTATAAATATCACTACTGTTTTTAGATATAAAGGAAGAGTTCACCTAAAAATGTTTTGTCTTTTATAATTTAGTCACAGTTATGTAATTCGAAAAATTGTATGGCTTTCAAAAACTTTGAAGCTCTAATGTCTTCACTGGTGTCTTCGTCTTTTGAAGCCAGCTTTGTATGGCGAACAGACCAAAATTCAGCTTTTATTCACTCTCAAATTAAGTTCATTTCATCAAACAGAGTAGGCGTACACAGACCATGTCAAATATGCGACACAAAGCAGAAGACTTGGATCAGTCGTGTTGTGTGGATTCATGTTATGCATCATGTCCATTTCTGAGCATTAATGTTTAGGAAAAATGGTTGAAACATTCTTCAGAATATCTTTTGTGGTGCTGTTTTGTTGTTTCTGTTTAATTTTTGTTGTTATTTTGTCATTATTGTTAGTTTTTGTTATTTGTTGTAATGTTAAAAGCTCATAACATTTGTCACCGTTCTTGAGGTTTGTGCATCAAGTGATGAGATATGTTTACAGCAGAATAATTTCAAATTTATATTCCAGATGCCTTTGCTTTGTATTGTGATTGATCTTCAGAAACAAAGATAGCATGGTTCACTTTACATTTGAAATCTTCTATAAAACTAGAGCTATTACAGATCTATTAATTGTGTTACTAACTGGAAGTTTAGCTGTAGTTGTCATCACAAATTTAAAATATCATATATTTAAAAATATGAGTGCATGATGTTGCCTTGATTTTTTTTCTACCTTTATTTATTTATTGGTTGGTAACATTTCTCACAGGCCTAATAGTTATTCATGAATTAAACTTATGAGTACACATTCAGTGTCATCAGAGTGTGCAAACTAGATACTGAAGAAATAAATATTTCATTATCTACATTATATTTGACAATCTACCGCATCATACACAAGGGAGGTCGTGTATGCTTCCTACCTCTGCCTGAGCATGAACTCAAATGTTGTAGAGGTCAGGCCATCTCCTATCACATTCATCAGTTGTCACATCTGACATGAGGTCTGCTCACAAAAGACTATGAGATCCCATCCAAGCACAAAGGATATATCTCCACCAAACCAGTGGGAATAATGTTCTTGTAGCCCTTTGGCAGCAGAAGGGAGATTAGTATTGTAGTGCTGTTGAGAGTGTTGTTTTCAGAGTGAGTGTTCATTACGGTTGTTGAAGCCAGACATAGATGTAGCCTGAAAGGGACAGCAGAAATGATTTTGGAGCTCTGAAGTTTTTTACAATGCAGGTGTGAAACTGACATTACTGAGTGAAAAAGTACAAGGTCCTTAAGGAGCCTCAGCATTGTTGCTCACCATAACTCACCTTTAAATAGCATTTGAATGAATGCGATTACAGGAGGTGATAAACAGAGATTTTGGGCTCTCACACTGCTCGGCTGTTTTCACAAGATCTAATCCTCCCTTCATTCTCTTTCTGTAGCGCACAGCGAAGCAGATTTCTGTGCTGTGAAACCCAGGAAACATAATCCTCTCTCTTCAGTTGGCTATTGTTGCTTAAGGATCTTTGTCGTTCAAAATAAAAAGGAGGATTTATTTAAAATACAGGAAAAATCCGCGCCTGCATTTATGAACTGTTAGCTAAGTCTTGAGATTGATTTGCCTTATGTTGAGGTTGTCTAAATATGAATCTCCCAACATTCCATCTTTCCTGCGATCACGATGTGTTTTTCCCTCCGTCTTCTAGGTTTGGTGGGGTTATCAAGACAGTAGGAGGGTCAACAAGAACTGTCTGGAGGAAATGATATTTTTGGGAATGGTAAACACCAGGATGCTCTGCCAGTCCACTGATTGTGAAAAGCGAAAAGCTGATGAATTTGTTGTTTTGTACATATCTTCTGCTATTTGCGATCAGACCCATTCAGAACTTTTTTGTACGTTTTGTTGTCATTTTTTCCATTTCTTGGCTCCTGGTGCCCTTTTTCCAGATACCAGCCCAGCAAACGAAACCCAGTCCTGCCCAGCTGTATCAGGTGGAAAGCAGGAGTTTGAGTAAAGTCAGTGTGGTCTGTCGATTGACCTGATATCAAAGAAAGCCTGCAAGAACAAATACGCCATTGGTTTATTGAGTGTCGGTAAGCCATACGCAAAAATCATTGATACAGTTTTTTTGGGGGTAGAATTACATTTTAGTAAAAAAATAAATAAATAAAAAATTACATTTCTAAGAACTTGGAACATATGTTTTAAACTAGAGTTTTAAAATATTTTATTTATTGTTTTACCTTTATCGTGGACACTCTTATAAGGAGGTTTAAGTAACTGCGGAAAATTGTGCCAAATTTTCAATAATAGTTTCCCACTTTCCATTTCCTCAGCATTCTTTCAGTTACTTTCTGAAAATCTCTAGAACTAATCACCTCTATGTAATCTTCTACCTTTTATACTTCCCCGTAGCCAATATCTCTTTTTACTAATCTGCTAATTTGTTTCCACACTCACAAGAGCTTTCTCTTGCATCTCCGTCCACTCAATCCGTGATTTCACTCTTATTGTAAAGTACATTCCTGGCCCTTCGTCGCATTCTTTTGTGCAGAGGCTGGAATGTAAGCAGTCAAGGTGATGGTCACTTTAACCCAAGGCTGTTAAAGCTTAGCTAATCCATGTGATTTTTTCAAGTGTGCATGGTGTAGAGTGAGACTGGACTGATTAGTGCATTCCAGCCTGATTTACAGCCTGCCAAGCATGCTGCTGCCCATTAATGCAGAGACAACAGTCATAAGTCATCTCAGTTTGACAACACAATGTTGTAGTGGGAGTTCAGTAGCTTTGTCGCCAGTTAGTGGCCCCTTCCTCTGGCCCCTTCCAGTGAGTGACCTTGCTTGGCCCCAGCTGGTTGTATAAGGGATGTATTATACCAGGTCAGGACCTGCAAGGTGAAGTATGTTGGCGTGGTTTCCATGTGCTGGTGAAGTGGAAGAGTGAAAGTTGGAGTATTTGAACAGCCAGCCCTACATATGCTTCAAAACATATAATCACTTCACTATTATTACAATTTGAATCCCGCTAACATACAGTCAGGTTCTGGAAGTAAAAACTTGATTCATTTTCTCTCTTTCTTCATTTTTTGATAACCTATATAAATAAGATACATTTTAAGGTTGCTCAGAATTAATATTTCTATATTTTTCCATTGTTTTATGTTGATTATGTTATTCTTCATATGATTGTAGTTCCTTCCCTTCCTAAAGCTGCTAAGTACACAGTCTTCTGTTCTGATTCACCTTGTAGCTAGTTAGCTTGGTTCATGATATAACACATCAACAAAAACCTTTTTTTGTTTTGGAAGGGAAAAATGGCAAAAAAAAAAAAAAGGGCACTTATGCACTCCACACTGAGGTAGAGAATAAATCAGCAGTTTTGTTGTAAAGTTCTTTCACTGAAGTTGTTAAATAAGTATGTTTGGTTTATACTAAATGAAGTGAATCTGTTTTATATTATTTTTCTAGTGAGCAGATTTCTGTGAAATTCAACCCTCTGCATTACAGTAGTACAACTTTCAGCATGTTCTACCACATTGGCAGTGAGTTTTAGTTGTGTGCTACTGATTAAGTTTGCTAGAGCGGAGAGCTCAGGCTGGGTTCTGACTGACACTTTTACCCAGATATTCTAAACCTGCCCCAGCTCCCCTGAGAGTCAGCGCTGGACCTGGCTAATGTATGAAGTTCACAGTTCAAAATATGATTGATTTGCCTTTGTTCACTCGATCTGCTTTGTTTATCTATATGTTCACACAGACATGAAGTCTGCGTTACCTCAACTTTTAAAAATCTTTCAGGAAAATTGTGTTTCACCCAGAGTTCCTCCCATATATATTGAATTTGAACCAAAAGAGCTTATGAGTAATGGTGTTTCTGTAGAATCTGTAAATTTTATATTTGTTTTCTTTAATTTGGACTACTCCGCTGTACATTTCAACTTTGGATGTCACCTTATTTAAGTTCAAAATGTAAATGTAATATTTCAAAAGGATATTGCTTGATACTGTCCTTTTTTAGATACAGAAAAAGTTTATTATTATTTATGTTTGTTTAAGAATGCTAACATAGTACATTTTTAAGGTTGCTGCTGAGTTTGCTGCTAAAGAAGAAGAGAGGGAGAAGAAAAAAAATCAAAGGGAGAGAAAGACAAAAAAGGAATGACAAAAAAAAGAAGAAAGGGGAAAGGAGATACAGAGGTAGGGCCATGCCTTGATAAAAACCTATCACTGCACAGAAATCAATACAGTTTATTAAAAAGTATCTGTATCTGCAGAATTAAATCAGCTGATGTGGCACAAATCTGAGTGTCATTGACTCAGATGACCTCTGTGGTCATGCCCACACAAAATGAACCAGACTTGGTTTAACTGCATAGTGCTGACTTTGGAGAATTCGATTACAGATCAGATATTGAAAGAAAATAACTTTGTTTTCCATTGTACTTTCTTCTTTAGTGTTTCCTTGTTCTTGTCAATTATTGCATCCTAGTTTTGTTACATCACCATTTCAGGCAAGTTCCTTTAACCTTTAGGCTTATTTGCATTAAAGATGAAAGGAGGTTTATAGGCGTTCCAGCATCAGTGTTACACAGTTTAATTTCAAAGATTTCCCTGAGGTGAGAAGGCCTGAAGTTTCCAGCTATTAAGTTAAAAGTCATAGATGAGAGAATTATGACATATCACAGCAGCACTTGCTTTATTTCCTCAGAAAACATTTAGCATGATCGGCACACTCATATCATGCATAATTTTACATCCAAAATATTATTGAATATCTGGAGGACTGTAATATCCCTTCCTGGGTTCTGTTTGGGGTATATTTAGATGAGGAATGGTGAGGATGTTTGTTAAGCTTATCCTCAATCTCTGGAAATATCTGTGATTTCAGAAAGGCATTCCTGCTGTGTTCCATTTTATTTGATCCTTGATAACCTTTTGTTCTCCCTATTCAGAGGTCTTCCTCTTGTTAAACATAGATAGAGGTTCTGTTTTCTCTACTATGACGTCCAGACGTCCTGTGTTCCAATATTTTAACAAAGATAAATGATGAATTAAAGCTTAGGCGTGGCAGACAGGATTCTTTCATGTTTAAATATAAAGTGATTTAGGTTCATGTGTGGTTTAATGTGTTCTGAGCTGACCTCTGAGCATCATATGCTGACCAGTGGCTACTGTGAGGCAGTCAAGTGATTAAAATGCCTGCTCATGCTGATCTTTTGTTCATGCTTTCCTTCATAAGAATACCTGTAATCCTCATTGGAGAGCCAAACCACTGATATCTGCTCACAATGAGGCCCAAAGACCAATCTAACCTTTTTCAAAGGCTCAAATCCTGTTAGAAAGCTGAACCTTTCAATGGTTAATTAAGATTTTTTTTTTTGCAGAGCTCTTATATTGGCCTAGTTAAAGTTCCTCTTCAGGAACTCGAGCTGCGTCGAGAACGATTGGGGAACGCGTCCAGCGTGACGTCTCTGAATAATATGTATAATCAGTCCAAAGGAAGGGCGAGACGTCATAGGCGGGTGACGTCAGAGACCAGGAAGCATAAAAGCAGGAGAGGCACAGCCGGCCCCAGCCTTGTGTCTTCAGCAAGCGCTCTGTGTGTGTGTCAGCCGCTATTTGTTTGTGAGTCTTATTTAGTGTCGTTTGTCCACTGATAAACTCCTTTGTCAAAGCTTCAATCAAGAGAAGTTTTGGGCGAGAGCAGGCAGCGCTCAGGCTGTGTGTTTTTCCCTGCCAAAAAAAAAAAAAGGGTAGGGACACACGCAGCTCGTGTGTTGTCTGCTTGAGAGTGAAGCGCGCAGTGTCAGCTCTCGAGGGAGTTGACGGCTGCGATGCGAGCCTTTGCTTCACTCTCAGAAGGCTCTCTTTGAGGAGAGAGCTTTCACTGGCGTTTCTCGCGGTGCCAGTCCCGTTTTCGCCGAGGCAAAACGGTGGTTGTGCTCGCGGGATTCGCTTTCGGATCTGCTTGAAGGAATGTAAGACGGCCAAGCCCCTATCTTCTTTCTTAGCCACCAGATCCGGCGCCCGCTCTCGGTGGTCGGAAGCCCGCGTTTGCGGTACTTTCTCCCCGATGAGAGGGCGCGACGGCGCTGCCTGTCTTTCTCTGAGGAGATTGATGTGGATAGGCGTCGACGAGCTCGCCAGTCACACAAGCACCAGTTACACAAGCATGTTATGCCTAATATTAACATAAGCAGCATTAATGAAGAGTGGAGCTCGCGCAGTCAGCTCTCGGGGGGCTGACTGTGCTTTTTCTCACTGTTAAGCGCTCCACTCTCGCCGGGCACGCTCTGAGGAGTGTGTCCGTGCATGCGATCTTGCGGTCGCAGTCTCGCTGTTGCTGAGGCACGGCGGCGACCGCGATAGCAGGAATCGCACATGATCTGGCGAACGGGTTGGAGACGGTTCGTCCTATCTCCGCCCGTGTTCACTAGATCTAGAGCTCGTCCTCGAGGCCTGGGAACCAGCGCTGCGGTTCTTTCGCCCTCTGAGACAGCTCGCTGCTGCTGCTGCATGCTCTCTCGCCGGGCACGCTCTGAGGAGTGTGTCCGTGCATGCGATCTTGTGGTCGCAGTCTCGCTGTTGCTGAGGCACGGCGGCGACCGCGATAGCAGGAATCGCACGTGATCTGGCGAACGGGTTGGAGGCGGCTCGTCCTATCTCCACCCGTGTTCACTAGATCTAGAGCTCGTGCTCGAGGCCTGGAAACCAGCGCTGCGGTTCTTTCGCCCTCTGAGACAGCTCGCTGCAGCATCCATATTTCTCTAAGGAGATTTATGTTATTTGTGTGACTGAGTAGCATAAAATAATATATATATATATATATATATATATAAAAAGACATGAGCGCTGCCGAGGCAACGCGTGTATTACATGGTTTCATTTTTATGTGATTTTTTCTACACCAGATCGCGTTGACTAGTCTGGTTGCTGACTACATTTAATTCTAAGGAATAAAATGTCATATTTATCTGACTATGTGAAGTTAGATGTACAGGGGCTCTAGGGATGTGATTTCTTTTGTGAGAACACGTGTGTACCGCTCTTCCTCTGAGGAGGTTGAGGCGGTCAGGGGCTGCTGGGCGGAGCAGTCCCAAAGTGTTCCAGCCCCACGTGCCAGGGGTGTCACTTTTGTACTCCGCAGACGCTAGAGTCAAAGTGGCGCTCCCAGGCCGAAGGCTTCTAGTGGAAAGCAGTTCTACGGACTGTTGTTTTCGCTGGATGGCCTTCATCATAACGTCCTGATGCCTAGGACGTTTTGAGGGCCAGCTCCCTCTGGGGAAGAGTGGTGTACACCGCATTACACGGTGCCCGTCTCTCCTCAGTGCCCTCAGGAGATCATTCTGCCAACCCTGCCGTTGTTCCAGGGCGCAGCGATCTCCGGCGAGCGCTTCTCTCAGTTACCGCCCGGAAACGTAGCGGTGCTGAGAGGCTCGCTACCTCTACGGAGGTCTCTAGAGCAGCTAGTACGGTCATCCCCTGCCGGTCCACGGCTTCAAGGCACCGAGCTAGTGGCTCTAGGCGCACCAGAGGCCAGTCTCGCGAGACTGGTTCCCTTAGGAGGTCACATGGCGGTGTGGGAGCCCCTGCCAAGTGTACTTCACGGGGTCCTGCCCCGAGCAGGCTCTGGTCTAGTCTTCCTGACAGACGATATGAGTCTGAGGACCGTCGTTTTTAGGAGACTTCAGCTATGATAGTCCTGATGCTGTAGCTCAGGACCTCGGAGGGCAGGCCCCTCTGGGGAAGAGCGGTGTACACCGCATTACACGGTGCCCGTCTCTCCTCAGTGCCCTCAGGAGATCGATCTGCCAACCCTGCCGGTGTTCCAGGGCGCAGCGGTCTCCAGCGAGCGCTTCTCTCAGTTACCGCCCGGAAACGTAGCGGTGCTAAGAGGCTCGCGACCTCCTGGGAGGTTTCCAGAGCAGCTAGTTCGGCCGTCTCCTGCCGGTGCGCCGCTTCAGGGCACCGAGCTAATTGCTCTGATGCAACCAGAGATCAGTCTTGAGAGACTGATTCCCTTAGTAGACTATATTGCAGTGTGAAAACTACTGCCAATGTGTTTCAGTGGGTCCTGCGCACTGTAGTGAGAGGCCACAGAATCCAATTCTGGTGGGCCCCAAGCAGGGTCTGGTAATGGAACAGAAGTAGACTCTCTCTGAGGATGGAGACCATCGAGGTGGTCCCTCCTTGGGTTGCAGAGTCCGGGTCCTACAGCCGGTACTTCACTGTTCCCGAGGAAGGATGAGGTGTTGTGTCCTTTTCTAGATCTGTGCTTTGAACCTCTCAGTCAGGGGACTGAAGTTTAGCACGCCTGCACAGGCCAAGTCCGAGGACTCGTGTGTCACGATCTATCAAAAGATGCACTTATCTCCATCCTTCTTCATTGGAAGTTCCTGAGGTTTGCTTTTGGGGGCAAAAGCCTACCAATAAGGATCTTCCACTGGCCTTGCACTCTCACCCCACACTTTCACGACTCAACCACATTGACGATTGGTTGATATCAGCTCAATTTGAGCAGATGACGGTTCGGCACCGAGGTGTCGTTCTCGCTCACACGAAAGAGCTGGGGTTAAGACTTAACGCCAAGGAAAGTGTGCTTTCTCCAGTTCAGAGAACCACTTATCTGGGCATGGTGTGGGATTCGACCACGATGCAGGCACGTATGTCACCTGCTCGGATCGAGTCGATCCTCACTGCAGTCGCGAGAGTGTGAGAAGGCCGGTCACTCACTGTCAAGCAGTCACAGAGATTGCTGGGTCTGATGGCAGCTGCGTCCAACCTGAATACTATTGGCCTGCTGTACATGAGACCCCTACAGTGGTGTCTCAAGACCAAGGGGTTCTCCCTGAGGGGAAACCAACTTCGCATGCTAAAGGTCACGCGGCGCTGCCTACGTGCCTTGGAAATGTGGAGGAATCCTTGGTTCTTGTCTCAGGGCCTGGTGCTGGGAGCTCCTTGTCGCCGCGTGATGCTAGCGACGGATGCGTCCCTCACCCGCTGGGGTGTGGTCATGAGTGGCCACCCTGCCCGTGGTCTGTGGAGTGGTCGCCATCTGACATGGCACATCAACTGCCTGGAGATGCTGGCCATGCTTCGTGCACTTCGTTAATTTCTCCCAGACCTAAGAGGTCACCATGTGTTGGTTTGCACCGACAACACAGCGGTGGTCTCTTACATCAACCACCAAGGAGGTCTGCACTCACCCCGTTTATACAACTAGAGTACCAGATCCTTGTGTGGGCCCAGGACGAATTCCTCTTGCTCAGAGCAGTTCACATTCCTGGGCATCTTAATATGGGAGCAGACATCCTGTTGAGCAGGGGCCGAGGCCCGGGGAATGGCGGCTTCACACTGAGGTGATGAAGCAGAGTTGGAAATGTTGGCCAGACTCAGGTGGATCTGTTTGCGACTCGAGAGACATCGCACTGTCCCCTCTGGCTTCCTCTGACTCATCCAGCTCCACTGGGGCTGGACGCCATGGTACACGAAGGCTTCATCTGTACACTTTCCCCCGATTGCTCTGCTCTCGGGAGTTCTGGAGAGAGTGTGCCGGGACGGAGTCCGGCTGCTGTTAGTAGCCCCGTTCTGGATGGGCCGGGTATGGTTCCTGGGCCTGATTTCTCTTTTTGATGGCACTCCATGGGAGGTTCCCGTCAGGAGAGATCTCCTCTCGCAGGCGGAGGGTGCGCCCCTGTATGGAGCTTAGAGGCTGTAGGTGTTGTCTCGAGGAGGCACAACTCTTAGCTTCCGGTCTCTCAACCGAGGTTGTAAGACCGTTCTCCAATCCAGAGCTCCCTCAATGAGGAAACTGTATGGCTTGAAGTGGAAGATTTTCACTTCTTGGTGCGGAGACCGCCAGCTCGACCCAGTTAACTGCCCGGATGGTACAGTGCTGGAGTTCCTGCAGGCTCTCCGCAGGGTTGACCCACTCCACCTTGAAGGTCTACGTGGCGGCCATGGTGGCCTACCACGCCCCTCTCGGTGGCCAGTCAGTGAGCAGAAACCCTCTGGTTACATGTTTCCTCCATGGTGCGCTGAGGCTGAGGCCTCCGGCCAGAAGAAGCTTATGCTAAGCGGTGATCAGGATGCTGTCCTAAGCCTCGAGTCCTCTGATCTCCCCTCTCCTGGGGGTCAAGGCTCACTCCACTAGAAGTGTGGCGGCCTCCAAGGCCTTCCTAGCAGGTGTCTCTATGCGTGACATCTGCGAGGCTGCGGGGTGGTCCACGCCCTTGACCTTCGTAAGATTTTACGGTCTAGATTTACGAGCCGCTCCAGGCCCCTCTGTTCTCTCGTCCTAGCTGTGCAGTTTCCCACACTGGCAGAGATTTGTAAGTCTGGCGGCGTGGGCATTCTCGTTCCCCAATCGTTCTCGACGCAGCTCGAGTTCCTGAAGAGGAACGTCTAAGGTTACGTATGTAACCCTGGTTCCTCGAAGGAACGAGACGCTGCGTCGCAGTGCCACACTTCCGGCATCTCTGGCTAGCGCTTGCTTCATCCTTTGAGGCTGGGGCCGGCTGTGCCTCTCCTGCTTTTATGCTTCCTGGTCTCTGACGTCACCAGCCTATGACGTCTCGCCCTTCCTTTGGACTGATTATACATATTATTCAGAGACGTCACGCTGGACGCGTTCCCCAATCGTTCTCGACGCAGCGTCTCGTTCCTTCGAGGAACCAGGGTTACATACGTAACCTTAGACGTTTTCAAGTGTCACTCAAAGGCTTCTTGCTAAAGAAAAAAAAAAGGCAATACCAGATACATAGTTTTACAAAGAATGTTTTTAAATCTGTCATTAGTAAATATTTACTGTATTTCCACCACTGTTTACCATATGGCCAAAATATATTTTAAATATACACTGTAAACAGCATGGCTAAATAAATTAAAAAAAGTATTATCCTAAAACAATTTTGGGGTTAATATACTTTGGATAATATAAATACATGTACACTGAAAATATATAAAATGGCCAAAAATATACAGGAGCATAAAAATATATTCTTTTGAAAATATATAATAGAAATTTTGGGGTTAATATACTTTGGATAATATAAATACATGTACACTGAAAATATATAAAATGGCCAGAAATATACAGGAGCATAATTTTTTTTTTTTTTTTTTTTTTTGAAAATATATAATAGAAATTTATTTTTGTATATTTTGAAATGTAAAAATAAATATAATTTCTTTTAAATATTGAAATATATTAAAATATGCATATATTTTTGTTGCCTATACCTGAAAATTTAAATTAAACCTCTCTAATGAATTAATTTAGGTCCCAACCTTGCCACAGGTTTCTTTGATATAATCTGCTAGATCCATTTGAAAGTTCTGTCTAATGCCACATGAATAATCATAAATCACTGCTTTCAGGCACTTAAAGGCCTTTCATATTTTCGGATGGATTTGTGTCTCTTTTGGGAGTCATTAGCTGCTAATGGAGAAATGTGTTTAAAGAAAGACAGTCCATAAAATATACAGCCTCCATTTGGCTTATTTCTTCTGAAAATGCTCTGCTCCTGAGCAGATACACTCTGAGTGTGGTTGTGACACACAAGCCAAACATTCGCGTCAGTATGTGAGGAGGACGTTGATTTACTTTTAATGTGCGACCCCTAGTTGAGAGAAAGGAAAACAGGAGGCACCGTAAATCATGCTCGCAGCATCAAGTTCAGCCCCCGCTGTGTATTCCCATCATTAAAATGCCAGTGCTGAGGGTGACCCTGCACCAGAGCAGTGTGCAAGAACATTACCCTGAGAAGAGCTTCGGTCACTCATGGGCAATCTCAGTCTCTCTGATTTATCCATAACTTGACTTCAATTATTTCAGAGAACTTTCATTGCCTACCATGTAAGGTTTATATACAAGAAAGCAGTGATGCTGTGCATGTGAAGGGTTTTGCAGGAAGAAGAGAAATGATGGAAGATGACTCCCAGTAACTTCCTTCCTGCAGTAGTCGAGGGAGCCAAACTGTGAGTGGGAGATGACGGTGGAAGGGTGCAGTCTCTGTATCTGTCATCGAAAATGAATGCAGCTTTTCCCTGACCACATTAATAATTCTCAACAATGTGAACAGTGCTTGTGTGAGGTCAATGAGAGAGTAAGCTTTCATCACAACTGTGATATGAGATGTGCCTGGAATACGTTTAAGTTACCAATAATGACAGGACAATGTCAGATTCTCAAGACCAACCCACGTGAAACCGTTCTCCTCTTCTTTCTACATCTTTCTCCTTCCTCCTTCTTTTGTGACTACAGATATATTTTCTTGTCCTCTCATTAAAGTAGAGTCTCTTGTCGTCAAATTGAAGTCCAGCTCCTCCTTGTGCTATAATCAACAGTAGGCATCTGTCACCTCACCTGTTGGTTTCATGGCAAGGACAGTTTTCACAGGCCATTTAACTACATTTGTTTGTGTATAGTGATAATGAAACAACTGTAAAATAGTAAATAGTACTGACAAATTTATGGTAAAGAACTAGCAGTTGATGTTGCCAGACATTCACTGTAAAAATATAGTGTTTCAGGAATTAGGAGGCATTCAGATGCTGTTACGTTATTGTGCTGATTCAAGCGCATGACAGGAGCAGAGGGTAGCACAACACAAAGCAAATAGCAAAAAAATAACCGGCAAAGGACTGAACAGAACATGGAGTATATATACAAAAGCAAGAGAGGGATTAATGACTTAATTAATGGGACACAGTTGAACCGAATAACATAAAATCAGAACAATAAGAGAAAATTGGTTAAAAAAAAAATCAACACAAAACCGCAGACATGTAACTTTTTTTTTTTGCCCCCTCTGGGAAGGTGTGTCCTTGTGCTGCCTAAGGTCCAACAGAGGAGAGAGGGCAGGGTTCTGGAGGGGGATGTGGAGCAGGAAAGAGGCAGAAACTAAAGCCCTTTTCACACTGTGATTCCGGATTATACACGGGTAATGTGTCCTGGCAATTGTTCCCAGATCATTAGATTTTGGTTCATTCTCACTGCCAGTGATTTCCCAGAATCTGTGAGTGTGTTCACACACAGCCCATAAAGGTTATGTAATGGCACGTGATATCAGGAAGTGATGTGTAATGCACTTCCTGATGCCAGCTACGTTAACGGTCACTTAAGCTGGCGAACGATCTCAGATTTAGCGTGGATAGTGAGGAGCTAACTGATCTCTGCTTCATTACAGTTGGCACATATTTTTTTGTCGCAAATGTTGATCTACCTTCAAAACACCTGGTAAAAGAGTCACACGATAACGTGCGTCATCAATATTACACACCCTTTATGGCATTGGTTCTGGCTTTTGTTCACACAGAGCTCATTCCAGGACTGGACCCCGTCAATGTTACTAGGTCCCCAACCAGAACAATCCGATCAATCCCGGAACCAATCCCAGGATCACACAGAAGGCAATCCGGCAATGTTCCGGCAATTTTCCGGGACCAACGTGCAGTGTCAAAGTGGCTTAAAAGAGTCCAAATTAGTCCACAGGTGAGCGGAGGGTGGGAGGAGACAAGGGGAAGCCAGTAGAAGAAGGGTCCAGGTGTTAGTCAAGAGACCAGGCAGGATGAGGCTCCAGGGTTGAGTCGAGGGAGATAAGAACCATGGAGTAGACTTGGCAGATAACACCCAGGAGATGAGTGATGGAGACGGAGCCACTGAAGCTGAAGACCCAGGTGGAGCTGAGTAGACGGAGAGCCAGGGTGACACCCGAGTTCTGAAGGGCCTAGGCGGAGCTGATGGCTCATGCAAGCGAGGCAGAGACAAGGCCCTGAAGACCGTAGTGCAGCCAAAGGGATGGAGTGACGAGGCGAAGCCCAAGGTGTGGAGGTGTTCAGTCCCACGAAATAAAACATGCATAGGCAGCTGTTTGGGTAATGTGCAAGATCTAAAGTCCATAATGTGGTCCTCGAAGGACTGATCCTTTTTCTCCAATCAAATGAGCTTAACAGCATGGTTATCCATGGCAGGTTAATTGGATAACATGATCAAGACAACAAGGGAAACTAGGTCAAAGGAAAATCAACAAATACATGACACAGATTCTTGTATATTTTACAATTCATAACTATTTAAATTATTAATTGACCATGTTAACTGAGCGTGAGAATCTAAAAACTACTAGAAGGGATACATTAGCATTCCCTAAGTAAAATCTTTATAATAGCACATGATTCGTCCAACGTTCATCATATTGTAGTGAACTTAAACTCAATATACAGCTGGGACTCATGTAGATGGTGTAGAATGACGCACAACCTAAAATCAAAATACTATCAAGGTAATTCACATGACACTAGAACTGCTGCAAACATTGACCTAACAACAAAAATTGTAGCAAACAAATTCTTATATAAAATAAAATAATTTGTATTAGATTGAAAATCAATGATATTATTGTTTTCAGGTTTTATTAATAATTATGTTTAGGTTTTGGGGTTGGGTTTTATGTTTTTGTTTAGAATGCTGTTGTATGTTTTTGTAACAAGACAATACATGTACTTATAAAGTAAAATACATACAGTTGAACATTGTTTAAATAGCTTTTTGCTAGTAACCCCCCCCCCCCCCAAAAAAAAATCTTTACATTATAATTTATTGTGAATAACAATAAAAATATTTTCTTACTGTATAAATTAGTGAAACTTTTTTACTAACAAAAAGCAATTTTTTACTTACTATAAATACATATATTATCTTGTTACAATCCAAATTTCCACCAATATATTAATACTGTAACTCATTTTTAACTAAATTTTTTAAACTAAAATTTAGAGTAAAATAAGAGAAAGATGTTTTAATCTTTTTTTTTTTTTTTTTTTTTTTTTTGAAGTTTTTAACAATTTAAACATAATGGGCCCTATCTTGCACCCAGCGCTATTGACTTTGTACACCGACGCATGTGTCATTCCTATTTTGCACCCGCGCAAAGCGCGCTTTTCCCTCCACAGAGGCACGTCGCTAAACTAGTGAATGAACTTGCGCTCCCTGGGCGGTCCAGCGCAAAAAAGGAGGTGTGTTCCGGCGCAAACAATCCCTGGTGCTATTTTGCTGTTCCATTAAACAATTGCGCCACTGACCAGAAAAAACCTAGTCTAAAGTCAGTGGCGCGTTGCGCGTTGTTCATTATGCTATTTTAAGGGCGCATGCTTGACCATAATGTATAGCGTGCACAACGCGCATACACTTTGCTCATGTAATCTACACAGATGTAACAGTTATTTTTGCAAATCATAAATTGTTATACTAAAAAAATATTAACACATGAGATGACGGAAATCATTGTGGTGTGCCACGAAGATGTGAACAAAATAGGCATAAATCTAGCTTACAAATTATTTAGGCTAATTATTCTCCCATCCCCATACAACACAACTTCTCTGTCTTTCACTGCTCTTACAAGAACATCAGTCTCCTCGGCTGTGAACCGCTCCTGGCGTGCGCCTGGTAAATACGCCATAATAATAGCAATCCATAATGGAACTTGCGCACCTGCTTTTAAAGGGAATGTTGGATGACGCTCTGATTGGTTTATTTCACGTTACGCCCAAACCACACCTATGAATAATGAAGCTACTTCAGACCAACCCACTTTAGATTTGCGCCGGGCGCAAGAGCCATTTATCCCGCCGGGAAAATAGCAACAGCGCCTAGACCCGCCCACAAAGTTACTTGCGTTTCGCGCTTTGACACTTGCGTTTCAGATCGTTAAAATAGGGCCCAATATGTGTATTGTCGTACATTTTCATTCTAAAGTAATTAATACACTTCCAAAAACATGTATTTATTATACAGTATTATATCTATGGTTAAATAAATTTCTTTCTTCTAATTCACACAAATGTCTTTACTGCATTATATGTCCTGTTTGACCTGATGCTTCACTTGGGTCTTATTCTGCAATGTGTGAAGAGAACGTATGTTTAGGAGCTATAGTTCAACCTCAGCATTGCCTATAGAACAGCAAATCAATCAAGTCACCCCTGAAACCTCTTGACAAGACAAGCATGGTAATGACTGAGACACTACTTCCTGTTAGTCTAGAAGTTTAAGGTCTCTCAACAGGGAATGAGAAGACTGGACTGCTTTCTTCTGTTTAAATGATCCATGAAGACAGGGTAGAGAGCTAGATCTAAGATCTTTCGAAACCATTGAACATTTCTGTGCATGTCTGAATGTTTGTGTCAGTAGGGAGTAGGTGAAACAGAGGTCTGCAAAAACACATTCTAAACATTTCATTCTAGCATTTCCTGGATTGATTGCTATGACAACATCCTGCTCTGTTGCCTGTGTTAAGTGATTAGAGAACATGTATCAATAAACTGCGTTGTAGATTACACACCAACTCCATTTTAGCGGTGGTCCAGCCCATTACCCACCATCTCTAGGCTACAGATTGTTAGATTTATTTCTCTACTACTCCTACAACAGACTCATTTACTCTCTGTTACCTGAGAGTAGGACTGGGCGTTTTTTTTGGTTTTGTTTTTTTTTCTTCAGATTTTATAGATTAATTCGAATTTAATGTTTAACCACAATTTATTTTATTGGAAATCGAGGAATCATGATTTTGAATAGAAATATTATTAAATGTTAGAATTAGACACTTTTACAATATGCCAATGTCAACAGTAAAGAGAAAATGATCTAACCGCATGTCGGCGCACAGGATTAACCGCTCATGTGTGACACGCTCTGTGAAGGACCAGAAGGTGCCATTCACACAGAATGTGCTCTTGTGTTGACAAAGATGCGATGCCGGTAGTAGAATAGTGGCAGTTTAACTTCTTTTAACTTGAGTACCGTGCTTTTAGTATGCCATTTCATGCGTGAGATCATGAAATGGCATACAATTTGATGCAAGCGCAACAGTCAAACGTGTCCATGTTTACATAGAAAAAACAGTGAAAAAGCAGTGCAATCGAATAAAAACCTGCAAAGAACTACTAGTCTATATCTGAAATGTTTTGTTTGCATCATGGCGATAGGCTGAAAGCTGCTGTTCATTGTTTTTACAGAACATTTATAGCTTATTTAATAATAGTCTACAGGTATTATACCTGCAGTCATTTTGAATTCGAATTACCTTGATTTTTTTAAAGCATTTTCCTTGCATTATTTCTGAACATATAATATGTATAAGACAGGCTTGTAGAAGCTGTAGTTCATGCATCTTTTTTTGCAAAGATATTTAACGTTAACAAGTAATTTGTTTAACATATACATCATGATGACAACTCCATATGTGATGCAATTAAAATATAATTCCTTTAACTAGAGGGTTAATAAAGAAAACGTTAATTGAATCATGTTGTAGTTACATTTAGTTACAAATCGTAAAAATTGAGAATCGATCAAACTTTTTGAAAAAAATCTAGATTATATTTTTTTTGGTCATATCGCCCAGCCCTAGCTGAGAGAGGTGTGAAGTGTCTTTTAAAGTCAACATCTGATAAGGAAAACTTCTGTCTTTTTAAAGTCACTGAATCTCACATCTATCACACAGCTGTGCATCTGGCTTGTATCATTCTTCAGAGAACATAAAGGTTCACTAAAGCGGATCATCTACTTCACATCTGCTGAAGTTCTGTGTGTTCTCAGCCCCTCCACGAGTATTCATTGCGAGACATGTGTTGACGTCAAGTCACGACAGTTGCTTCTATCATCTACAGGTCTGTGATGATTAATATTTCCCTTAAAGTATAGAACTGCAATCAAACTGCAGTGTGATTGTAATATTATTACAATCTATGCAGTGATAAATGCAGTTTTGTAGCATAAAAGAACATTGTATTGATGAAAAATCTCAAGCACTCTCAAGTACCACTACTTTATACATAAAGTATATTTGTTGCCAATGTAGTGCAATTCAGTAGTACTTCAGATCAGTACAGAAACAGATCTGATGGACAGCTGCACTGAAACATGAACTAAGCTGAAGTTTTTGGGCAACAGCTGCAGTGCATTGGCATGTTGCAGTTTTCATATTTCACTATATACAGTTGTAAAGCTTTTTCATAATAGTAACTTACCATATACTGTGGCTTCATTGATTCAGTCATTGCTGATATCATTGCCAGTGATATTTCGTCTATTTTATTGAGTGTTTTTTTTTCTTTTTTTCTGTATAACAAGCAGATGAAACTCTTGCGTACAAGGAAAATTTCTATAATATATTATACTACACATGAAGACTATACTAAC
Source organism: Carassius auratus (assembly GCF_003368295.1). Classification (NCBI taxonomy): domain Eukaryota; kingdom Metazoa; phylum Chordata; class Actinopteri; order Cypriniformes; family Cyprinidae; genus Carassius; species Carassius auratus. The sequence continues at coordinate 19,459,835 of NC_039273.1, read as the reverse complement.
CTCTAAAACTGCAGCCAAATATGCATCATAATCATACAGTACAAGTATGTAAATTGGATGCTGTACTACTGCAGATTTGCAGCACAAGTGTGGTAATTTGGATGCAGTAGAAGTAAATTTGTCAGTACTGCTTCTGTATTGTGCTAAATTAAACCTGTTTTACTAAAGTTACAAATATTACCATTGATTTTTTTGAATGTGTTTATTGGATATTAAAACACTTTAATTTTGCAGGTGAGAGCATGGCATGTTAAAAGTGTGATATATGTTTACATGCATCTTCATCTTACTGGGTGTGTGTGTGTGTGTGTGCGTGTGTGTACGTGTGTACAAATGCCTTTTTGACTGGAAAAAAATTCAGTCAATGAATAGCTGTAACCTTGCAGGAAGCAATTATATGCCCAGTCAAAGCTGCTTAATTCTTTTCATTGGGATTTTCCTCTAAACATCACCTTGCTCAGTCTGTGAAGCAAAGGATTACATTCTTGAGAAATGAAGCTTATAGGTGTAATGAAAAGCAGAGATCAGAGCTTATCTCCCAAATATTTGACATAGTTGAGTGAATAGCGATGTGTCTGTCTCACAGTGTGTTGCTTATATCTGCAATAATCATCAACTAAACTGCTGTCATCAGCATTGTCCACAGAATACAATAATATTACATGATGAATGGTAAAATGTGAAATGTTGCTGGTTTTTATTATTTATATTGTCTCTTGTAAAAAGAAGTGTGCATAATTGTATAAAATATGTGATTGTAGTGTGATTTAGATCTTAAAAGTATTTTTTTTTTTCTTTTAACTACTTGTTGATAATTTTAATGAAATAAAAACTTTAAAAAAAGTGTAGCTTGAGGAGAGCATATTTTTAAAATTGTACTTTGTAACAATGTCCATTGAAATTTAAAGATTTAATTTTACAAACATTTAAATCATTATATTTAAGTCTTTTGTTGGGCTTTAAATAACTAAGCGTATTTTGATGGGTTGACATGCTAAAGCATATGTGAATAAATTGATTATAATTTTAACTGTAGTGGGTTATTCGATATTGCTCATCTAATTAATATATTTTGAATGTACTAAAATGCGATGTCATCATTACAAATGTGTAATTACAAATATATATTTTATTAAATTTCATGCAACTTTAAATATAAATTATATTTATATTTTAGTTCACTCTAAATGTTTTTCAGTACATTTGGCAGTATGCTTTAATCGTATTTCACAGAAAAAAGAAGTAAATATGACATTAAATATAAAGATATATAAGTCCTACTTAAGTGGGTCAAAAGTACAACTTATTTGCATTTAATAAAAATGTAACCTATAACACATGCTATTTCATGCATACTGAGTTTTTTACACTGTTAGAGTTGGATTCCCGTGCTAAACATGGACAAAGTTTCAAAAATTAAGTTGTACGTTTGAAGGAGTATTTCTGTTCCAAAAATAATCCTTGTGGTTTGTCACAAGTTTCAGAAAGTTTTTTTCAAGTATGGCTCTGTGTGACGTTAGATGGAGCGAAATTTCCTTATATGGGTCCTAAGGGCACTTCTGCCGGAAGAGCGCACGCTCCTGTATAGCAGACTGAGAGCATAACAGACGTTCACTGATCAGAGCGAGAGCGTCGCGAAATGTCACAAAAGAAGTGTGTTTTTGGTTGCCAGGGCAAGACAACCCTGCACAGATTACCAAAAGAGAAACAGCATTAAGGGACCAGTGGATGGAGTTTATTTTTACAGAGCATCAACAGAGTTGTCCAAGTGTTTGTGTTTGTTCCCCTGCATTTCGAAGTTTTACAAACAAGGTCCAGTTTGACGCTGGATTTGCACATCGTTTATTTCCTAGGAAAATGCAGTCCCAACGAAAAAGGGTCACGATCGTGTGTTGGAACCGCAGACGGTGAGTAAAACTGCTTCAAATATCTCTGTGTTATTAACTTAGCTATCGGCGTGTAAGCACATCAAGTAAACAACATGCGATGTTGTCATCAAACTGCACTTTCCACATGTACAGCTTAAAAAAAAAAAAAAAAAAAAAAAAAAGACGACAAAGTGGAACTTAGTCATTTTCCAAAACCGCTAAGCAAATATATACAGTTTCAGTACATACCACATAGAGACGTTGTTGCTGATGCTGTTCTTGTTAAATTTCAGCCTCTGGATCTGATTCTGGATCAGAAATATACGCTGAATCTGACTGTTAGCCATGGTTTGTTTTGGTTGGTTTTGTCCACACGGTAATGTCACTCACAGCTTCCAAACGCTCTCAACGCAAAAGCCTACTGGCGGTTTTTATTCTTTAGCTCCGCCCACACGTCACGCCTCCAGCCGGTCGTGTTTTTCCGGGAAAAATCGGTACAGACTATCTTTCTCTTATGAATATAATAAAACTAAAGACTTTTTGGAGTTATGAAGGATGCAGTACTACTCAATAGGTACTCAAGATTAACAGGATATTGAGTGAAAACGAGCATTTCACCCCCCCCTTTAAGTATATATATTATTTCTGAAATAAGTATGCTCACAGCTTGCAAAACGAGCCTTGTGTCACAGTAAACAATGCATTCAGCTAATCTGAACTCCTAAAAGATTTGTATGATATGTTCAGCAGACAAACATATTTAAGTCTCCTACATCCTGCCTGTCAGACAGCTAATTAGAGTTAAAGGTCTTTGCTGTGCAAGTTCATCTGCAGCACACTGTTTTATCAGCTGTCTGTAATTGGGATATGTTCATCTGGTGGGTTTATTTAGTTGTAATGGGGCGGAAAGGTGACCACCATATTTACCCAGAATCAGAAAATAACCAGCATGATGTCTAAAGGGACAAGCTCTGTTTGGAAAGTCACCCACACTCTAGTTGAGAATGGCTTATAGTGAGGCCAAGGAAGTCATTTGTAATACTCAGAGTAAGATCGAGATTGCCTGTTTAGGCTTGTCTGCTGCTTGCTTCCCTCTTGCTCCCTTTTACCCCTCTTTCACTTACTGCATCCCTAAGTCACGGTGCACTTTCTGTATGTGACTGATGGATTTCATGTCAGTCTCTTGGCAGAGAGAGCTATGTCAAGGAAGTGTCGGTTTCTAGCTGTTAGCTTAATGACCGAGACAAACAGGCAAAACAGGTTGGCAGAAGGAGAGCAACACAGTCTCCACAGACTGACTGGGGTACAAATTTTCACAAATGGGAAAAAAGACCTTATCGTGAAGGTAAGAGGCTGCGATGGAGCCTAGCAGAGTGGGTACAGCTGACCACCCTCCAGACCTGGAGTGTTTTTACACTTAATCTCCATATGGTGGGGTAGCAAATGTGTTGTATATACACCATGTTCAGTCTGAGCAGATGTGTGTGGCCACCTCCCTCCAACAAAAACTAGCAACTATGGCACCAGATATTTTGCCGATTTTCTGTTTATCCACAACAGTGTCTGTTCTTCGTGCACTGTGTGGGGTTGGATTTGGATGCTGTGTGGAGCATTCTCAGAGGACCTCAGTGCCAATAAAGAAGGTTTAAAAAGCTGACCCCTAACAGTCGTGTGTTTTCAGGGGAGTTAGGTGGATGTTGTCTTTAAACAAACAGGCCATGCTGTGTGAATGCATCCCTCTGAAGAAGCGAGGCAATTATGTGGATCGTATTGCCCCAGGATGTTCTGGAAATGTGACTTTGAAAAGGAGGCTTTGTGGACGACAGTTTGACCTCTGACCTCAGCAACGGATCTTATTCAGAGTTCGATGCTTATTTTTAGGTTCCACCAGAGTTAGCTTTAACATCAGTGGCATTAGATCGCTATGTGAACTTGACAGCACTGCTTATTAGAGTTGTGTGAAATTCTGAATTTAAAAATTAATTTATAAGTTGGTATTTCAATTGAACTGGCCACAAACCACAGGATTGTCAAACTAGAATTGGAATAACAGGCAACTGGATTTTTCTGAATTCCAATTCAAAGACGTTTGAACCGGTGTTCTTCAACCCTGGTTTCTACATCTGTACAGCTCAAAACACACCAAAGTGAGATCAAAGAACGAGCAGTGTTGAAAGCTGACTGTGTTGTTGCCTCATGTCTCTGCTTCAGGGCCAAAAAGTTGTACTTGAACACACAACAAACTCTTTAGCCAACAGCCAACTTGCACATATGTCCTGCACCTGTATGTGAGGAAATCAATAGGTGGCAGTAATCTGCATTCATTATACAAAAAGCGGGGTCCAACTAGTGTCAATGCTGCTGAACACATCATGAAAACTGAGCTGACAGACGCTCAATGTTCTGACTGTAGACTTGGTGTGTCACTTTGTCAAGGCCTTTTAAACCTTAAAACTTCCTAAGTACTTTCTTATCAGACTCTCTTCCTTGTTTTGTGTGTGTTTTGCTCCCCATGTGTTTCTGTGCCTTTATTTTGTCCTTCCCATACCTGTCCTAAGTGTTTCCAATTTATTCCATTTGTGTCTAGATATTATCAATATTTCCCTGTGTATTTAAGTTTGAGTCTGTGCAGTCTGTCTTGATATGGAACTGTACGTGTAACCCTCCTGCTTACTTGTGTGTGTGTTTCTGCCTGTTCCATGTACTTTACTTCCCTATTTAGTTAAATAAAGACAGTTGATCGTTCATCTACTTCATTAAGAAAAATATATATTGTGAGCAAGTATCAGATTTGTTGCTGTAGTTTAAATCTTGTTTTGGCATGGGCTCTAGCAAACATTCTTTTTTGTCAGTGGGTGCTCCCCAGACGTCAATGAGGGTTGACATTTAGAACTGTCCATAATAAATGCCTGCTAGCTGACTAGTTCAAATTCTATGTAACACTATTTATTTTCACAACAAACTACAACCACTCCTCTTCACCTTGGAATGCAATAAAGTAGTCAGACATTTTTGACTATGTTCATGGACTGTGTGAATTGTAATTTACCTCGAAATCTGACCTGATAGTTCAAAATTGTATTCTTGTAGGATATATACGAATCAGGGTAAGACAAGCACACTGATATGAACATACAGTAGATTGATTTATGATCTAGCCTAATAATTAAATTTTGTTCATTTTTTGAGAGGGGCTGAGGGGTCTGCATTGTAGCTTTAAATTCAAATGTGAATTCCACTACTAGTTCTGTTTCAGTTTATATATATACATACAGCCCTACTGTTTATGAGCCTTACGCTGTTACATAAGTGTCCCTGTAGCTCAAACATTAGGCCATTTTTATCATAACTGATAACAATGTATTTATTGAATGCATTTTTAGTTGCTTTGGTTAAAATAATTTGTCAAATGTAAATATATATGTTTAGCACTTTCACAAATGTTTTTTTTTTTTTTTTACAGTAAATCTAGGTTAAGATTGCTGTTTATTTCTGTATATCTAAAAGATATGCATATGGACAAAATGGGAAAACAACTTCTGTAAGGTCAGAAGCTTCCATTCAGTCCAGTTCTAGTTTCCAAATCAACCTGGCATACAGCCTGTAGCTTGGACAGAAAGTGGGTGGAAATGGACTTCCTGTCAGGATGTGGCGCCTGAGAGTGCAGCATGGAGTACAATCGTAGGGTACGTTCTCACCCAGACTACAGCACCTGTGCTTCCTCTACACAGGACACATGCATGAGCTCCAACTGAGGCCCACCAGACCACTCTCAGAATTGTTTCCTCCTTTACACACAGTGCTGACTGATGTTCTCCTGGTTTTACTTTGATGCTTTGTATCCAACTCAATTTTGTTTTCACATGTCAGAAAATGTCAGCTTTCTGCTGTTTAAATGAATGTTATGCGAAGCACCGCGGCTGTTTCCCAGTAGTATTATCATATTGTCACTGCTGTTCTCATGTGTTTTAGTTAAATCTATACTTACTCTGTGGATTTATTGTTCATTGCAGAGGTTTGGCATAACCGAGATGAAAACAGAACTTCTTTCAATGTTTTGATGCTCAGTTGGAGCATGAGGAGAACAGATTGGAAGTTGAAGAGGAGCTCAGAGTTCAGGTGGGAGCAGAGCTTTCATAAAATCCTATAAACAGTATTAGAATTTTGATATGTCATGACTTACTATATCATGACGATCAATGTTAGACATTCATATTTGCAAAGAATAAACACACAATAAACACACATTATATGCCAGCAATATCTAGACAGACTATGTGCGTGGCTGTTTAACTGTGACCTGAGAACAATCCATCACTGTATTTCCTGCAATCAGTTAGTATTGTGTCTTTTCCAAAACAAGACACATAGAAAAAGACCTCATCGCATGCCTGCACAAGAGCTGGAATTCCTCAACAACATATTTGACACCCTGCATCAGTTGTTTTGTGCTGAGAGGTTTTGACATCTAAATTGGTCACAGATGCTGTCTGTCTGACATGTGTAATTCATACAGAAAGATGTTTTATCATGAATCATTCTGCAAATGCAGGCACCTGCAAATCCCATTCAGTTCTGATGGCATAAGACTAAATTCCATCTTCTCACAAGGTTGGTATTTTGAACTTCCTGGAATTTTGAAAAACATTCAGTGAATCTTGTAAGCCATGCAATTTGGGTACAACAAATTGAACATTATGCAACAGGGAGGGTATGTTTGTTATCTTGAGCTAATGCTAGCAGGAGTTCACTCTGTCTGTTATATAAGTCCTGACCAATGTTTTTTAGGAGAATGCTACTGACTTATACATTTGCAGGGTGCTTTCCTCATCATTGACTCACAAACTCAGACCTGCCAGGAAATTATCTACAATTCTCCATAAAAATATTTTGGGGAATCACAGTACACTCAGTCCAGTGTTTTCTGATAAAATGAGGTGAATATGTTCCATTCTTCACCCAGTAAGTATTAGGTAACATTTAGTAACGTAACATCTGAGAAAATACCTGGCTGCCAGTCCTGCTAGTCTGGTTCAGTTGTGGTTTGGAAAAACCCTGAATTAAAGCAGGTTCCAGGGTGTCTTCAGCAAGCTGCATAAAAGTGGTTCTTTCTGGATAATCAGGAAAACACACAAGTAGATCATCACTTGGTGACACACAGTGTAACTGGTTTGTTTGTTAAGTCAAGTCACCAGATGTTTTTCAGGATTTCTTCATTTTGGATGCAAGCACATACACACCTATTAATAAAACTTTGGTGTCAGAAGATTTCATATACTAGATATGCCTTGCTGTTAAAAGAAAAATAAACTTTCTTTATAGTCTGACACTAATCTAAGCACACTTTGATTGACATTATGGCTTATTCCATCTACTTTAATTCCGACCATAAACATTAATTCTGGTACTGTCATATGACAAATATTTACTACCCTTCCTGAATATATAATTATATTCATATCTTTTCCATACCTTAAACCACAATTTCTTTGATTTAGAAAAAAAGAAAGGGCGAAGACTGGAAAAAAAGAAGAAAAAAGAGAAGGATCTCACAGCTGATAGGTTTGAATAACAAAACTGGTTAAAATATCCACCTTTTTCCTTAACAAAGAAGTAAGCCTATGGGTGAGACTTCCCTTTCATTAGCCGCTATAGGTAAATAACGAGGAGAATAACAGCGTGCAGTATACGGTAAAACTATTTGCAGTTAACCAGTGTGTTCTTAATTAAGATAACAGGACACATCAATTGTCAATATCAAGCAGCAAAACAAACTGGACGCAAATGAGACTGGAAGCTAGACCCATATAATTTACAAATGGCTGTTTTTACGTCAGGAAAAAGGTGGATAATATACAAGAATATTATAATGTAGTTTAATCATTGCTGAAAGAGTACATTTGACCCCTGCCACCGTTTACACTGGGAGATGTAATATGTTAGACACCAGTGGACTGTGAGAGTTCTGCAGTATAGGGATTGTGTCTTTGGAAAGTGCTCAGACGTTGTGAGTGTAGGGTTTGGAGTTCAGGGGGCTGACTGGCGGATGTCCATATGGAGCACAAGAATTCATGGCTGGCTTTGAACGTTGTGATGTAATAGATGTTTGCATCAGATACTCAGCATGGCTGATCAGTTTGCTCTCTTGTTTGCAATGCTCTTTCTCCTTAACTTTCTGTCTATGTCTCTTTTTGTCTTCCCTCTAGGACCATACAATCTCTATATGAGGAGCTTGTAATGGAAGGCTTCATAATCATGTCAAGTTTTCAGATCACATTGTTAAAACTAAACCAAACACAATCATTACTGAGATAAGTCACATCTTTTTATTCTTGGATATTCTGTAACTGTCTGTCCTGAAACGGGTTTCATTTAGTCAATTTCACATTGAATATAAATGATAGTTTTTTCAAAAATTAAATGTCATTATTTACTTACCCTCTCATTCCAAATCTGTATGACTTTCTTTACTTTGTGCAATACAAAAGAAGATAAAAAAGGCCACATTTAGATAACATGCTTCTAGTATCCCAATGGTTTTTTTTTGTTGTTGTTGTTGTTTTATTTATTTTTTTCCATGTAGCAGATATGACCCACGAATATGTAAGTAAGAAAAAAGCACACAAATTTCAAAATTCTCAGATCAGCTTCAGGTCTGGAAATAACTCGAATGAATCAGATATGTGCATTTGCCTCTATCATGTAAATAGACATATCAGATACTTCCCTGTCAATGTGTTTTGGATGTCATTGAAAAAGAGACGGTGACAAGTGAATGAATCATGCTGTGTTGTGTTTTCTGAGCCTTTGTGCAATCAAAAGCTTATGTTACCATTTTGTCTGCATCCACTGCAAATTAATTAGTTATAGAACAATGAAGAACATCTAGGTTATGTATGTAACCCTCATTCCCTGAAGGAGGGAACTGAGACGTTACATCAGAAAGAGACTGACGAATGGGGTCTTGAGAGCCCAATCATCTTCGAGTGTTAACAAAACGAGCCAATGGTACACAGTGTACCTTGGTCTGCAGGATTTGCATCGCAAGCTCTGTCCAGCTGTGCAGGTATATAAGGAGCAGTGCAAGCAACTCACACTCAAGTCTTGGCTGCCTGGTCACAGGAGGACTTACAAAGGCAGGTATCAACCGAGAAGTGGTGATACACAAGGTACCAGCCCACAGGGTGGAAGTTTCAACGACAGAGCTGGCAAGCTGCTTGCCAAGAGAAAGACACATGCTGCAAAGAGACTTACTGTGGAATACACATGTGGGATTGCTCAGAAAAGGGGAATCACAACACATGAAGGCACCTAGTCCCACACAGGGCTGGCCGATAGGGCATGCACGCAAGTGCTGGACATCAACAGTGCTGGAGGAACCCAGGGTTCTGAACTGAGAAACTCACCTAAGGGGAATACCTCACGCATCCAGTCCGTGGAGTGGAATGGCTCAGCAAGCGGATTGACACTGAGCATGTCCTTAGTGGCCCGTATGGGTGAGTACCCGGAAGGACAAAGGCTCCACAAAGAGATTATAAAATCTTGCAAATGTGTTAGGTGTCACCCAGTCTGCAGCTCTACAGATGTCTGTTAGCAAGGCGCCATGCGCCATGTTAGCTCTGCCGAGAACAAGAGTTCGAAGGGAACCCTCTGCAGTGCTGATAGAACCACTGCGAGGTCCCAAGAGGGAACTTGCTGAAGGCGAGGCAGATTGAGCTTCCTGGCCCCTCTCAGGAACCTGATGATCAGATCATGTTTCCCAAGAGACTTACCATCAATAGGGTCACGGTGAGCCCAAATGGCTGCCACATAGACCTTCAGGGTGGAAGGAGACAGCCTTCGTGCCAACCCTTCTTGAATAAAGGAAAGCACTGACCCGATCGGGCCTCTCCAGGGGTCTTCACGACGTAAAGAACACCAAGTGACAAAGAGGTTACACTTCAAAGTATAGGCGTGTCTGGTAGACAAGGCTCTAGCTGAAGTGATGGTAGATACCACCTGAGGTGGCAAGCTGACTAAATCTTCCGTGTCCCGTCCAGAACCTACACATGTAGGTTCCAAAGATTGGGACGCGGGTGCCAGAGGGTGCCCCGTCTCTGAGAAAGAAGGTCTTCCCTCAGAGGAATTTGCCTGGGAGGGCTTTTCGCGAGGAGTACGAGGAAGTTTGGGGAACCAGGTCCAGTGGGGCCAAAAAGGCGCAACCATGAGGACCAGCTCCTGATCCTCCCTGATTCTCACATTGTGCAAGATCAGGGAGGATCAGGAGCTGGTCCTCATGGTTGTGCCTTTTTGGCCCCACTGGACCTGGTTCCCCAAAATTCCTCGGCTCACTGGGGGAAACACATACTTGCGCAGGCCCAGTGGCCAGCTGTGCGCCAGAGCGTCCGTGCCAAGGGTGCCCATGGTCAGGGAGTAAAACAACTTGCAGTGGGAATTTTCTGGAGAGGCAAACAGGTCTACCTGAGCGTCTCTGAAGCGTTTCCAAATCAGCGGAACCGACTGGGGTGGAGCCTCCATTCCAAGGGGTGAGACTGCTGCCATGAGAGCTCATCAGCTGCACGATTGAGCCTGGGATGGCACAAAGCAACCTCAGATGCTTCTGATTCCACAAGAGGAGATGGTGAGAGAGTTGCAACATGCGGTGGGAGAGTATACAACCCTGATGGTTGATGTACGCTACGGTCGCAGTGTTGTCTGTACGGACCAGAAAGTGCTTGTCCATCTGTTGACATCTCAACATGTCTGGAGACTGGTTCTAGGGAAACACCAGCCCGTAGAAACGAGGGTGAAGGGTCGGAGTGTGCCCTCTTGCCATGCCCATCTCGGGACTGCAGATGCCATATGCCCCAGGAGCCTCTGAAAGATCGGCTGATCAGTTTGCTCTCTTGTTTGCAATGCTCTTTCTCCTTAACTTTCTGTCTATGTCTCTTTTTGTCTTCCCTCTAGGACCATACAATCTCTATATGAGGAGCTTGTAATGGAAGGCTTCATAATCATGTCAAGTTTTCAGATCACATTGTTAAAACTAAACCAAACACAATCATTACTGAGATAAGTCACATCTTTTTATTCTTGGATATTCTGTAACTGTCTGTCCTGAAACGGGTTTCATTTAGTCAATTTCACATTGAATCAAATGATAGTTTTTTTCAAAAATTAAAAGTATGTCATTATTTACTTACCCTCTCATTCCAAATCTGTATGACTTTCTTTACTTTGTGCAATACAAAAGAAGATAAAAAAGGCCACATTTAGATAACATGCTTCTAGTATCCCAATGGTTTTTTTTTTTGTTGTTGTTGTTGTTTTATTTATTTTTTTCCATGTAGCAGATATGACCCACGAATATGTAAGTAGGAAAAAAGCACACAAATTTCAAAATTCTCAGATCAGCTTCAGGTCTGGAAATAACTCGAATGAATCAGATATGTGCATTTGCCTCTATCATGTAAATGGACATATCAGATACTTCCCTGTCAATGTGTTTTGGATGTCATTGAAAAAGAGACGGTGACAAGTGAATGAATCATGCTGTGTTGTGTTTTCTGAGCCTTTGTGCAATCAAAAGCTTATGCTACCATTTTGTCTGCATCCACTGCAAATTAATTAGTTATAGAACAATGAAGAACATCTAGGTTATGTATGTAACCCTCATTCCCTGAAGGAGGGAACTGAGACGTTACATCAGAAAGAGACTGACGAATGGGGTCTTGAGAGCCCAATCATCTTCGAGTGTTAACAAAACGAGCCAATGGTACACAGTGTACCTTGGTCTGCAGGATTTGCATCGCAAGCTCTGTCCAGCTGTGCAGGTATATAAGGAGCAGTGCAAGCAACTCACACTCAAGTCTTGGCTGCCTGGTCACAGGAGGACTTACAAAGGCAGGTATCAACCGAGAAGTGGTGATACACAAGGTACCAGCCCACAGGGTGGAAGTTTCAACGACAGAGCTGGCAAGCTGCTTGCCAAGAGAAAGACACATGCTGCAAAGAGACTTACTGTGGAATACACATGTGGGATTGCTCAGAAAAGGGGAATCACAACACATGAAGGCACCTAGTCCCACACAGGGCTGGCCGATAGGGCATGCACGCAAGTGCTGGACATCAACAGTGCTGGAGGAACCCAGGGTTCTGAACTGAGAAACTCACCTAAGGGGAATACCTCACGCATCCAGTCCGTGGAGTGGAATGGCGCAGCAAGCGGATTGACACTGAGCATGTCCTTAGTGGCCCGTATGGGTGAGTACCCGGAAGGACAAAGGCTCCACAAAGAGATTATAAAATCTTGCAAATGTGTTAGGTGTCACCCAGTCTGCAGCTCTACAGATGTCTGTTAGCAAGGCGCCATGCGCCATGTTAGCTCTGCCGAGAACAAGAGTTCGAAGGGAACCCTCTGCAGTGCTGATAGAACCACTGCGAGGTCCCAAGAGGGAACTTGCTGAGGGCGAGGCAGATTGAGCTTCCTGGCCCCTCTCAGGAACCTGATGATCAGATCATGTTTCCCAAGAGACTTACCATCAATAGGGTCACGGTGAGCCCAAATGGCTGCCACATAGACCTTCAGGGTGGAAGGAGACAGCCTTCGTGCCAACCCTTCTTGAATAAAGGAAAGCACTGACCCGATCGGGCCTCTCCAGGGGTCTTCACGACGTAAAGAACACCAAGTGACAAAGAGGTTCCACTTCAAAGTATAGGCGTGTCTGGTAGACAAGGCTCTAGCTGAAGTGATGGTAGATACCACCTGAGGTGGCAAGCTGACTAAATCTTCCGTGTCCCGTCCAGAACCTACACATGTAGGTTCCAAAGATTGGGACGCGGGTGCCAGAGGGTGCCCCGTCTCTGAGAAAGAAGGTCTTCCCTCAGAGGAATTTGCCTGGGAGGGCTTTTCGCGAGGAGTACGAGGAAGTTTGGGGAACCAGGTCCAGTGGGGCCAAAAAGGCGCAACCATGAGGACCAGCTCCTGATCCTCCCTGATTCTCACATTGTGCAAGATCAGGGAGGATCAGGAGCTGGTCCTCATGGTTGTGCCTTTTTGGCCCCACTGGACCTGGTTCCCCAAAATTCCTCGGCTCACTGGGGGAAACACATACTTGCGCAGGCCCAGTGGCCAGCTGTGCGCCAGAGCGTCCGTGCCAAGGGTGCCCATGGTCAGGGAGTAAAACAACTTGCAGTGGGAATTTTCTGGAGAGACAAACAGGTCTACCTGAGCGTCTCTGAAGCGTTTCCAAATCAGCGGAACCGACTGGGGTGGAACCTCCATTCCAAGGGGTGAGACTGCTGCCATGAGAGCTCATCAGCTGCACGATTGAGCCTGGGATGGCACAAAGCAACCTCAGATGCTTCTGATTCCACAAGAGGAGATGGTGAGAGAGTTGCAACATGCGGTGGGAGAGTATACAACCCTGATGGTTGATGTAAGCTACGGTCGCAGTGTTGTCTGTACGGACCAGAAAGTGCTTGTCCATCTGTTGACACCTCAACATGTCTGGAGACTGGTTCTAGGGAAACACCAGCCCGTAGAAACGAGGGTGAAGGGTCGGAGTGTGCCCTCTTGCCATGCCCATCTCGGGACTGCAGATGCCATATGCCCCAGGAGCCTCTGAAAGAGTTTCAGTGGAACCGCTCTCTTGCCCTCGAATTGTCTCAGGCAATTCAACAGTGACTGCGCGAACATGGTGACTGAGTCTATTTCCATACCGAGAAAAGAGATCCTCTGCACACATTTTCGAATCGATTTGTCCGTTGTATGGGTATGAAGACTCCATTCTTCCTCAACACAGACCGTTTCTATGGTTTGCTTTCGAGGGGCAGGCATTTCAGTACAAGGTTCTTCCATTCAGGTTGGCCCTGTCTCCCCATGTCTTTACGAAGGTCTAGCATCTTGAATGGAAGTCTGTGAAGAGCTCGGTTCAAGGTACGCAAATCCAGGATCAGCCATAACCCACCTGTTTTCTTGGGTACTATGAAGTAGGGGCTGTAAAAGCTGGACTTCATGTCGGCTGGAGGGACTGGCTCTATCACCATCGAGGGCAGTGAAAGCGGACGAAGCACCAGAATGGTTTTGGGCAGTTAAAGGTGCCTTTCGTGAACTGGTGCACCTCCAGAAAGAAAGGAACCAGCGGGGGGTGTTGGCGATCAGCTCGAGCAGCCCCCAAGAACCAGTCATCCAGCCTCGAGTGCTCGGGACAGGGTGGATGATTCCACTCAAGCCTGATGCTCTCAGCTGCCCAGGAAAGCATGGCCATCAGCTCGGAATCAGACTTGGGCAATGATTGCACTCCTGAGGGAGGCAACGCAGCCGAATCCTCACCTCCCGAGGACTCAAGCCCACCTTGTAATGTGGCGATCAACATTAAGTCTTCCTCCCGAGCCCTGAATCAGATGTCAGGAACCTGAGATGGTCCAGCAAACTCATCCGGAAACTCAACAGGCTGCGGCATTTGTGAGGGGGGTGTGGCCCGAGGAGGCTGGCTCATCGGGGAAGCCCACACGGTAATCACCCTGGCCACCAGCCGAAGTAGCCTTCTTACGAGAAGAGGAGCAAGAACGGGGTGTGGCAGAGGGGACTCAATACCTTTCAAGGTAATTGAGTCTCGATCTTAACGCTGAGATGTTCTTGTCCATGCAATAAGAACATGAGTCATCCACAAACGCAGTCTCAGCGTGCTGAAAGCCCAGACACGTGACACAGCGATCGTGGCTGTCACAAGGAGCCACACATCGACTGCACCCAGAAACACACGGGCGGAATGACATCTTTAAAAAGATGCAAACTCAACCCGTTTACTCTTTAAGAGAGAGAAAAAAGCTCTTTCAGTGATCTTGAAATGCTCAGGGGAACTCAGGAGCTGAATGCAGGAAGACTCAGATGTACCGCTGAATCGCGCTGTCACACCAACACCAGCTGACTCACTTGTAAACACTCTGGTGAAAGCAGCAAGCGATGTGCTCAGCTCAGAAGTGAAAGCTTGAGTGCGAATTGCCCGCGCTTTTCCTTATATACCACCACAGCGGGGCGGAGTTGGCGATGCAAATCCCGCAGACCAAGGTACACTGTGTACCACTGGCTCCTTTTGTTACCACTCAAAGGTGATTGGGCTCTCGGGGGCGAAACCCCATTCGTCAGTCTCTTTCTGAAGTAAGGTAGAACGTGACCGACTGAAAGGGAACTATAATTATACTCCGTAAAAAAATTATGATTTAAAAAAGCGTCACTGTCACTGTCATTTTTTGTAACTTAGTTGTATTTATGTATGTAATTATTATTATTATTGTACAGTCAAATCTTATAGTCCACGCCATCAGTGATACCAGAAAAGACTAGATCTTCATTTGGCACAAGAAGTTGAAGGCACCCTTAAGAATCATTCCCTCCCCTCTGTTTCCTGGCACAGTGTAATGCTACATTAAAAGAGAGACTCTTGTCCCGGTTCAATGGCTGTGGTCACACTTATTGACTCTAAACTGCCTCTAAAGTCATTTGTTTACTAAACATTTTAGTATTCCTGCTGATAATTCTTGGAAATAATTAGTATAGCACAATCACATAAAGCACATAAAGTACAATCTCAGAGAACATTTATTGTACATACTAACAGACTGCTTTCAGTGGTTTTCATGTGTTGCTATTTCTTAAAAATCCATGTGACATTGAAATCAGACTTAAAATCAGTCATATAGAAGTGTAAATTATGTTTTATGATGTAGTGCACTGCCCAGTGGTTTCTGTTTCTTTTCTTACAAGAACAGGGTGTGACATTTAAAGTATATAAAACACATTGACTACTATGCTATTTGAACAAATAGTTTTTTTATATTCCATGGAAATCAGGGTTGTAATGGTGACGTGATGCAGAGCTGGCAAGCAGCCAGTGATGTCTGATGTTTGATAGTACAGCAGTTTTTCCTTGTCTCTCTAGGCAAATACAGTTACCTGGCACAACATTGCGGCAAGCAAATATTGAGCCCATGCCATCTCTGTCTGATGTCAGACAGCTCATCGCACTGTATGGCATCCTGCTCCTGTGGGAGTGTAACCAGCTCTGATAGGCCTAGTCAACACTAGACATGTGCCAGTATTTGGTAATGTGATTTATCACGGTAATAAAAAAATGCCTGATATTGTTATTGTGGGCACTTATAAATACCGTGAATAATTATACATTATAAATTAAGACTTGTATTTTTTAAACAAAGATTAATATCTTCAGTAGCAAATGTAGCTATTGCTCATTGTGAATGTTATGCATTAATTAAGGATAACTAATGAGGTTTTATTGTAAAGCAATACCTATTGCTCTTTATAGTTGTTTTGCACGTTAATCTGTGTAAAACGTTTAACTTAATATAATTTTCGGTATTGCTTTATTGTATTTAAATATTCAGTTGTTTTTGTTAAGATCAAAGTTATTATTATTATTATTTTTTTTTTACTTTTAATTAATTTAACATTTTAGAAATCCTTTAAAATATAAAAATGGAAAACACTGTGATGCAAAACTGTTCTAACTTGTGCCTGTAGTAAAAACTTTTTGTTATTTTTTTTATTTTTATTTTTTTTAGTATCTCTTCTAAAATTGGACAAAACTGATGCAGATTCATTATGAACCAGCAAACAACTTGAAGCTATAATATTTGAATATTTTTGCAATAAATAACCTATAGGAAACTTTATAGTGGCTCACTTACATTTTTCAGGAGTGGTTCTATTAGATCCATGCACTCGGTTGCGTGTATGTGTGTCAGAATAGGAGCAGAACTCACTCTGTCTGCTCTTCTGAACTGCACTTGACCCGATTAAGCAGCTCATGGTCTTTGGTAGCTTTCTCTGGAATGAATGCTTCATCGCCATAGCAATGCCTGGTGTCCCATATCACAGTATCAACACCAACATTCACATCATACCACTCATTTCTCATTTACTAACCCAACCTGTGCTCGATGGGATCAGTACAAGGATCAAGGCAAATCATGCACACGCTGTCCTGGTGGGCTTTAACCTTAACAACCAACAATTTGGAGGGAGAGTAAGACCCTTCCTCAGTGATCTGTAGCCCTAGGCAGAAAAGGGTTACAACATAAACAGAGTTCAGTGATAAAACAAGACACCTCAGTCAGCAACTGCAAAATAATCACACACAGGAGTTGGGACATGTAGAAGATCTCTGTGGTATAAGAGAGTGCGTCTCTCCAGAGGTCCTTCATCACATTATAAAAAAGTGTCTACACTGCAAGTATAAAAACTAGCTCCCAATACAACAAAAGCAAATTAATCATTTTCCAAAATCTGCATGAAATGAAAATTCACCTTGTCCAGCACCAAATAAACATAAACCAGCCTTAGTAAAATAGAAATTTGTTCTGTTTAAGCTTGCTAAAAAGTGGAATAAAGAGAGAAAGAAAAGATTCATCATTAGGTTCGTTATTATTTTACTTTCTCACTTCCTACTTAGTGTGTGCTTTTCTTACAAAACATAAATTCTAGTTTTTTTATGTGTTTTTGATAGTTGTCCTGCCCTGGCCTGAGGTTTGTTTCTCTGTGTTCTCACTGAAGAGACTGAGTCCTGTTAGATCTACCCATTAGAATTTATTGTGTTCTTTTATTTTCTTTCATGTGTTATTACCTACCCATCCCTAGAAATATAGTCACTCCCACCATTAAATTTGATTTGAGCATATCAAAGCTGGCAGTTGTTAATTGGGACAGTGTGAAATACATTAGCACCATGTTTATAACAACCACTTTTATGTTGGTTGTAAAAAAAGCACAAGTTTCTCACAGTATCCCTCATTGTGCTTATCTGTAATCCATTTTGTACTTGATAAACTTTACAGGCATTCCAAAGTCAAATGGACTTCCTCCATAACACTTTTAATGGAGCTGTCAGGAGAGATTAGGAAGTGTAATTCTGTTTTGAATAATCATGTTTAATTTGTGGTGCTTGGGAAATGCACACGCAGAAGCATATTCATTCATGCATAAACATTCAACAAATTCTGCACACTTACAATGTGCAATAACAGTATGCACTTCTCTGATTCTCTGGGTTTTGACTGTGTAGCACTGGATGGTTAATAACCTATGAAACTTTTCCTATGAGACACAAATGAGCTTCCTCAAGGGGGTGCTTATTGGCATAGAAATTTGAACTCTCCGTTAAGTCACATGCAAAATTATTTTACTGGAACAATTTGTAACACTAGAAAGTTATTTTGTCCAATGATTAATTCCAAGTATTCATACCTGAGATACGGCTGGGACTATAAATATTGTTTTAAATTCTTAACCAGCATTCAGAAACAACTGTGATCCAACCTAATTATCAATTTGAGACAATAGAGCCTTTATGTCTGGTAAAGCAGTATTCAGGTACGGTGCCTTGATAGGTAAATTCATTATCTTCTTAGTATTATTCTTCTTATTATTATTGTTTATTATTTTTTTAAACTTTAACTTTTATATAATGAATAAATACAGCTGCAGCTATGGCTCTGTATTCATTTATATTTTTCAACTAAAAAAAAGTCACAAGTAAAGCATTATAAATAATTATAAAAAAATAAACATGCACATAAGCACAGAAAGTATTATACCACGCATGCAATTGATTATGATTTTAAACATTTTAATTTTAATCTTTAATGAAATGCTGATATTAGTTAGGATAGTTTTGAATTAGGATGTAACCTTTGCTCTACTCATGCAACACACAGCTGGCACAGTGTGGTGAATTTTCTGTTAATATCGCCCCCTACTGGTTATAGTCTTTAATGGAGTAGTTCACCCAAAAATGAAATTCAACTTAAAATGTACTTGTCCTCAGGCCATCCAAGATATAGATGAGTCTGTTTCTTTAATTTTGAACATATTTAAAATAAATAGAAATTGATAAATTTAGCATTACCACATTTACTCACCAAAAACTGCAATAATCCATTAGTAATGGACATGATTCCCGTCCATCAATTAACTTCTTGTGGAGTGAAAAGCCGCGTGGTTTTGATAAACAAATCCATCATTAAGGGATTTTCATTTCATAAACCATCGCTTCTGGCCAAAATATGAGTTCTTATAAACTGTGCATGACCTGTGCATATTTCTCTCCTGATTCAGATGAGGCAACTTTTTTACTGAAGAAAGCGACAAGCAGTAAACGATTTGAAATTAAAAATGACTTGATGGATTTTTGGATGGATTTGTTTCTTACAATAACAGCTTTTCAATTCACAAGACATTAATTGATGGACTGGATTGTGTTTATTACTTATGGATTATTGTAATGTTTTATCAGTTTGGACTCCCATTCTGACGGCACCCATTTACTGCATAGGATCCATTGGTGAGCAAGTGGTGTAGTTCTCCAAATCCATTCTTATGAAAAAAAAAATGAATCTACAGTACATTGTGGATGGCCCAAGGGTGAGTATATTTTCAGCAAATCTTCCTTTCTGAGTGAGCTAATCCTTTAAAGGGCAAAGGTTCCTTGTTATCACACAGATGTCAAAGAGAGCTGGAAATGCGAAGATAAGATACCCTCACATACAAAATATGAGCCTGGATCACTACAGTGCTTTCTATGCTCTCAATGCCTGCTTCTTATCTCATGATGAATGAACAGAAATACAAGTTTTTATTCATTTCCCTTCCAGTGAGCCCATATATATAAGTGAATTAACGTTATTCATTAACTCAAAAGTATGAAACAGACATTGCTACTTCTATCATGAACTCTCAAGAATGCAGCAAGGAGAGATGGGTGGATGCCAAGATATTCTGAGAATAATGACTCAAATATAATGTTATCAAATCTGAACCACCGGTATACTTTTATAGTGCTTTTGGGACTTGGTGAAAACAGAGACCTGATATTGCGCAGCACCTGTTATGTGTTTGTCTAAATGTGTGTGTGTGTGTGGCCGGATGTTTGTGTGTGCACTGGTAGACATTTGTTTGTGCTTCTGTGTGGTCTCACATTCATACCCGCTCACTGCATCCTGAGCTCTGTCCAGTTGGAGCCCTTTTACCTCGGCATCCATCAGAAGGATCTCACACCACCTGTGTTTTAGCCCCAGAGAGCCATTCAGCTATTGTTCTTCTATTACTGAGCACCGGCAGCGAGAGCAATCAACCTTTGCTAACATCTGACTTCCTAATCAAATGAGTATAGAGTTCGCAGTTCCTCCCGTTCTTAAGATATAAGTGAATGATTGGCTGAGTTGTATTAGAGTCTAAACAGCTGGAGTCAAAGGGGATTTTCCTTCTTTGTTACAGCAATATTATATCGGAAATCATCTGGCAATACTCTTGAGATGACTTTTAGTCATTTACTCATATTCCACTGGTGTGTACAAACGGTTATAATCTGATATACAGAATTGATGCAGAATAATGTCAGTAAAATGAATGAGAAAAGTGTAGGAGGTCAAGATCGACGATGGGAACATTGGGTTAGAACACAAAAGATACATGATATTATAATGAACACTCACTGCTTCCTCTTCTGGTCTCCATAGGCTCGCAGTGCGTGACATGAACGAGGACTCCTGATCCGGGCTCTGCTGCTTTCAGGGGCGGCAGGTGTTGGGATGAAGATGCTGGTCCATTGCCTGTGCAGCTCTCCCCCGCAACGATAGCTGGCAAATATCCAGGACTGCAATACCTCCTGCACATGGTCTTCGGGGTGAGGAGAAACCATCTAAGCCTCTCTCCAAATACTTCCTAGGAACGTAGAATGCCAAGATTCCAATGTTGAAACTGCATGAGATTTATTAGCTCCATGTGTCATAAAAGGTGATCGATCAACATATGTGACTGACTGCTGTCATCATCTATTCATATTCTAAAATTGAGTGAGACTTCAGGGACGTTTTTCTGTTTATGAGAATTATTCTGGCATGACATCCAAACATAAACATTAATGCAGTTGGAAAAACGTTCCTCTCTGTGTCAACGTCATACTTTTAAAAAAACATTGTTTACTTGGTGTTTAACATTTCAAGAAGTGTTTAGTAGTGTACAGTACATAAATAAACTTGTGTTTAAACTAGGAGGCCACAACTGTATTCCCACATTACCTCTTCCCTTTAGTAAAAAAAAAAAGCTTTATTAGGAAATCACAAAGCATAGACAGTTTATATCAATAAAGCGCTGTGAAACTTGTGCAGTTCCCCACCAGGATAGATTATTGTAGCCGTAAGAGGGAAATACCAGGCTTGAAGAACTGTTCCTGAGAGCATTTGGTACTGCAGATAAACAAGACAGGATGTGGCAGGGGGGTTCTAAGATTCTGCACTCAGCATTGTGTTGGATAGTGGTCTTTCAGCACCTCTCCTAATGCATCCTGGGAATAAAACCAGGTGCCAACATGACTTTCTGCTTGCTTAGTCATTTGGTAATGAATCACTAAATTCTGCCCAATGCAAAGCTCTCAGTTACAAACAGTAGAGAAAGGTTTTACTTAAGTGCATTTACAGAAGTAAGTTTGTATACTGTTCCTTTCTAATCTTGCTGCTGAGGATGCCAAAAACAAATCAGACTAAAACAAACCCGCAAATCCCGAAGGCTAACTCAGAGATATGTGGGAAAAAGAGCTAGTGTTTTCTTGAATTACTGCTAAATGAATGTGCAGCGTTTCAACTGGAGTCAATCCCCAAATCCATTGATTTTCATTAAGGAACTGAATCTGAGAAGTTGTATGTGGAAATATGCAGTGCTGATTAATTCACTATGGAATTAATCATAAACCATCATAAAAGAGAAACTCACAGTTTAAAGTTCATAGCTGTATCAAAAGTGTTATAATACTGTAGTTTGATACTTTCCAAACATACAGAGGCCCATAGAGGCCATATTTGACTTGTCAGAAAACAAGACTGAGGCAGAAACATACTATTATACTATACTAACTCTTACTACAGAATATACTATGTATACAATGCATTGTATCAAGATTTTATGCATGCAGAATACCAAAAAAATTATGTATATAACATTAATATAAAATATATAAAAAAGGCTAAAATATTATTATTTACTGATTATATCTAAGTGTATAGTCTTTTAGATGTATACACACACTAAATAAGTTTGATTTCAATTAAATTCATTTTTATTTTATTTTATGTGCAGACACCCTAGAACCCCTGTTCTAGGCTATATTTTGCAGTTTCAGCCACAGTGTCTTTCTTCACTTATGATTTGATCAGAAAATAACATGACTTCTAAGTATTTTATTTTATAACTATCTTAAATTATAAAATGGTTATAAAGAGTGAGGGTAAAGGTATGGCCTATATCTTACCAATATAAAAAAAATGAGTTATGTAAAATATATTTAAAATATAACGTTTTGTTTGTAGAAATTTCTTCACAAAAAATGTTCTGGAACATGGTAGAAGGGTTTCTGCTCAGGTGGACAAATGGTTCGCCCATTAGAAATTAAGTTTGACTCAAAAATTAAGTTTAAACAACAAAAATGAGAGGGAACATCATTTATTTATAGAAAACTTTGTTAATTATTAGTGAACAGGACACATTGTTTTCAGTCAAATGTTATTAAAGCATTCACTTCACTCATGTGGCACCGTGTGTTTTGAGGGCAGTTCTGATTACAATCAGTGTTGTTTCTTTTCTGGCTGATAAGTGATTGTTTGTGAGTGAGAGCGCTGAGATGATTGTTTGTTTGGTTGTACCGTTTGGCCTGCGTTGGAGGAACATTGTCGTATTTTGGCAGGTGGCTTGGCAGCTGCAGCCCTCAGTTATTTGGGTTGGCAAAGCTGAGAAAACATTCTACAAAAAAGTTCCAAAGCTGGACAAAGAGGTTCCTCTACCGGCAGGAGGAAAATATGTCAGCTTACATTCACAGTCATAAGAACACTAACTAAAGAAACACATAACTTTGAAACCATCCCTGCATACAAGTCTAATACCAGACCATCGGCTGTGTTATTCTTCATTTGTTTAGCCCTTCATTCATAGTCATTCAAACTTAATTTTTAAAGCTGTTGTCAATGTGACGAGATGGCCTCTGCTGACCTCTTGTGGTTAAAAATGAAGATACACTGTGCTAACATTAATAGAGTGCTGCAGTGATGATATATTTTTGTAGGCCAACCTGGAAATTAGCATTACCCGATACAGTCAACAAAAACCCAATAGGATTTTTTCACTACAGGTCCCAGATAGCTTCTGTAGTTCCATTTAGCCGCTTGCGACTCGCAGTCGCTTTTTCACTTATCACAAGGTGGTACTGATTTTTCTGTTGTGGAATAATATGTGAAAACATACTGAGCTTGTGTTGACCACAGGCTTTATTTCAGGCATTTAACCAAAAACCCCATTAAAAAAAACAAAACAAATCTAGAACCAGAAGTGCTAAAATGCTTAAACATTTCAAGGTTTTGGACTAAAAAAACATCCCTGTATAACTTGTTTTCTTCAGTTCAGCGGTTTCTTAATTCTGTAAATTTCTAGATGGAAGCCAAAAGACTAAAGAAAATCCTGCCAAAGGTGCTGAAATCTATTAAACCAGAGGACCGTGTGTTATTGGTGGGGCCGACTCGCAGATCTTTTGATGCAGACATAAAAACTTTCCACAAAGTTTACAAGGAAATCATTTTGATCCCTGGGCCAGATAGTGCTTCAAGATTTAGTAAGTAAACATCTGTGTGTGTTTAATTTACATTTTATTCTGAGACTGCTTTCACATTTCAAGTTACTGACATAACTAATTTTATGTTTAGCTCTGCAAAAGGAGCTGCTCCAAGCAGGTGGTGCTCAGCTGGGCCCTAAGCTGGATTTGAGCTGTCTAATGTTACACACATATATATACACACATACTTCAGGTGAACCCAAGTAGTGAGTGTACATTATGTTTGTATATTCTGTACTGATAGGCATGGTTCAGCTGGACAACTTGGCAGCCAAGGCCAGTGAGGAGGAGGGAGATCACAAGAAAGGGACAACAAAAGGAGGAAAATCACAAAAGAAAGGAAAGGAAGACTAAAAAGTGTGAAATGCAAATTTTTAACTGAACACTCTAAACTTTTAAACGACCAGAACACAGGTAACAGGTCATGATCATCCAGTCAGAGCCTAAATTCCAACACAGCCACAGTTTCTCTCGTGGCCAGCAGAGGGCATTTGCACATCTCTCAAAGGAGAGCCTACTTACTGTGTATCTACCAGTAAGTTTAATCCTTTCCTTTGTTGCTCAATCAGTACATTTTGTGGGGTGTTTTTCTATTTTTTTTTTCTTCTTTTTTTTTTTTGCTATTTTGACTTTGGTTCTTAAAACACTGGAATCTGAAAGTCAGACTTTAAAATATAATAATGTAAAAATGTCACAAAGGTACAGTACATCTTTCATGACGTTTTTTTTTTCAGAAAAGTAGGTTTATAAAAATAGAATTGATAAAATATTTGATCATTTTATAGATTTTAACTGATAAAATAATAGATAAACAGTTTATATTGATATTCAATTTATTTAATTAAATACTGTTAATTAATTGTCTTAGTTAATTAATTGGTTAATTACATTAATTAATTATTAAAACAAAAAGTATTTGGACATTTTGTGTTTATCAAACTACATAGTTGTCAAAAGGGTGCAGGTTAGTTCAAAGTGATAAGGAAATTGTTAAAGGGATAGTCCAACAATGAAAAATCATCATTTACTCATCCTCATGTCATACCAAACCTATGTGTATTTCTTTCTTTTGCTGAACACCAAAGAAGATATTTTGAATAATGTAAGTAACCAAACAGTTTCCGTTCTCATTGACTTCCATTGTATTTTTGTCCAAAGTCAGTGGGAACAGAAACTTTCCTTCAAACACACAGAAGAAAGTAAGTCAGGTTTAGAATGAAGAGAGAGAGTAAATTATGACAACATTTAAATTTTTGGGTGGACTATACCTTAATTTATTTGTGAAATAAGATGCCACTTTAACTTTTGCACATGGTGCAGCTGATTGGTTTCTTTTCACATCAGCAGCCAATGAGCATGATTCTTAAAATCCAAATACTTGGCTAGTGTTTGCTGTAGCAGTCGCAGTGCGTTTCAGAAACCCTTCACCTTCCCCAGCTCCACCTGTATAGATCTGCTAAGGGGTGATTTTGTGTATGTTATACATGGTAGTTATTTCATATGTTATATGTGCCACAGCAATATTTCTTGCATGCTCAGAGGATGTATTGGCAGTAACACATTAACGTTGCCATGTAAAATATTACCATATTATAAAATTAATATTACTTTTTAAAAAATTATGGAGTGTCACGATCATCAACTGGAGTGCCCTTGATAATCACCAGAGGGAACTCCACTCCATACCTCTGTTATTTGGTCTTCATTTTCCATAATCCTTTGCCCGGACTCAGTAGCACTCATTGTTTGCACCTGTGTCTTAGGTTTGGAGGTCTGGAAAGTATGCCGCAAACTTTAAATATTTCACATACTTTTGAAAATCTAGCATTTAGTTGATCTTGATAAGCGCTCATCATCATAGTTTTTCACCAATTCTACCAATCTGATAACAACTTCTACACTCCTGAAGTTTTTCCACTTTTGAGTGCCGTATACATCAGACATTTAGCCAACAGTTTGTGGGTGTGACGTCTGAGGCTGGGACTAGTGTCTCATTAACCATGTCTGCTCACCCTGTATAAGACTGGTTCATATTTGTCATTCATTGCTACGTCTTGTATGTGACAGTACTGCATTCCTAAACCTCGTTTCCTGGTTCTACCTTGTCTGGGTCCCTGTTTTTGTTTCCCTGCCTGTCTCTGGATGAACTTTTGCCTTTGTTTGTTTTTTTTCCCTGTTGCCATTGTTTGGATTGATTGCCCATGTTATGACCTTCACCAGTTTTGGACTTTGATTGTGGATTACTCCTTTAATAAATACTGCATCTGAATTCTCAAACTTTGTGCATCTGTGCTGTTTCAATACACTGAGAATTGTCCTGAATTCATTCATTTTAAAGTATGGCTAAAAATTCATCCCAAAATGTAACAACATCATGCCATACCTATGCAGCTGACTTTCTTCTTTTGTTACACAGAAAAGAGAATGTCATATGGGTTTGGAATGACATGAGTGTGAGTAATTGATGACAAATGTATTTATTTTTTATCAGTAGTTATAAAGTATCTAGAAATAGCCTTCAATAATGAAATGGGTCCACTTTATCCTCATTTGTAAAAACACTGAGAGAGCAAAACACAAGCTATATAATACCATAGGATCATATGACATCATATAAAAACTCAGTATCACAGAGTTTATTGGCCCATGTAATCTTCAGCCATACTGTCTGCCACAGCGTCTCTGCCCAGGTCTCAGAGTATTTAGTCTTCAACACTTAAGAGATGGCCTGTTCTCCCAAGCAGCTGACCCACTTCCCTTCCTCCTTTAGACTCCTCTTCCCATGGGAACAGATCCTCGTTTTAAATTCCTTCATTCTCAGTAATGTGTCTCCTACCTCTTGTTTGCAACATAATCAACTCCCTCACTACTAATCCCAGGTCATGTGTGTGTGTGTGTGTGTGTGTGTGTTTGTTGGTTTACCTTGATTTATCTGTAACACTCTTCAACTTTGATCCTACGGGATCCCCTCCTCCGTCTCACAAGGTTTATAGGGCATGACAAATACAGTCCCCTCAATGTGCTCTTTGTAGCTTCAGCTCACATCTAATTGAATTAAACAGGAATGTGTTGGTGTGTGTGTGTGTGTGTGTTTATCTTCTAACCCAAAGAACAAAAAGAGCCCTAAAGCCGGGTGACATGTTAAGAGGATTACTGTATGTGTTTTTTTTTCTTGACTTCCTAATTTAAATGAAATATGTTGATATTCATATGCCCAAATGCACTGGCTTATATTTGCACACCTAATTACTGAAAATAAAAAGATGATTTGAAGTCATCTTTTCCTGCAGTGCTCTTCATACTGTTTTTAATTAAATGCCTCATTTGACTGTGTATTATTCTCATAGGTCATTTCCCCTACACATTTCTCTCCCTCAGGAGCGCTAATAATTAAACATTATTCAGATTGGATTAGTCAGATGCATTTTTTTGTCTCACTGAGACCTGAGCGCAGACCTTTCTCGCCCTGTGGCCGTTGCTGTAAAATAAAGTACAGCAACTCCCTCGTTTCAAGGAGCCTTTTAACCATTGTTTTGTAATTACTATTTACTTCCCTGTCCTGTGGCTCAGGGGTCCTAGGCTTTCTTATGCAGGGCTGCCTTTCCTGCAGCAAGCGGTGACCTCTGAGTTACTGTTTATAGTGATGCAGCCTGCCCGTGCCTTTAAACTTTAGCAACCCTAGGTTTGGCCTAGAGGCTGAAGGGGTGAGACAGAGCCATTAAGAAGTTGTCCCTGATTTAATAGAGACTGTTAAAGTGAGCTTCCTAAAAGGCCAGATGACAGGAGATAACTGGGAAACTGACCCATAGGATCGCCTCTCTTAAGCTGTCACATTTGACTATATCCCAGTGATGAGTGCAGAGTTTACTCATTGGGAAGCTACTGAGATAGTGGGATAGTGTACTGTTTTGTAATGGCTTTTTTTTAATATACAACGAAAAAAGATCAAGCAGAAGATCATCTGACAGAACTCAATAGCTTTCTCAGTTATATAGATGGATGGATGGATGGATGGATGGCATGTAAAAATGCAGTTTTGGCCACACAGGAATAAATTACTTTTTAAAATATATTACAATTGTAACGATATTGCTGTTTTACTGTTGTTGCTTAATCAAATAGATAAATACATTTTGTAATAATTCACAATGGCCAAATTCTCATTTGTATGGCAGTTATTTATGGTGGACTGTGGAAGATTTTTGGGTAACAATGAACAAAATTACACAATTCCACAAGCACAAAAATCAGTGTTCTGTGGTGTTGCTGCACTTTATATCACAATGGTAAGCCAGCAATAATGATTTATATTTTGAGTTTTGGTGGTAAATTTTGAGTTTATGTCAGCAATTACACTACTTACAGTACTTGCTCAGACAAAATACCTTGTTCCTCACTACCAGTGACTAGTCATGACCTGATGATCTAGTGGTAGAATTTATCTTTGAATACAAGTGGTTTAGGGTCTAAACCTGCTGCTTTGCTTATGCACAGCAGTGTGTATGTTTTTGCCTTACAGTTGATGATGGACACTGTAGATGTTGTGGCAGTACTATCCTCATGTGAATACTTCCTCTAAGCTTCACGAGCCCTCAGTAGGCTGAAGATAAACCACAATCACTTCCTTCCTGCAATAATTATGGAAAAGGAGAAAAAAAACAATTAGCCAGGAGGGTACATAAATACAGCAATTAATGTAATGCTAATTAGCCCAATAACATGTGATTCTTTATCATTTGCTACTCATTTGTTAATTAGTCTGACTTTTTAATGCAGCAAATCAAGAGTGATTGATTTCAACATATTCTAGTGTTAAAAAATCTCCATCGCAGAGCTACACAGCATGAGTTTAATTCAGCTTCAACCTGAATTCTTCAACTTTCAACTACATACAGTTTAGATAATGCAGTTTCCCACAAATGTAATACGAGTCCCCTAAACAGTGAAAATTGTTCAGCAGTTCCATGTTAGAGATATCTGGGAGTAGTGAGCAATTTACATGCTTTGCATTTAAAAGCAGTTTATCAAACAGTTCAAAATGGTCTCACCAAAACTGTCTAGGAATCAGGCCAGTGGTGCAGATGAGAGAGGCCTAACTACTCAGGCACTTCAGATAAGCATTGCTCATACAAGGAGTTACCTGGGGTTGAGAGCAGACTGGTAACGCCTTTATAAATACTTTAAAAGGTCAACTAATGTCTGTATGACAGAGCGGTTTATGCTAGCAGCTCAGTCCCACAATGAGAGTGATAAGGTAGGAAGTGCTACTTACACAGAGGGCCTGTTGAACAAGGTGAGTAAGCAATTCAAGTCCAGGTGTTCTTCATCTCAATTACACCACTGCCCTGTAACTTCATGACCAAACAGCCTTGCCCTGGTCAGAAGCTCCAGCAGGGGAATCTGGGAAATCACACCCTTATGAAACAAAAATATATTGCAGTATATTGGAAAATATCATGTAATATATTAGGCATATATTCTTATGGGAGTCCATGAGGATAAAGTCTATGGTTTCTTGAAGGTTACCAGATGTGAGCAGAGTGATGTGTTCAGTATGGTGGGTGACGTGAGGCAGTTCCTGGCCGTTGAGTGCGGTGACATGGATGGGGAGAGACACAGGGAGGACAGGAATGTTCAAGTGATGTGCAAGTGAAGAATCAATGAAATTACCTTCGACTCCAGAGTCCAGAAAAGTGTGACATTCGTGATGTTGATTCTTCCACCGCAGTTTCACCGGAAGAAGGGTCGTTGATGTAGATGAGGACTTCTCAGCGGAGATCCCACCCGATAGTAGCCTCAAGTTTACTACCGGGCTGGCTCTTTTAACCGGGCTTGAGTCGATGTTATGATCAGAGCCTCCACAGTACAAACACAGTCCTTGGGACCTCCGCCGTTCCCTCTCCCTCCGGGACAGCCGAGCTCTACCCACCTGCATGGGCTCATGGTCGTCGACAGAACCGACTGTGTTCTCTCGACTCAAGCGCCCCCTAACAGGAGAGATCTTGAAGGACTGGGTTGGCAATTAATCCGTGCATCAACTCGTAAAGCCAGTTCAATGAGTCCATTGAGAGTGGGGGGCAGCTTGAGGAGGTAGATCTCTTGCTGAACACGGTCGGATAACTAATGCAGGAATCTATCCCACCCACTATTCCACTGGCCAGGGTGCGGAACTCGATGGAGTAGTCCGTTACTGAGGAAGAACCTTGACGGAGTTCCGAGAGTCGATGAACGGCTTCCCTGCCGGTCGCGGCCCCGTCAAAGACTCTCCTCATTTCCTCAGAGAGGGCGTGGAACGAGGCACAACACGGGTGTTGGTTTTCCCACACTGCCATCCCCCATAAGGCAGCCTTGCCAGACAATAATGTGAGCGTAAACGCTACTTTAGACTCTGTAGGGCAGTAGGGCGAAATGCATTGAACACTTGGTTAGGAAAGTTCTGCAAAACGCTGGCTCACCCGCATAGTTCTACGGCGCCGGAAGTCGCGTCTCTGGCCGGAAGTGGTCCTGGGGAATCTCCCGGGGGACAGACGGCGCAGGCGGTGCGATGGGCGCAGTGGGAGATTTGAGCAGATGGATCCGATGGGTGACCTCGGACACCTGTGCCACCAGCGCTCGGATAGCGCGTCTGGTGTTAGAGATGCTCTTCTTCTGCTGATCCATGCGTTGGCCACTGTGATGCATAAAAACCATGAGGCTGTTGGTGCTCGCTGCTTCCATGTTGGTGAGATCGTTATGTGATGGTGGATTAAGGAAAGTCTGGAAGCAGATGCGAGTTAACAGTTTTAATGTGATGAGATGAGTATAAATACACAAACAAAAAAAATACATATACAAAATACATTATTGAGAAGACGACACTCCGTGGTGGTGGTGAGGAGGTGAAGAATCCGGATGATGGCGGAGAGAAGGTGAGTAGTCCGGATGATGACGGCGAGTAGGCAGCAGGAGAGGATGGCACAGGAACTGCGGGGAATGGAGCTGAAGGTAAGTGTCCGTGGCTGAGTGAACGTGCAGAGAGTGGATGAGGTTCTGGGGAAAACACAGACATCCAACGCATACAACACTAAAGCCAGACGAACAGGGTAACCACATCAAACATGTAACAACAATCTCACAAACACAAGACGTGAGACAAGCCAATATATAGTGGATGAGTAATGAGTGGCAGCTGTTGCAGATGACAATAAACGGAGATGCCCACAAGCTAATCTATGGCAAGCCGTTCAGGAAATAATTCATGTATATTGTGTGAATATGGATTGGTTTACTGGTTGAATGTATGGTTCAATGACAAACACATTGGTTTATGATACATTGGTATAACCAGACATATACTGGTTTAGATACATCGGTCTGATCAAGTGTATATGGGTTTGCTCCTTTATACACTGGTTTGTTCGAGTAAACATTGGGCTCCTCAAATATGCATTGGTTTCCCCAACTATATATTGGTTTAGATACATCGGATTCCTCAACTATACATCGGTTTCCTCAACTATATATCGGTTTCCTCAACTATTTATTGGTTTTCTCAACTATATATCGGTTTCCTCAACTATATATTGGTTTAGATACATCGGTTTCCTCAACTATACATCGGTTTCCTCAACTATTTATTGGTTTTCTCAACTATATATTGGTTTAGATACATCGGTTTCCTCAACTATATATTGGTTTTCTCAACTATATATCGGTTTCCTCAACTATATATTGGTTTTCTAAACTATTTATTGGTTTACTCAACTATATATCGGTTTCCTCAACTATATATTGGTTTCCTCAACTATATATTGGTTTCCTCAATTATATATTGGTTTAGATACATCGGTTTCCTCAACTATATATTGGTTTTCTCAACTATATATTGTTTTAGATACATCGGTTTCCTCAACTATATATTGGTTTAGATACATCGGTTTCCTCAACTATATATTGGTTTAGATACATTGGTTTCCTCAACTATATATTGGTTTAGATACATTGGTTTCCTCAACTATTTATTGGTTTCCTCAACTATATATTGGTTTTCTCAACTATTTATTGGTTTTCTCAACTATATATCGGTTTCCTCAACTATATATTGGTTTCCTCAACTATATATTGGTTTCCTCAATTATATATTGGTTTAGATACATCGGTTTCCTCAACTAT
Source organism: Carassius auratus (assembly GCF_003368295.1). NCBI lineage: Eukaryota > Metazoa > Chordata > Actinopteri > Cypriniformes > Cyprinidae > Carassius > Carassius auratus. The sequence goes on along the minus strand of NC_039273.1, from coordinate 19,428,163 downwards.
ATATTGGTTTTCTCAACTATATATTGGTTTAGATACATCGGTTTCCTCAACTATATATTGGTTTAGATACATTGGTTTCCTCAACTATATATTGGTTTAGATACATCGGTTTCCTCAACTATATATTGGTTTAGATACATTGGTTTCCTCAACTATTTATTGGTTTCCTCAACTATATATTGGTTTCCTCAACTATATATTGGTTTTCTCAACTATATATTGGTTTCCTCAATTATATATTGGTTTAGATACATCGGTTTCCTCAACTATATATTGGTTTTCTCAACTATATATTGGTTTAGATACATCGGTTTCCTCAACTATATATTGTTTTTCTCAACTATATATTGGTATTCTCCACTATATATTGGTTTGTTCAAACACACAAGTTTGGATATTTTCAGAATTGATGTGTGAAATTTCTGGTCACATGATCAGATCACATGATCACAGAATCAAACTAACTTCCTTATCTATTTAGAAATGGTTAAAGGTTGTGGAAAATTAGTTCAGATGAAGTTCGGGCATATTTTGATGGATTGCAAATAATTGTTTATAGTATCATCTTGCCCACTTTGGAGTCTTCAGAAACATAAGTTTTATCAAGACGTCTTGAGGATCATAAATACATAATTTCATCTTTTATTATATGTCTATCTTCTAACCAGGCCTATTTGCTACTGAAATCTACAACATTTAAAATAAAAAGAAAAATTTGATCAAATTAGCACACAGTTAACAGTGCTAACCAATCTATCTAAACCAATATATAGTTGAGAAAACCAATATATAGTTGAGAAAACCAATATATAGTTGAGGAAACCGATATATAGTTGAGGAAACCGATATATAGTTGAGGAAACCGATGTATCTAAACCAATATATAGTTGAGAAAACCAATATATAGTTGAGGAAACCAATGTATCTAAACCAATATATAGTTGAGGAAGCCAATGTATCTAAACCAATATATAGTTGAGGAAGCCAATGTATCTAAACCAATATATAGTTGAGGAAACCAATGTATCTAAACCAATATATAGTTGAGGAAACCAATAAATAGTTGAGGAAACCGATATATAGTTGAGGAAACCGATATATCTAAACCAATATATAGTTGAGAAAACCAATATATAGTTGAGGAAACCAATATATAGTTGAGGAAACCGATATATAGTTGAGAAAACCAATAAATAGTTGAGAAAACCAATATATAGGTGAGGAAACCAATAAATAGTTGAGGAAACCAATGTATCTAAACCAATATATAGTTGAGGAAACCAATGTATCTAAACCAATATATAGTTGAGGAAACCGATGTATCTAAACCAATATATAGTTGAGGAAACCGATGTATCTAAACCAATATATAGTTGAGAAAACCAATATATAGTTGAGGAAACCGATGTATCTAAACCAATATATAATTGAGGAAACCAATATATAGTTGAGGAAACCAATATATAGTTGAGGAAACCGATATATAGTTGAGAAAACCAATAAATAGTTGAGAAAACCAATATATAGTTGAGGAAACCGATATATAGTTGAGAAAACCAATATATAGTTGAGGAAACCGATGTATCTAAACCAATATATAGTTGAGAAAACCAATAAATAGTTGAGGAAACCGATGTATAGTTGAGGAAACCGATGTATCTAAACCAATATATAGTTGAGGAAACCGATATATAGTTGAGAAAACCAATAAATAGTTGAGGAAACCGATATATAGTTGAGGAAAGCGATGTATAGTTGAGGAAACCGATGTATCTAAACCAATATATAGTTGGGGAAACCAATGCATATTTGAGGAGCCCAATGTTTACTCGAACAAACCAGTGTATAAAGGAGCAAACCCATATACACTTGATCAGACCGATGTATCTAAACCAGTATATGTCTGGTTATACCAATGTATCATAAACCAATGTGTTTGTCATTGAACCATACATTCAACCAGTAAACCAATCCATATTCACACAATATACATGAATTATTTCCTGAACGGCTTGCCATACTAATCAGTGCAGACGCGATTCACACAGATTTCACCACAAAGTGCAAACACCCCGAGATCACGGTTTACCAACCGTGACATCCACGCCCCGAAATGTGATGCTGAACTAAATAAACTGATAGGTTGTTTGACATCTCTGTCAAACAGTCTCATGGCTGGGCCTTGGCCAATAAAAGCTCCCATAGATTCCAGACCTTCAGCCATCAGTCTGAAGGTCTGGCTATGCAAGACTAGGTGTAAACTAACTGATTAAGGGACGTAATATTGTAATGAGATCCCTTTGCCACGTCACCAAGGGAACGACATCAGACACATTTTTTTCTCAGATGGAGAACTGATCATACAGTAGCACTTGAAACCTGGAAAAGTCCAATTTTCATGATATGTCATCTTTAAACCTATTGTAGGCTAGCTTACTACAGCAACAACAACAATAACAATAATTATAATAATTGTTTGGTTTCTATTGTTCAACAGGAAACAATAAAGTTCATTTTTATGGTCATATTTTATCTGTGCTTATGTATAATTGTAGTTATTACAACACATCCTTAAATGTAAACTGGAGTAAAAGCATTACCTTTTCTAATTTCTCTTAGACTACATAGTAATAATAAGCACATTTCCCCAAATTGTCGCTAACAGTTGTCAGCTGTTTCATTTGAGCTGTTGTTGTTTTTGTTTTTTTGTTTTGTTTTTTTGGACCCATGCAATTTCACAACAAGATTCCTAAAAACAGTTTTTCTATGTCACCAACTCTATCCTGAGGAACCAAGAGGTTCCACACATGTCATTCACAACATATTTTTGGGGGGAGTATAGTGCTCATTGTTGCATAATTCTGATCTGAGTGGCATATTGGTGCTCTGAATGTATTCCACCCCTGCTCTCCGTTATGATCAAGAGCAACGCTCCGTAACCTTGAGGATTTGTTATTATGATCATGGAAGCATTATAGAACCCAATCTGACACGGTGACCTTGCCAACCGCAGCCATTCAGAATCCACACCCTCTTGTCATAAGAGCTATATTAGAAAAGCCCATAACACTCATACACCAGCACTTACACACACATCTATGTACATATGTTTTCAAGCAAATGTTTCATACACAAAAAACACTCATAACTCAGAAAGAAAGAAGTGATAAAGGGATGATACATGTCCCCAGAAAGCAGATACAGCATTTACATGGTTTTTGGATTAAATCATTATTATAGAAGAACATGAGGGTAAGAGAAAGATTCGTCCATTATGTTGGAGTCATGCTGAAGAAGCCAATATGTAGTTATGACCAGGTTCACACTGGATCTGTGGCTATAGAAAGCTCTGCAGAATTCCTTAGAACTGCTCACAATTTACAAAATTCTACGGTCCTTCCCACAGGAGAGTGTTACTTTAATGATTTTCAAGAAAATGTTAAATAATAAATGAAGTATTATTATTATATATATTTTTTACATTCATACATAACATCTTTATTTATACATAAATATCATTACTTTGAGAGGAGTCGTACTAGATTATATCACAACCTGACCTGTCCTTACCTTGTCCTGAAAAGGACAAATTATCTGACTTATTAATGACTTTTCAGAGGCAGAGGTCCTCTCTATGACATCATTTCCTGATTTTTGCTCTTTGTTCAGTATATGTTGCTAGTGTTGCATGACTTTATCTAATGAGAAGTGAATCATTGTTCACTTTATTTAATACTACAGGTATAGAATAATTAAAAGATTAAGCCAAAGTAGTTCACATGCTCATAAAGTATGAATTATGAATGGGAAGTGGGGGGGCATACCACTAAACCTTGTAAACATACAAGAAACAAATAGCTTTCTATAATCTAATAGACAGTGTCTGAGTCTCTGTGTGTTCTGCAGACTTGTGTCACATTACACTTTATCAAACAGATACCTGTATGGTGTTCACTCAGCAATTGACTTTCTCTCTCTCTGTCATATCCTGAATCTTGTTGTCTTTATCATTTGGGAGAAAAATGACCGATCTGTTTTCTCTGACGAATAAAGGTGGATTCATAGTTCGCCTGGAGTTTTTCATTCCTGCCACCTCTGATGAGGCTGAACTTACTGGTGGCAGGAAGGTTTTTCTTAAATCAATCAAAGCTCTTTCTCAGATTTGTCGAAAACAGCCCCATGAAATTACCATTATCTACACACTGTAACAAGACAAGAAATCAATTTGAACATGCTTTTAAAGATCCCGTTTACTTTCACATTGACATCTTGGGTCTTTAAAATGTATATTTCACACAAAAGTGAAAGATCAACGTGCAACTAAGTTAAAGCCTTATAAGTGCGTGTATGTTTCAGTCTAGCTTTCATGTGTTAAAGAGAACATAAACCCATCGTGTCTTGTCTAGCCAAGCAATAACAAGACAAGCCCCGGTCTGAGGTACTAATGTTAATCAAACTGACTGCTCTGAACTCAATTAGAGGAAACAAATCGGGTCTGTTCTAACCCGAGAGTAGCATCAGAAAACGGCTTTAATTGTTTATTTTGATTATTGTTTATAGGTGTTTAATATACTGTGTTGCAGTTGAATAAATGCGCTTTGGGACATGTCGGAGAGCCGTTTGATGTAAACTCTCAGGAAACTTGATTTTGATGGGAACACATCATTGAACCTGACCGTCTGGACAGCTGATCCCACGGCTGTCTTCAGCCAGAATGGCTTTAATTCAGCTTGTTAAAAGCGAGAATTGATGTCTAGTCATGGAGAATGGTGTCTGTTTCTGAAGGTCTGTGGACAGTGAAGGCTGTTGATGCTTTTGAAATGACTATAATTAGGGCACATTTGGATTTCCCTTTCATGGGCGTTTAAAAGTGGCTTGTGATTGACATGGCTGGTGGTTTTGCGTAGAGTTGATGGCAAGACAATTGAGGATATTTGATTTTGTGGTTTTAAGGTTCTCATTTCTGTTTTAATCAAATTTCTCACTGTTCTTTAAAATGTACAAATTGTCCACATGTGAGAGATTGTATGTGACTGCATACATGTAAGCTATTTGAACACTAGGCCGTGACTTTTTTATTTTTTACAATCAAACATATTTTCAAAATATTTTACTCAGTTTGAGACACTTAAACACGCTGAAGCTTGAAAATGGTTGTAGTGTCTTCATCATGACCTGCAGGCGGCGCTGTGGATTAATCAGACTGCCTGGAACATTAAGTCTTCTGTGTATACAGTAATTAAGAGAAAAGGCCAGTGTTGTAACACATTTTCTTACTCATTGATCCTTTGTAGCTCAATGAAGTATCTCTCTGAAATAATATTCTTATACAAATCTGGTTAAAAACTGTTTATTCATCAACAAAGTGGAGGTGTAAATTTGCGTACAGTGACCAAAGACTGGTTGTTACAATTTACAACTAAAGTAAGTTTTTTTTAGATCAGCTGAACTAATGGGGCATTTTTTTTTACATTAATTTATCGTGGAATTATTAAGGACACATTTACTTTGATTTTTATGCCGTTTTCTATCACTAGCCTCTTCTTTCATTTAATTTTAAGCTTTTTACTTAATTATTATTCTTTTTTAAATAAAACAGGAAACAAATCAGCAGCAGATAAATAGGACAATAATACAATAATCATATTTCTTTCTTTCTTTCTTTCATTAAAATTAAATTAAATAACAAAACCTGCTGAGATGATATAAACTGTCAGGTTTCATTGATTAACATGAACACAAAACAAATTATAACTATAGGGGAAGTTTTACCACATTCTTTGCCACCTTTTCATTGTACTGTAAATCCTTTTTTTACACAGAGAGCTTTTAAAGGGAATAGTTCATTTAAAATGTAAATATTTGTTATTATAAATTGCATTTATAATAAAATAATTTTCTAAAGAAATATTTATGGGGGAAATACTTATATAATAATAATAATAATAATAATAAGTCAGCATGCTATCAGTTCTTAGTTTCACAGCTGCTTCTTGAATCTAGTGACTGGGCTGAATGAGCTGGCGTGTTTATGTCTTTTATAGATGCACTTAGTCACAGTATTGATTTCCTTGAGCCGTGCAAGACTGCATGTGTGAGGTGCGTTTGACAGACTGATGGTGACAGTATCAGAATGTTGCTTTTGAGGATTTGTAAAGCCATTCTCTGCTGCTTTGTGCGTGTGAACAGAGCTCCGGTGTGTGTGGGGTGCTAATGCTGTGCTATCATTGTGCTTGCCCCTGTTGTTCATCTGTCTTGAACGTGCCCTGGGGGCGCAAAGCACCGATGCCTCACCTCATTTCCTCGCTTTAATAAAGCAAGATGAATTGGACCGTGGCACACACTTGTGTCGTGGTGTGAACCCTTTAATGTGAGGCATATTAAAATTGGAATGATGGTTTGAATTGCACTTTATTGTGAGTACTGTTGAGCTCTGCATTTATTTACCAATTAAACTGGAATGAAAATGTGTCCTTTATGTCTCACAAAGTCAAATGACGAGTCTGATGTACTGATGTAAAGCATGTGCCTATTGTAGTTGTGACACTGACTTGCCTTCTACACTTATATTATTTTAATAAAGTGCATATTGCTACGCTAAAGTCTGCTTCTTTTCCACAAGGGTAAACACCTGTTTGACACCTGAGTTTCCTGATCCATGATTCCATTGTGCATAATGACAAGGTTCACCGATGTAATTTGATTTAACATTTAGTTTTCTCATTTTTTTGTCTAAACAGTTGAAAGGATAGAATTTGGGGTAAAAAGCTCTTTAGTAAAAGGGGTTAAAGGAGCCCTAAGACTCACTGTGGCCACAAAATGTCACCAAAAATGCTGTTAGGTTCACAAAAGAGGCAGATGCTAAATACCTGTAGTGTAACTAGTTGTTTGAATTATTAGGAAGGAATCAAGTTGTTGTGAAGGATGTGCAGAGTGTGCTCTCATTGCTCAAATCACAATGGAGAGTCATTAGGGAAATGACAACAATGCAGCTCTGTTGCACTGTACTGTGCTGAAAGGAAAATGTATAGTTCGTAGAAAACACTTGAGGCATTATGAGATGCCAAAAGTGATTAAATCAACAAAATCATTGCAGCATTTGCAGAAGTGATTATTTAGAGTATGTACTTAGCACATTACATACAGTATATTAATATATACTTAAATGTTATTTTGTGGTAATGCACATAAATTCTGTTTTATCCATCACTGTTTAACTTTAGCTGTGAGTTTATGGATGTAGAGCAGCCCTAAACTCAGTGGTTATTGGAATAGTGTGGAGTCCTGAGGACTGGTTGACTGAGATAGATCAATCTTTGTGCTTAGCCCTGAGCCTCAGGGAGATCCAGCGCTCCCCGACGGTCACGCATGGTCAGACCTTGACTGGGTCTGATCTCCAATCATCAGGGGATCATTTAAAGCTTAATCAATTGATTTCAAATAGATCTCATAATTTGACATCAAAGGTCAGTCTTTTAATAGCCGTTTGTCTATGACCAAAACAATTTGATAGCAAATTAAACATATATATGAAAGTGTTGGAGCCTATGCCCTTTCCTAATGCGCAGAGAGAGGGAAACAGCGACTCATGTTTTTATTGGGAGAGGTGAACTGTGCCGAATAAATTATAGCTGACATTTGGATCTTGATGAAAAGGTTGAGTCTGAGACACAGTAACTAAATAATGTTGAATGGTCAAATGCTGCAGGCAACATTTCAAAATCCATTTCCCCTGCAAAACTGCATCGAGTAGCAATAAGAGGTCTTTAATTGGTTTGCCCACTGAGTAAACCTTTCTTAGATGTGGGGCATTTTCTCCAGGCCTCCATCTGTATGCTACACAATTAAAAGCATGTATCGGGTTGATGCAGTCTCCTGTTTAAAGTGCAGAACTTCTCTGCATCTTACACAGTTGCAGTTATTGTCCCGATGGGAAGATCTTCGGGGGCTGTCGGTGTTTCTAGGCCTTTCTTAATTTAGCCCACGGTAACGCTCCCCCTCGCTTCTCCATAATGGATGATTCTGCACTCGACCATGCAGGAAAGGTTTAATTAAATCATATTCCAATCATAATCCATGTTGTTAATTAAACTGGATAATTTATAAGTACAAAAGAGGGTATTTATTAGCCGCTCTGCGGTGCCGGTTCAGTCGCAGCGTATCAGAAAGAGCCCCCCATCCCCCATCCTCTCCTCGTACTATTGATGCCTTCACATGATTGATAATGGAATGGTGACTGCTGTACTATTTGTCTAATGGTGGTGCAATTAAATCCCCTTGTAAATGACCCATGCCTCATTTCATCCTAATCTATGGAGTTTTGATTGAATTTGTCAGCGTTAATTGAAAAATACTGCTATTTAATGTCTGCATTGCAGTTGTGTATCAGCCTGTCTTTAATGAGACTGTGTCCTTGTGACCCTTGGGAGGGGGTGAGGGGATTGCCCTTGATTTGGCGTGGAGGCATAAAGGGGGGCTCGGGGTCAAGGTTTTTAGGGTGCAGGAAGGGAAGGAAGGTCCCCAAAGATTAGGACTAATCACCACCGTGAACCCAGAAAACGGACGCATTCCTTTTAATCATGTGGGCTAAATGATGCACACATGACCAAAGACTTTATAACATGGAGACACATTTATTGATCAGCAAACCCACTGAATAATTCATGAATTAATCCCCCTCACCAAAAATAAAAAATAAATAGACAATTTCATTGTTTATTCGTGGTTTTAGAAATATAATTTAGCCTGTCTATTGATGCATGATTTAATGTGTATGAAAATAAGCATTTTTTTTTTTTTTTTACATTACACTGTAATATCGGTGAAGTATACGATTGGCTGTGCTTTTAGTTTCAGACTTCACTATGTCTGTTTATAATCTATTTGAAATATGTGAGGAATACAGTGTAGGTGTGAATGAGGGGTATTAACTGCTGATTCACAGAGATCTGGGAATGAAGTGTCTGTGACATCTTGTCATGATGATGACTGACTGCTATAAAGGCCAGAGGATCATGTCATCATGAACAGACCGGTGTCAGTGTCATGTATAGACTGTGAGTTTTCAGCTAGAAACTGATGTAAGGATGCTATTTCACTAAACTTAGTGGAAAACATTCATATAATAAAAAGGCTATAAACTATTGATCATGTTTGTCTGCAGTTTGGTGTACTAAAAAATAGGAATTTATAACGTCTTAAAATGCCTTGCTTTATTTTGTATACATTTTGTATTAATTAACTATATTTATTTTACATTTATAAATTGGCATATCAGAATTTGCAAACATTAACTGGAATCAAGAAAAACTATTCAATGCAATTGCAATCAAAGTGCCAAAATACACACCAGATCACATCTCACATGATTCTTGTTTTGACTGTTTTGGAATGAGAGACCGAGTTAGTGACGTTCTAATTTAAGAGACAGCAGCCAGCGCAACGCTCGCGGCACCGGCGCGTCAGGACAGTTCCACATAAACGGATGAAACCGGACCAATAGTAAAAGCGCGGAGTCGCGGTGGGCGTGACCAGAGCGCGAGGTGGGGACGCTTAAACCGAAGGAGCGTAATTCAAACTCACACTTCAGTAGTTGATCACAGCTGATAGCACGAGGAGCAATTTATTGTGACTTCCACAAGGGACGAGGACGCTGAAATAACTCAAAGGAGGACGACAACGCTCATCTGAGATGCTCGACCTTTTCCTCGTCCAGATATTTCACAGTAAGGAATTAGTGTCCGGTGTTTGTGTTTCAATGCACTTCTCTCGCTCTGTTCTTATAACGAAAACAACCATTTTGACGCTGAACTAAGTCGAATCAGATGCCACGGAATACCAGGAGTCAGTCTTTGAGCCAGTGACATCCTCATCTGAGAACACGGGGAGACCGCTTCTCCCACAGACTTCAGGATTCATAAACTGTCCACAGGCTATAAGATCATATGAGTGCAGCTTTCAGCACACCGTTCATGATGATGCAGCGTCCGGTGGGAAGCACCACTGCATTCAGCATCGACTCGCTCATCGGAGGTCCACCGCAGCCCAGTCCGGGACATTTCGTGTACACGGGCTATCCCATGTTTATGCCCTATCGGTCAGTGGTGCTTCCTCCGCCTCCTCCACCACCTCCTCCAACTCTTCCTCAGAGCGGTCTCCCCGCCACCCATCCGCACCACCCGATCCCTGGGTTACCCAGCGGGTTCTGCTCCAGCCTGGCGCAGGGCATGGCGCTCACATCCACGCTAATGGCCACGTTACCCGGCGGCTTCTCCACCTCGCCGTCTCAGAAGCATCAGGACGCGGCGAGGAAGCTCGGCTCTCAGTCTATTCACGCCATGTTCGATAAATCTCAGGACATTCGTTTGGATGGAGAAGACGGGAAAACGTTTCCAACGAAAGATTCAGCGAGCCTTCCGTCATTTCACGACGAGCAGTCCCATCACACTTCTACAGGTGAGACAAAAAGAGCGTGCATATCTCATCACGCATTTGCTTTCAGTGCGCATTCTGAATAGACTTACGTTAACCTAGTTGTTTTTGAAGTGTCTTTTAAAAGAATGTAATAGGTTAATATTTAAAATAATTTAAAACGTATCTTGTTATTCTTTTATATTATTAAATCCTCAAACACTTTTCAAAATGTAAAAAATTTATCATCTAGAAATTATTGGAATTATTTATTATTCTACGTCTTAAAATGTCATATTTATTCTTAACGATTTCTAGAAACAATATGTGTAGGCTACTCTTGGTATGATTAACTAATCTGCTTTACGCTGAAATTAATTTTTAATAAATAATTTTGTCGCTTCAATTAAATTTACCAGTCGCACCGAAGAGGGACAGGGATGTGGGACAAAAATAATTATATAAAATCCTCCGGAAATAAAATGTCATGGTTGTGGCTTAAATAATTTTAGCGTAGCACGTGAATTAAAGGCCCATATCAAGTTTTCAGGGAACGATGCCTGAGGCCGAGCTGCCATCAGTGACTAAATTAGCTCGATTGAATTGAATGATCGCAGGGTCAGTGGTGTTTAAATGTTCATAAAACTGTAAGCAAAAGTCACTGTCGCCTGGATCATTAATGAGAGTATAGTAAATGTAGTCTAACATTATTATAGTAGCCTATGACTGCAACGTAAAGAAAATTGACATTATCTAGAGGTATGATCTGATACTGATTTTTTTATTATATATAAAAAAATAGCAATGAGATGAAAATACAATTAATCTAAAGAGATTGGAAGGGGGGATATTTTTAGATCCATTTCAGAAGTCTTGTTTTGAGGTGTACAAATAGCCTTCCTAAGGGATCCATCACCGTGCGTAATTGCGCGTAAAAGTGGCAGCAATAAACACGAGGAACGTGCTACGAGACAAAACCAGATAAGATTCTTATGAAAACAAAACTTGTTTTCCCAACCTCACATTATTCAAAAATAATAGACACAACTTTCCCCACAGCAAATTATTGTTTAGATGTTTTATTCTGATAGTTTCAGGCAGTTCTCAAATTAATTCTGCTTATTTATCTATTTATTTTATTCCCATAGTCCGAGGTCACAACAAAGACGACACGAAGGAGGATGAGTGTCACAGGAAAGATGAGAGCTTCTCCATGGACAGTGATTTAGATTACAGCTCCGATGATAACGGGCCCGGTAACGCCATGTGTCATAGGGAAGATGGAGACGCCAACGGAGGACTGGACGATGGCGTCCACGGCGGGAATGGGGCCGGGAACACCACGTCCACCGGGAAAAATCGGAGAAGGAGGACCGCTTTTACGAGCGAGCAGCTCTTAGAACTGGAGAAGGAGTTTCACTGTAAGAAATATCTTTCCCTCACAGAACGCTCGCAGATCGCCCATGCGTTAAAGCTCAGCGAGGTGCAGGTCAAGATCTGGTTCCAGAACCGGAGAGCCAAGTGGAAACGGGTCAAAGCGGGCAATGTGAACTCCAAAACTGGAGAGCACTCGAGAAACCCGAAAATTGTGGTGCCCATTCCGGTGCACGTTAGTCGGTTTGCGATTCGCACCCAGCACCAACAGTTAGAACAGGCCAGACCTTGATACACTGAGTTTAGACACTAGAGGACTAGAGACAAATCAGCGAATACTAGATGACCAAACTGTTCTCGAGGCTGATGTTTCTAAGGAACCCAGGACACGCAAATCTATCCAGCTGATATAGTTTGTGCTCTATAAATATATTGGGAGAAGTTTTATTTCCAACTTTGGACCAAAAACAACTTTTAATTCAGGAAATTCCACTAGGCTATGTATTTAAAAGAAAATATTCGAGTTTCTGTTTTATTTTGTGTGACTGTCTAGTTTCACGTGGTTTTTGCAGAGATGAATTTTATCCTAAAAGGAGCACTTTTGGTCTCTGCTAAAGAACAAAATAAAATTAAATTCATAGTAAAATTAACACAGTTCCCTCGAATACAACGACCTGTTTAATATGTTCCCTTTATTTTTTATGATAAATAGTCTATATTTTATTTTTTATTTTTTATTTTTTCTTGCATTCATTGTCTGTAACCTTTTCAGACGTCAAGGGCACGCTGCTAATTTATTTAATATTGTGAGAAAAAAAAGTTGCTAACGTTTCATGAGTTCACTGACTTCGGAATATTGTGTGGATTAAACTGGACCATAAACAATTGCAAAGAAATTTGTCTTTTTTTAATGCAACACGTAATCATTTAATTCACTTGTCACTTGGATATAAATCAAACTAAGCGTTCATATGGGCTGTACAAACATAATCTCAAAAACAGTCGTGGATTGAGTGGGTTCATTTTAACAAAGCCTTTTAAACTTTTTTCTTTATTTATGCAACTTTTATTTTTATATCATCAAATAATAACAATAATAAACAACAATAAAAACATTATTATTATTGCTAATAATAGCATGTTTTACTGCACTCGCAGAACGGATTCGCGCTCGTGTCGGTGGAGATGATCTGAAATCATCTGTGAGGATGGAGTGCGGTGTTGTGACAGGAGGCTGTGCTTCATGAATAGATTTCAGGGTCAGGGTGCGAGACACGGTGTGTCAGTACGGTGTGTGAACACACTACCGCGTGTCAGCCTTGATCTGCGGACCTCCCTCGTGTAGGAGGAAAAGTAACGAGCTTATTCGGCCCACACGGGACTTGTCGGGAAACCTTGAGACACAAATGTAAATCAGATATTATTTCGCATAAACAGCATATGCGGTATATGCAGTTGATGGTAATACAATCTAATTTCACACATCGAAGCTCTTGTTATTTATAAAAAATGTAAATAAAGAAATAAACAAATAATATTAATTATTAAATTTACATATATTATGCTTTATTTATCGTTAAATAATATTAGCTATTTTGTATTTGCGTCTGCATTAGAGGTCGTCGAAATTTTCTATTATTCTGCCATCATTGTACACAGTCGTTTTTTTCCGAAATTGACATTATAAACAAGTTTAGGATATTTGTTACAAAAATCTTACATATAATAATTAAGACTTGTGAATGTCCAAACTTAACCATATAAGTACATTATTTATTTAAATACGATTAATAAAAGTATAATTTTTAATATGCATATTAAACCTTTTTAAAATCAAGAACACATTGACCCATTTAATTGATTTATTAATTTCATGATTTTTAAGAATTAAGATTTTTAATCTTTTAATCTACACACATTATGTAATTAATTACTGTGCTACTCTTTAATAATAACAAGGTGTAATAAGAACAGTGTGTAATAACAATCTGCTCTACAAAAATCATTAAATATGAAGTATTTGTTTTTGAGGTAATGTATACGTTGAAAACTATAATATGAGCCAAAAACAGCTTATTGCACTGGTTAATATGCTGAAGATTCATTATTGAATTGGAATACTAATGTTTCTTCCCAGAGGAATTTAATTATTATTGGTAGTAGATTTATTGTTGTATAATGCAATAGATCAGACATCATCAGTGCCTCATCATCAGTGGCACACACACACACACACCAGTGGTTAGACAATTAAAATATGCAGGTCTGGATGATGTTGGAAAATAGACAATGTATCCAGGTACATCATGAGAGACATGAAACCTGGGCAGAAAGACATTTTCTGTGGGAGACAGAGAGAAAAAAAGATCTGACAGTTGCCTTAACTCTAATGAATTTTTTGCAAATTGTAATCAAGGTTGGCCGTGGTGGCTGACAGATAAATGGGCCCGGGGGACTGGCTCGGGCCTCAGCTTTTCACTCCCGCCTGTCCCTTCTGCCCTAAATGAACAGCGTCAAATGAACCTCCAATGATTATTCCTGACAGAGAGCACCGGCTACAGAACCAATGACGACTCAAATACTCACATGTACTGAGAAGTTTCTCTCCAATTCATATTAAACAACAAAGTAATGAGAGAATGACAAAGATACATCTGAACCTTTTTATAATATTGATTTATTTATTATAAACAAACACATTTTTGTAAAAAAAAATGTTTTCAAAGTATTCATTTTTTTAAATAAAAACTAAATTAATTTTAAAAAATTATGATTTTATTTTCAATAATAGATCTGTATATTACCAGAAAACCTATGCATCAAATATCAAATAATTGATTTAGTCTTTTACCAGTCATAAACTAAATATGTCAGTTCATTATGCAAGAGTTAGATCTTAGATCATTTATCACAATAAAGCAGTAGTTTATAAATAGTGACCCCCCCCCCCCCCCAATAGATATAAGTAGGCTAATATGTGAAAATTCCAATAATATTATTTTATAAATACATTTCACAACAGCTATTAATAAGTAAAAATATGGTTTTCCAATGAGCATTAAGCAGTTTCTGTGTACAGGGGAGAGCGGTGTGAGTTGTAACACCATCAAACACCAATTATAAATAAGTTAAAGATATGAAAACACTGTCATACTGACATACAAATATGTATGTATATAATCATATTGACAGATTCTTTGTTTAAAATAAAAATGAATGTCTGGATTATAATTTCTGATCATATCAATGAATCTTAAATGACTGAACAGACATCATATGAAGATTTGTATAACAAATAAATTTATATTAATGTGATCTTTTTTAATGGCATGTTTCTGTTTTGGACTGAATTTCCTATATATTGGGCATTTTGAATAAAGGTGTTTACAGTAAGATGATGACTATTTTAAACAAGTACATTTGATTACCATGCTAAATTTATCCATGCAATTTAATTCGTTTATTTGGAAGTGTCACACCCCAGCTTGGAACCGGGTGTCAAGTAGAGCACTCTTGGTAGGTGACATTAAATCACATAATTTAGAAGATGTATTAACTACCACAATTTGTAGCAGAGACATATATGATTGAGACACTGAATTAACAGATGTTCACAACATAATTCAAGATTAAAACAAAATGTGTGACAACACGCTAGGATTAGAGGACGGGTTTTCCCAGCTCTTTCTCTCTGAAAATTTGGATTATCATCACAATATGATGGTGCAGCTCACGCCTCATTTCAGGGCTTCTCTAGCATTTCTAATGCCATTATTGTGTGTTTGAGAGGGACACACACACACATCATGATAGATGAACAGCTCTGTTAATGCACTGAACCAGTGCTTTGCCTCATTGGATTTCTAAGTGGAACTGATTTACGATGAGAGATGATCAGACTAGATCTGGACAAGATGCTTCAGGGTTTCGTGGTTCTGGAGCACCACTGACATTTTAAGGATTCATTCCCCATGGCTCCTTTAGCCTGTCAACCTTCAACAGCTTCAAATGTTTGTGAAAGGAGTTATAAGAAAACAAACACTTCCTGTCACCAACTCATAATCACGCTCCCACTTCCCTCTCAACCACAAAACATTTCCTCTTTCTATAGATTGATCTTTTCTCTCTCTCTCTGTCTGGTCTAATCTCTTTAATTACATCTGTTTTCCTGGGCCGCTGAGGCCTCTTTTGTCCTCCCGGTCAGGGGGCTTTTGTGGGGGCAGAATCAAGCCCTGCATCCCCTCTTTGGATGCTTTGTGGAGCTGCGGCTCTCTTCCTGAGAGGGAGAGGATGAGGAGGGGATTAGAGGATCTTTATCTGATTAGGGACACAGAGAATCAGCAGAGCCTGGCTTTAACGCCTTCATCTGGACCGCAGAGGCCAGAGGGCGGACCGGACTCACTGACAAACCCAAACTAGGCTTTTAGGCTGCAGACGTGAGAAACGCAAAACATATGCATATGTGTGTGTGTGTGAATAACTTTACATATCTATCTATCTATACTTATAATTGATACTTAGATATTACATGAAGTACTTGTCAAATGTTTGGATATTGTACACTTATTTTTAAGTGATATTGTGAAATATTACAATTTGAAAATACGGTTTTCTATTTAAATATATATTTTAAAATGTAATTCATTTCTGTGATGCAAAGTCAAATTTTCACCATCAATACTCCAATTGTCAGTGTCACAGAAGTGCTGAATATTAAGTGTGTGTGTGCGCGTGTGTGTAAATAATCTACTGAGATACTGTGAAGCTATGGTGTAAATACCAATACATAAATATATTATAAAGTTACATAATATGCGTGTACACATTTGTTTTTTTTAGCTTGAACACGTAAAATCTCAAAATAATTACAAAACAAATAATAATAAAAGGATAAAAATCAAAAAGAGAACATTATATTAAGAAGCATTTTATTGAAAAGAGACACATTACAGTATAAGACTCTGCATCAGGTATAATTTTTCAACACAGTACTGTACAGCTGACACAAACTCAATATAATAACAAGAATAATTAGAAATACAACACCGATAATTTGAATCAGAATGATAGTTGTGATGCCAATGGGCTAAATAAAGGAACGAATGCAAAACCCAAGTAGTGTGAGAGAGCTCCTCCCCTTTCAGATTAGCATATTCATAAATAATTAAATCGGTTTCTTGGGTTTGGGTGTAACATGGAGACTGTGGATGAAATGAGGTAACGAACACAAACAAAAACAACGTAAACAAACACTACTTGCTTCTCCATTTTTACATCTATTTACACAAAGCAACGACTAGAGAATGGAAACGGAAATAAAACGAGGATATGGTCAAGAATTTCGGAACGTTCTGATAAAGCCCCCTTTAAGTCTGCATTATTCGCCAGCGAGGGGTGACGTGATGCTTTGGTTGCTGTTATGGCTGGATTTTTGTTTTGCTTATTCATGTTTTCTTTGTTCACTTACAGATGGACAGGTGACCCAAAAAGAAGTTTTACACAAGCAGATGAATTCCAAAAGAAGCAGAAAAAAAAAATTGTTCACAAGTTGAAAGGTTTGGTTTTTTATATATATATTAAAATGGCAGACACTTTAGCGTCACCTGTCAGAGTACAGTTACGTGTATGAAGATGAAGACATTTACACAAGGAAGAGAACATTAACATCCATTCATGCAAAAATAAAACAACGACCGTTTTTCCACAGAAAGGATTCAGAGTAGACATTATTTCGTGGGTTCTTCACAACAAGTGATCTATGTTCTGTAGTGCATTTAGTCATAAATAATGGTTACTGTGGTAAAGCCTCTAAAGGGCCTGCTACGATATATACAAGGCCAAAACTACACACTCACCAGCTGAAAATCAACACACCTCAGTGTTTCTATCCTCATGTTGTTCACTAAAGCTTCTCCACTCTCAGTTTTCCTTCGGGAGCTTGGAAAATTCTCGCGACACAGTCCCAAATGTCTATCAGCTAGCCTAAACACTTTCCAGATAGTATGCATTGCAGAAGAATATTCCTTCTGCAACAGATCTTCTCACATCTCCAAACTCTAGCGAAGAGTAAAATCAACGTGAGCCGAGATGAGATGGTCAAAGCCCATCAAATCATACTCATGTTTCTACCTGGCTGAATTTTGGCTTCGTATTGCTTTAATTCCACTTGACACACGATAAAGAAAGAAGATAAAGGCAAGGAGGACAACTTAAGCTATGAAGAACAGTTCAGAGAAAGAGAGCATGTAAAGGGAGCTTTGCAACTCACAACTTCAGACACCTTAACCTGCACTGAAACAAGAAGAGGGCAAGGGAAAATATATAATAAAAACCGCTTTTGTCGGGGAGTGCTTTCTTGAAATGCTTTTCTATAACAGTTACACTACTCAGAATGTGAAAAACAGAATGAGAGAGAGAAGGAAGAAGAGTATGTACACAATGAGACTGAAGACCCAGAGAGCCCTTCTCTTCTATGTGATAAATGAGGTGCAGTGTGAAGTGTGAGAACAGCAACAGACGGAGGTGACCTGAGAGAGGCACGATAAAAAGTCCTGGGTTTTCCTGATATTCGGTGGAGTTTTTAATGCTGAACACTTGAGGTCAGTCTGAGCTTCAGCCCTGCACTTCTGAATTCTGGGTTAAGATCGGGTTCTGCACGCTTCACTGTGAGCTGAAGTAAAGAATGAGCAACATAAAAGGCTAGATTGATATGTATAAAGATTTTTAAAAATCTGCTTAATTAAAGCTGGTGAATACAACTATAATTCCCTTTTACTTCTGAGAAATGTAAATCTTAAAACCCTTGTTTTTAAGAATCTTCCGTTGGTCCAGTAATGAGCACAAAAACCGTTTAAAAGACCAGATTCAAACTTCAAACGGACTCAATATTTTGGCTCTTTTCCAAAAATGTTATTACATCCTTTCACATTCCTTTAAAAAATAAGAGAAGAATAAAAGACATGATGGACATACTGGTGTAACTGACTAAGAAATAGTAAAAACAGATAGAAAGCAAAGTCTGAGAGAGTGAGATCAGACAGAGGAATCCGAGTCAGGTTCGGGGAGATGGAAGTCCAGACGCACATGGCGACAAAGTGAAGTTCTCTGGTTCTTCTGGGTCGTTGTGAAGATCCAGTGTAAAAGTATCCTATGCTGCCCCATCGTTTCCTGTCTTGCTTTGTCATCTATTAGACTCCACAGAGAAGAGGCAGGGAGCAGAACGCTGTTCCCAAATCCACACTCTATTCTCCCATCATGCATTTGGTAGCTTAAACTGGCGCAGTCAGAAAATCCTCTTTTTATTTTTGTTCCACAGCTCAGTGAGACATGTGGGACACCCAACCCCCCCCCCCCAAAAAAAACACAAAATAATGAATGACACATGATTGGCTAAACCCTTGCCTGACGTTGTTTTCAACCTGTGGGAATGTAAATTCAGGCAAACACAGTAGCTCTGCTCATGGTGCTTCATCTTCATCATCATCATCAGTGTCAGGGGTCTTTCCCTCGTGTCTGGTATAGTCTTATGATTCTGATGTAGTGGTGGAGCTGTACATGTGAAAGCGTGTGTAGGGAGGGAGGACGAGTGCTGACCAGAATGCATCTTCATGTCTCATATAACTGCACTGTTAATGCTGCTGCAACTGTTATTGCGGTTATTGTTCCTGCGTGACAGGTTTGGAGTGGCCATGAGTGGGTAACGCTCGTCGGGACAGCCGTACTGAAGCAGGACGTCCATGCACTCCTGACTGTTCGCTTGCCGTGCGTATGCCAGTGCTGTATTTCCGTGAGCATCCCGTGCCATGATGTCCACGCCGTACTACAGAGTACAGAGAGAGAGTTAGCAAGAGAACAGGTTTGCTCAAACACACATCCTGACCAACAGTTTATCGTGTGATTAAAAGTGTGTGTGTTGTGGCTCTCACCCATAAAAGCAGTTGCGTGATCACAACATTCCCTTTGCGGCAGGCCAGGTGGAGGGCTGTCCGGCCGTCACCTTCCCCACAGGTTTCGTTGACCTCATCTCTGGAGCCGTGGGCCAGCAGTATGACCACAGTGCGCAAGTCTTCCTCCGCTGTGGCCCGCAGTAAATGCTGTCCTAAAGTCAGCTCTGTGCACGCCAGTGATGCCAAAAACATCTTCTGCTCATATTTGGCTCTGATCCAGCGCTCACGTTCCTCTCTGAAAGCACACACACAAACACAGAAAACAGGGCTGTCAACACATGGTTCGCACCGATGACATGTTTTGAACTGGCTCTCATTCCAAATGACATTTAAAATTTTATGGGATTTTTGTATAGCCTTTTGAGTTTGTTCCCATTCCAGCACCAAACATTTACTAGCTCTCACATCTCCATTACACACAGCAGCATCTAGACCTTTATACACTAGAAAAAAAAATTACATTGAGCAGAACAGAAACAATACAACCACAGGAGGCATAATATAAACTTATATCTTGTAACATGGGCTGTAAAGGTCCAAAATACACTCGGATCAAAAATGTTTTTCACTTTTTTCTTAGGGGTAAAAAGGAGTTTGAAAAAGCGCTGCTACTGGGAGTGGCGATTAGATGAATGTGTAAATATGTGCTTTCATCTCAATAACAAAATATATGACAAAAATGACAACGGTGAGAAAACAGCAGTTAAGAAAGCATCTGATCACAGCAACGTGGATATGTTTGCACTCCACGATTCAGCACTCAAGTCAAGTCACATCACGTTTATTTATATAGCACTTAATACAACAAAACGCTTTAAAGCAAGCAAATATTAATAAACTGTGTGAGTGTCACTTTAAATTAGAACTACAACTACAGCTCTCCAGTGTGTTCATATTTTTACTCACATATCACCTCAATGGACTGAACAGAAAAAAATATGTAATAGTCCCAGGCAGACAGTTCAGGTATTTAAAGGTGTTTACGAGCCGAAGAGAAGAATTCTAGACCATTTCAAATTCTGTTTGGCCTGAATTTGTTTGTATAGTCACACCAGTTCGATTCTGCTTGTATATCAGGGCCTTAAGAACGCGGAGGTTCAATAAAAACAGACAGAGAGAGAGAGAGAGAAAGAAATCAATACACTGAAGTGGCTGAATAAAGTGGCATAGAAGTGTAAGAATGTGAAAGAGCATTTGATGGTAACTGCGAACAGGAAAGGGCCATCAGCAATCGCTGGATCATTTACAGCATCCCCTCCTCAAACTGTGCTATGATAGCACTTAATCTCTGCTAATCCCCACAGAGTAAACAGCCTTTCTCAGACAACTCGGGATTAGTTCAGCTTCAGATGCTATCTGAGGGGAAGAGGGAGTTCTGATACCCCCGAGGAGGGGAAGGGAGTTGGGCAGAGGATATTGAGCTGTTCCCTCAACGCAGCTGCCCCTCAGGGAGTCCAAACCAATGAGACCAAAGAACAGACATCATACTGCCACAATTCCTCCTCAAAAGGAACATCTGGACAGGAACAATGTGGACAGACGATGATCACTTCCATTTTGAGGTTTTGATGAACAGAGATTGCATTAGACATTTTTGGTTTAGTCTAGGACTTGCAGAAAGATGCATTTTCAAACACAACAGTTTGAAAAAAATCTCTGATTAAATATAATAAACAGTTGACATGGATATTGGTTGTGCAACTGTATTAACATTTTTATTGTGCAATCTAGTGATTAATTAATTAACTGCCCAATATTTTTTCCATAATATATTATATTGTGTTAATTCCAGAATTAGGTAAATATTGTGTAAATAATAGTGGTGGGCCGTTATCGGCGTTAACGTGCTGCGTTAACGCGAGACTCTTATCGGGCGATAAAAAAAATATAGCCGTTAATCTATTCTCAAAGTTGGGTTGAGATCTGGGTCTATAGTAGGCGAGCTATGATGACTTTCACCTTGATATTTTATATAACCGAAGTCCTCGAAGTCCCTCCTGCACCGGAACGAACAAATACAAATCGCAGTTTGAACAAACAAAAAGATGTGAAAGAGCACAATTCAATACTCGCAGTGTTCTGGTGTTCAGGGCTCACGCAGAGAAAGGCGTCTCGAAACACTAAAAATAAGCGTTTTAAAGTGTTTTGATCAAAACTCTTGAACATCGAATTTGCTTATTTTTGCTCTAGTGCCGACAAATACATACGAAACGTCAAAATATCCACCTTGGAAATTATGCTTGAAAAAACTGTCAGTTATTTCTTAAGTGAAAGCAAACAGTTGAGGAAAAAAATGTGACGTGTATTATACTGGATGCGTCCATCGTCTCTTAAAGTCACCGCACCTAATTTAGCTACTGGCTGCTGTAATGTTAATCCAAGAAAATTAAAGAAAGAAAATCACTCACTGCTCTTGACTACTCTGTAGTTTTAACAGTCAAACCAAAGATTATTCAGACACCAGATATATTTTTTTGTTTGTTGTTTGCACCTTGTGCAATGTGGAATTAGTTTACAGCTTTTTCAAGCAGTTTGTGATGCATTTTGGAAACAGGAGATGTACATTTCTAATGCACCATCTAGCTTGATAAACCGCTTCTCAGAGACTTACTGTTTGTCAACTTTATTTGGGTAACACACATATTCTGAATGCTGTCGGCATAATTAGAATGAGCCATTTTAATCTAGATTAATCTAGATTAATTTCAAGATCATAGTGAGATTAATCTAGATTGAAAAAAAATAATTTATGCCCACCTCTAGTAAATAACATTCAAACTATTCACTTCTTGTAGTTTGTAGTTAAATGTAGTATAAAATGAATATGTAAAAGTTATTATTTAAAAACAAACTTGTGTCTACATCTGTTTATATTTATTTTATTCATGTGTATATTTTTTGTCCAGTGGTCATTGAAAAAATAAAATAATAATAATAATAAGCCCTAATAAGTCTTACAATTATTTCAAATAATTATTATTTTTTATTTTATTTAGTTATAATAAAAATCTTATTTAAAATGCCAAAAAGAGACTAAAACAGTAAAATGTATATGATCTTTTCAAAATTATTATTATTATTTATTTAAAAAAAAATTACAAGAGATGCATATCAGCTTTTAAATATCATGTTAGACATAGGCAACCTTTAGAGTCAAAAATGTTTGATTTAATTCCAAGTTAAATAACAGAGGATGGCATAGCCATGATGGGCTTTGAAAGATGAACTGAACTGTGTCTCAAAGGGTTAAATTCAGAACCCCTGATTACAAATTAGCCATGTATGGATATCAGGGGCCAGAGTGCAGAGGAGATAACGTTTTATCAACGAGGCAGATGCATAAAAATAGGTAATCAATAGCCCAGGGGATCGATGGTTTAGTGACATCCTTCTTAATCAAAGCAGCAAAGCCATGCTGACCGACCTGAACCCCCACAGCACACTCAAAGTGTCTAAAGTCACAGCTAGCATCACATCTCACAGTCACAAGTGCACACACACACAAACAAACAGGGCACACATGGGAAAGATTCAAGTAACCATCACCTGTTGATGTCAAACTATAGTCAGAAATTTGACTAGCAGCATAACATCTGGTTCACTTTTCAGTTTATTGTAGCCAAAAGACACTGAATAAACAGGAAGGGGCTATCTGAGAACTGTGTAAAGTGGCCAACCACAGGGTTTATTTTATGGGACTAGTCCTGATTAAAAAAAAATAAAAAAAATCTTATTTCGAACTTTTATATCAGACAATCTGTGGTTAAGATCGTCAAACAGAATCGGGATGATGCCATGAAATGCAATTTACCCAGAACAATTATATAGCACTAACATGCAGACAGAAAGAAACTAAAACAGAACTTTCAGCAGTGATCATTTGATTCACTGTAGGACCAACAGATAAAAAAAGGACGAATGAGCAGGAAGGAAAGACAGGGAAGAGAGAAGTCTGGAGGAGGAGAGAAAGGTTGCAGCTTCTGTGGGAAAGCTGTGTGTGTTTTGAG
The DNA here is from genome assembly GCF_003368295.1 of Carassius auratus. Taxonomy (NCBI): domain Eukaryota; kingdom Metazoa; phylum Chordata; class Actinopteri; order Cypriniformes; family Cyprinidae; genus Carassius; species Carassius auratus. The sequence continues at coordinate 19,404,426 of NC_039273.1, read as the reverse complement.
AGGGGGGTCTAGCAGCACGGAATGTTCCGGGTGCTGCTGGTCAGCTCAGGGTGAGTGAAAGGACTGGCACGAGGGCCACGGCCCACAGCCCCCACACAAAGCATCCTGGGACCCGTGGAGGAGGGCGATGGATAGAAGGGCAAAAGAGAGAGGAAGAGGCTCGGCAGGGTCTCCCCACTGCCCCTCTGCCTCTCTGTGTCTAGAGGAAATGTGGAGCACTTCAGTGCCCTCTGAAACGCATGCCTTCCCCAGTTAGCAGCGTTGCTAAGGGCCAAGCCCAGCTGGCTAATGGAAAACAAAAGCTTAAACTTCTTGCAAATAACCTTTTTAAATATCAGTTAACTACAACAGTGTTCAAAAAAGAAAAATCTACTCCTATATAGGAACAGAAATGTAGCTGGTAGCTTTTGTGGGGCTGTTTTGGGTTAACTAATTAGTTTAGAATTGAACTAATCGATAAACCTTGAGGAAGACAATAGCATTTTGTGTTTGATTTGAGGTCTCCCTAAATGTGCACAAACACACGTATGCATACATAAATGAAGTGTAAATAAGCAACAAAAGGCAACAAAAAAAAAACGGTTCAGAAGTCATGGTGACCGATGTAAAGCGAGACGATGGGCGGCACAACTGAACCTCCTGGAAAAGACACACACACACACACACACAAGAAAAAACAGGTCACCTGCTGCTTCCTATTCTTGTCTTAAGACCACCCTACCACTTTAATTCACACACACATAAAGACCCAGTACAAAAATAACTACCTTGTCTTTGCATGCCAAATTCACAAATTAAGGCGAGCAACAATACTGTATAATGACAAGATAATCATGTACAAATGTAAAAAATAAAAGAGCAAATGATGCCCAGGGGTCAGATTGGGAGCTGCTTACAACCTGGTGTCAGTTGGAAAGGGTAATCAGGGTATAGACACACACACACACACACACACACACACCAAATCAGTATTAACTCATATGAATCTTGGGGAATTTGTCCTTGAATAGGAAGATGGCTAACTGAATTAATTAGAAACTGTTCAATTACCATGACTGTGTATCATTGTGTGTGTGTTTGTGTGTGTGTAGTCCTGCTGATGAAAAAATGGTGCTAGCAGACTGCAGGCTTTAGCAGGACTTTAAGAATTACTGGCCATGCAAGTTAGATCCAAAATGGCTACTTGTAATAAGTCAACATGTCTGAACCTAATGTAAAGTTCCCTTGTTTTGTGTGCATTAAACCGACCACTGGTCAGTGAGAAATAAGACTGCCTACGATAAAGAAGGATTTAAAAACCTAGTTTAAAATGCACGTGCAAAGTTCTTAATCTTTGCATCCTTATAGGTTTAAAATGGCTTTGAAAATTCAGTTTCATCTTAATGACTCTAAATACTGTATGTAATGTGGTGTGTCATTTTCTTTATACCTTGAATACCTGCAGAGAAAATGTACTTTCCTTGATCATTATTATGCATTTTTATAAACAAAATGAATGATATATATATATATATATATATATTACTGTGTTTGCATTGATGTGTTCATGGCAAACATCTGTTTTACTGACAGCTTCAATAAAGTGTGTTGCATTGCTGTTTTGGGACGTTTACCTGAGGGAAAGGCAGGAGATGCGACAGTAGCCTCATCACTGCTGGAATGCAACAGGTCGGGTCACGGGAATTAACGGGAGTCTACATATATTTCTTGTCAGGATGGTTTCCTGTTTGTGAGTGTGTATGCGCTCTTTGTGTTCTCCCTGGACGATCACTTTGTAGGCTTGTGTTTACCCACTTCCCTGCGCTTCCTGTCCAGCTCAAAGCCAGGGGCTGTTTACCCAACACTGACAGGCGTCCGCTAATGCAGCCACCCGTGACAGGACAGCCCTCCAGCTGCCACTGGCCCCAGTGACCCCCCACCCCAAACACACACACATCTCTGAACTCCTGTGAGAGTTCAGGGAGACCACATATCAGAGGTTAACTGTTGTGTGTAGGATCACCTATTTCAGGTTGTCCAGAGTAAAACGAAAGAAAGAAGTTCATAGAGAAGAGATCGACACTAATGCTCTTTTTTTCAGTCTAATTATACCACTAATTCAGCTCATTAGTGCCCTACTGACTCACAGGTAATGAACTCTGACAGGCTAAATCTGTCAAACAGACAGCAGTGCACAGTTACCTGCGCATGTGCAGACGCAGACATGCATGCTCATTCATCTCTGTGCTCTAACCGTTATTCTCAAAATCACTATTTCCTGGAAAACATAAAAAGCTCACAAAAACTAAACACCACTGGACAGACAGCATTCATGAAGTGAATAATGCCACAAAGGGACACTTTAACTTCACGAGCTGCTCTGTTCCTGCTCCCCGCACCATGTTTTCTAACAAGGAAAAAACAAGGGCCTGAAATCAATTATCCTCTCCAGCCGAGTCATTAGCTGCCCTTGGATAGACACAGATAATTAAGCTCGGCGCTTCTTTTTAATATTACAGGCACTTAGTGATTCTGACTGAGCTCGGGCCTGCGCTACACTCAAATCAGTCCCACTGGAGGCAATGGGCCACACTCATATGAGGTTCCATTAACTGGATCAGAACGCTTCAGTGGTAGAATGCAAATGGGGGCCAAAGTGCAAAGAGAGATGAAAAAAAAAGTGTGTGTGTGTGTGGTGTGAGAGACTAAGAGACAGAAAAGAAATGTGCTAAGCATCAGTAAAACAGCACAGGGCTTGATCTTTGAGTATCTGTACTCGAAACGCTCCCATAAACAACCCAATGTATGATGGGGAGAAGGGGCGGGAACTGGACCTGACGCAGGCTGGATTCAAACCCAAATTTCCTGCACAAGAACAAGGTCTTCGACAAGCTGACATACTTGTCGATCTTTCATATTGACAGATTTAACGCTTTGAAAAGAGGTTTCAAAACAAAAAATAATGAGACATTACATTTATTCATAGCTTTTACTGTCCTAAAGAAAAAATACACAGGAAAGTCACTGACAAAGCAAGGGAGAGAGAGAGAAAAAGCCACGCAAATATATACACATTATTTATTCTGTATTAAATTGGACGAATAGGTAGATTACATGATGATTCAGGCATTAAATCCCCTCTTGCTTCATATTATCAGTCCTCCTCATAATACGTTATGCTCTGATTGCCTCGTGTCAGCCAGTTTAATGCCAATAGTAAATTGGAAGGCTTGTTAACCTAGTTGGGACATGATTACGGGCAATGGTAGGCAGTCATGTAAAAAATAATGTCTATTAGCCTAATCTAATCAAGAAGTCCTTTAACAGATGAATTAGAATGGGGCAGCCAATTATTTGAAACATTTGTGCAGCGCTTTCTGTCAGTGAAAGAGAAAAAGGCAAGGAGCTGTTTAACATGCAGGACATGAGTCGGCTCACATCACCGGTCTTCTCCGATGGAGGAGGTCAGAGGCTGACCATCACAGGATCAGCTAGTTAATAATGAAGAAATGGACCTCCAGGAAGGCCTGACGGCACTGACAAGAAAACGCTGGTGAATGGAAGAGAAGTAAATGACAGAAACAAGGTATATGGTACATATTCAAATCTAAAATGTCATTTTACTTCTTCCCCACGAAGAGGAAGTTCAGCGAGTAAGCGACTCATGGGACATTAATAGCATATCGCTCTCCGTCTATGTCTGGATTTGAGGAAAAATGAAGCCCAGCAGGTCCCCCCAACTCAACCCCCCTCCCTCCAGTCCCCAGGGCCCAATCTGAGCTCAGCTTTGGGGATGCACACCTGCACCCCGGCCCAGATTAAGAGCCGGGTCTAATTTGAAATCTGTTAGCTCTGCCCTTTCAAAGACCGATATCTGGCTATAAAGAGGCTCTTTTTTAGCCACTTACTGCTGAATTATTATAGGCCAGGCATTGCTCATGATGACGCATGTGGCTACGGGAGTCAGGCGGTGTGTGGAGCTCAATATCTCTGGTGTCTGATGGAGGCAAGACCCCTCTAGAACAGACTACACTTAAAAATAAAATAAAAAAAGACAAGCTGCAAATCAACAGTAAGTGCAAAAGAAGGCAATAGCACTAACCTTTTCACTCATCTTCGCCTTCATCATCCCGAAGATTTCACCATGGTAGAGCGCATTTATTAAGTTAGCTTGCTAGCTCTGAAAAGTTCTTATTTGTATTGTTAAAGCTTTAGTTATCATGGCATTGGACTAAGTTATCATTGTGCTTTTTTTTCCTTTTCAGAATTTCTATAGATATCACAATAATATAGAGTGCTGCAGAGATAACATTTTTGTAAGCCAACCTGGAAGTTACCATTACCCTGGTATCTTCGACCAAAGGAAAAAGATTTTTCCAAATTCTTTTTTTTTTTTTTTTGGATTATTGCAGAAAGTAATCTGTGTGACCAACACAAATTTATAAATCTTACCCTTTTGGGTCATTATGAGGATTTTAATGGGTCAAGTTTCATGAATTTTGAAGCTTAAATACAGGACACTTGCCAAAATGTAAAAGTTAACCACAGGCTATACACAAACTACACCATTGTCACATGACTTCAATGCCACAACCATTAAGCTGCATTCCCACTAGTAGCGTGCATCTTTGTCGCTGCACGTCGCCATGTCTTTTTTCCATCGTGCATGTTTATCTGCAGCAAAAATGCACACAGCGTCATTGCCAGAGCTGAGAAGAGAATGATCACATGAGCTCTAGAGTTTTCTTTTCTGTTGGCTGTCCCTCCCGAATGTCACACTTCATTTGCATAAAGTTTAAGGATTCTAAAATCTGTTGCGCCGCTGGACATGCCCCATCCAATCTATCACCAGCTCTCCATTGAAATGAATGGGATCGTGTCGCTTGTAATGGGGCATTAAGCTTTCGACAACCCCTATCTTTATCATCAAAAAACAAACTACTGACTTCAGGAATATGAAACCAGAAGTTCAAAAATTCTAACTTGCTTGCAGGTTTTGGCCTACAAAAATACATCATCCCTGAAGCACAGGAATAATATCTGTAGTGAAATATAATGATATCGCAAAAGCTCTAATGTGTAAAAAAAGTTTTGCTCCATTACACTCACATAACATGAGAAAACAAGTATATCACTAATGTTCACTTGGAACAAAGGGGCGTGTGAATCACACACACAATGCATGTATTTCACAATTTAAAATATTCACGCTTGGTGACAGGCTGCGAAACATCAGAGTGTTGCTCAGGGTTGGCAATGTGAGATGCCAGCGAGCGCCACCCTCCCAATAAGTCACCACGAGGCGCAATTAGCAGAGCTGTCACTCCTACCCTGCCTGGGCCACTAATACAGACCGGCATCGAGTGTGTGTGGCAGGGATGTGGGGACTCTGGTGTCCATGGCAGCACTGCACTAATTAAAAAAATGAGACCGCAACATGGCCTAGCTGCCACCGAAGAGCACTCATGCCAAAACCTATCGCCTACAACAGAGTGTGGGTCAATGTGTGTGTGGCCAAACAGTCCCAAAAATAAGCCCATAGCGGTGTCTTTGAGCGACCTCATAGACTTTCAAAAGCAGTGGAGGTGTGAATTTATCACAGGCACTAAAAGGATAATGGGTAAGTTTAGAGATTCTCTCAGGCTCCATCATATATAATGGCCAAGACGCCCATGAGGCAACAGGAAGAAACTTTATTTTTTGCTTCGAAGTAAGCGGTTAAAAACAGAAATGGTTTTATGGCTAAACACGTTTTTTTTTTTTTTTTTTTAACTAATACATCTAGCTCTTAAAAGGTATAGCTTATTTTAATTTGATTTTTTATAGAATGGCAGAAAATAGCCTTATTAAGCAATATTTTGTAGCCATTTGTTTTCTACCATTATTTTTGACAACACTGAGATAACATGCTACTGTTCTGATTACAACCATACGACTGTATCCTTGTCGGATGAGGTTTTGAAAAGAGGGGGTGTATCCAAATCAGTAAACGATTAAAAACGTCTAACATAAAGCACCTTTATTTTAACTCTTGACATACTTTCAAAAGACAATTAACAGAGGGCTGAAAAAAGAAACAGCGGTTAAGGCTAAACAACACTTTATAAACACAGCTGGGTCAAGAAGAAACAGGGGAAAAGAGAGAGACTGACAATAGTCTCTAATTCCCTTGTTGGATTCAGGTGGGCTGTCTAGTCAGTCCCAAACATAATTCCAGCCTGTAGAACAAGGGATGATACATGCAGAGACGGAGGTGTGTAAGACAGCGTCTCTCTTCCTCCTTACCTCCAGCTCACACCCCCCAAACAGACCCCTAATTGAAAGACGAGAGTAGCCCAGACCTTGACAGGCGGGAGGTCAGTCTAATTGCTGCTGGCCATATTTAACATTAAGATAATCAGCCCATTAATTACCCTTTGGATCATTAAATCAGTCGCTTGCAAAATGAAATTTCGAGCTCTATTACTCACTTGAGAGACCACGAGGGAGGGTTTTAATTTATCAGCCACCAATCGTGGATGCAGAGCGCACACACCAATGCCCGAGCTGTTCACCAGGACACAAGCTTGCTGAGCATCAGCAAGACAACATTTCTTTGTTTTCATTTGCTAATCAAGAAGACCATGATTTTCATACACACACTGCATACAAATCATGTCGAAAACTCAATATTTTCTAAGATGTAAAGAGTATGTATTATATCATATTTTTATTTCAGATTTCACACATTTATTATGGTCAAATGTGCTCTTATTAGATCAGACTGATGCCAGTGGGACCGTTACAAGATAAATAAATTGAACCACCCAGTTAAAGATGGAAAGAACACACAACAGAGAACTGACAAAATCACATGCTTGCACGATCACAGGGTGGACAAAGTCTTTAAAGTGTCTAATTCTATATGAATCTCAGGGATTTCAAGTTTATTTAAAAAAAAAATATTTTATTGGAATGAAAGACAATTTCCCAACAAGGCCTCTTGAACCCCTAGAATTTCATGAAAGTGCTGAAGGTGGCTAGTAAGAATCTGAAAAAATAGAATTTTAAAAAATAAAGTTTTAAAAAAACGTTTAATAATAATAATAATAATAATAATAGTAATAATAATAATGATAATTCAGCATTTATTTTATTAAAAATGAAAAAAAAAAAAACTTCGTAAAATAATTTTCAGCAGCCATTAGTATTGGTCACATGATCGCATGGAAATCATTCTAATATGTTGATTTGGTGCTCAGGTAACATATCTTATCAATAGCATAACAGAAGTTTCCACCTAGTTTTTCTGCTGTTTTGTTATTGACAAAAAAAGTTGAGAAATTTGCTATCTCCAGCCTTTTTCCATCCAATTGGCTTATTACCAATAAAATGACGGCAAAAAAAAAATAAATACGCAAAAAAATTAAAATTGTCCTTGAGCCGTTTTCATAAATAATTTCACTTACTACGCAAATGGCCTATCTATTCCACTTCCCTCTGAAACAATATTTGTGTCATTTATTTTTATTTTTTGTACTTTGTTATTCTGTAGTGACACCACAAAGTGATTCCAAACTAATTTTTGCGACATTTGAAGTGTCGATATAAAATTTATGTGCTTAAGTTAAATGGAAAAGGTGTTTGTTTTTCAGATGTATCTTCTCTGCTTAGCCCATAAATGTAATACACATCAACTATTAATGTCAAAAGCTAGTTCCAGTCAAAAACATGAAAGAATCAAACTGAATTACACTTTGTTTATTTCAGCAGGAGTATTGGGGGCGAGTAGAGAGATGACTGCAGGACTGTGGTTAATTGAGATAATATTGACCCTCTCTGTAATCTCCTCTTCCCACTCAGGGGGCCACATGCCTTCACATACATACATAAACAGCTACATGAGGAACTATAATCGCATTAGCACATTGACAACGGGCGGCAGAAAATGGCGGATCCATATCGAAAGATTTTCAGAAAGGAGGGGAGTAATTAAAAGGTGCTTCAGGTGACTAATGAGCCCAGCGTGGAATGGGAAGTCGATATTTTGGCGGCTAGCAGTCAGCACTAATTTGTTATGATGGCTGGTGGGACTAAAGCCTCTCTGCCGATAATTACACTGCTAAAGATGGAGGAGCAAGGAAAAGGAAAAATCTGATTTTACGTTTTTCCACAGAAATCCACATATGGTATAAGGCAGATGGAGATGGAATAAGAAAATTAAGTTTCTGTCATGAACAAGATACAGTGTTTTTTTGGGTTCCTACACATTTTCCATTTTAAAACTTGTTTTTACACTTCCACTGACTGCATAGATTTATATTCATATATAGTTTTAAAATAATATTGTAACTGATTAAATTAATTTAGAAATAAAATTGACATTTTCAGCATTATATACAATATATAGTACAGTATTTTGTAAATAAAATTTTTCAAACTCTAATTGTGGTTTGATGATGCATATTCAACAAAGAAAAATCAAGCAAATTTTTTTAAGTAAAAATAAGCACCTTGATCATATGAAGTGGAAATAATGACAGAATGCATTGATTTTGAGAAAAGCTCAAACAGATACTTGTTTGAAAGAGGACATGCTGTAACCGTGTACCTGCTGGCATCAGGGGCAGGCTTTAGGCGTCCTTGAGCATTGGCTTCCCACACACTATTAGCCAACTCATTGCCGATGGCCGACATGACCTTGATTAACTCTAGAGGCCACTCGTCCAGGTCCAAAGAGCGGACACGGGACAGGTGAGTACCCAGGTTGCGATGAATGCCTGAACATTCTATACAGATCAAAGCCCCCAGGTTCAGACTGGCCCAGTCAGGGTCTGAGAACACCAGATAAACAGAGACAGAAACAAAGAAAAAGTCCTTAAGTTTATATACAGCATAACCACATACATATAGCATATATATATTCTATATGGAAGGATAGAGAAGGTCATTCTGGGTGTTGCACCATTTAGATCGATCAATATACATAGATCAGTACATCAATGAATCATAAATCACATTACAAAAGGTACATGCAGATCTCAGTTTATAACAATACTCACTCTGGGCTTCACAATCCACACAGCGTGTGTTTCCTCTCATGTTCCTGACCGACTGCAGAGCCATGGCTTCTGATTGGCTACTCAGACGAGACTGTGGGCACATTCAGGAAAGTTCAAGTTTATCTGAATGGTAATGACTTATAAGGCATGTTATGAAGCATGATTAGACAATTCTGACTACACAGCAACATTTCACTTTGCATTTCATGCTGAAATGAGATTCAAAAGCAGGGAAAGAAGGGGAACCAAATAAAAAGGATAGAAGTACTCGGTAGAAGGTCCAGGGAAATGCAATTTGCCCTGGCCTGGGGCATAAACACACAGTGTGTTTGAGAGTTAAGACTGTAGCTGTGAAGCAGGAATGTAATACTGCAAAAGGGTAATATTACAACAAAAGTAATTACAGTTTCTAAATGTGTACATGAATGTATGATATACTGTTTAGTCATATGTACATATATTTAGCCCTATAACAAGGAGGTGCAGGGTTTTAATTATTTTTGCGCTTGATAAAACATCAGCACTTCAGCATTTTATTCTTATAAATAAGGCTTTTTGCACTGACGTTTTTTACTTTATACTCCCCTATCCCTGCATAGAAGAGGTATATTCAGGTTACTGTATGTACAAATTGCATTTTTAGGGTATCTTTGAATAAATGAATGGCCAAGCATCAAGTAACAGATCCACTATACAGATTTTTCTACCTTCTGTTTGCTGCTCTCACAGGACTGTAGACTTGCCAGAATCTGGCTCTCGATGGCCTGAACCCATGCGTCCCGCTCCTCATAAGATGTTGCCTCAAAATTCCAGGTCTGTCCCGTCAGAGAAACAATGATGAACTCAAAGTTGTCCTCTTGTTCTAGATCGGAGGAGAGAAAGTATTCAAGATGATTACTAATCAACAGCTACAACAACACAAATACCGTATTTCCCCCATTAAGTAGTGTACGTGATCTTTGAATATTATATGAATGATTAACTCAAACACTTTGGATGTACTGTTCTGGGATAAAAGTCCCCAGGAAGGATTCTCGCCCCTGTAGAGCACCTGTTAGCTGTGGGATACACGCCGCATATTCCCTGACCTGGGGGGGCTTACCCCACGACCCTGGTCAGGATATGCCACTAATTACAAACCAGACTCCCAAAATTTCCAACCGTGCTGCTGGTCCTGTCCACAACACTCCCTAGGCAAACTGACATATGGATCTGCTATCCAGGGCCCTGGTTAGGTTAATGGGCCAATCATGAGACAATTAGGAAAATGTGTGTGTGACTAAATGAGAGAGCGAGAGTGAGAGCCCCCTTTTCAAGAGTTATCTCGAGAGCTTGAAAACAGGGAAATGAAAGGAGGTTATTTAACGGGACTGAGGGTCAACATTTGGAAAGTGTTAGGAACAAAAGGCCATTGACGGGATGATCAGAGGGGACAGCAATGGAAGGGACACACAGATGTCTCAAACAGAGAACCTACATTGATGAGATGTGATGGTGTGTCACAATCAAAGGCATCCCATCCGAAACACGATCTGAGGTAGTAAGAGATCACACACTCTACACATTCTGTTTATAATTTACTCTGGAGGGGCAATTACATAATGAAGTAATCAGGGAAGTAATACCCCTCCACACACACAAAAGAGTCATCCCTAAGGCCAAAATGCCACGAAGTGGAAAACCCCACACTCCCCATAGCATATACAAGGCCAATGAGAAACAGGAACAGGAAACAACCTAGAAACTAGTATAAACTAGTCAACACAATCTCTCACAGTCAGCTGGTATCCCTTAAAGATAAACTTACAAATCCGGTCAAAAGTATGGAATGGTTAATATATCCAATATACCAAGGGTGTATTTAATTTTCGACAGCCCATATTCCAGTTTTCAGTGCAACAAGATCCTCCTGAAATCACTTTGATATGCTGACTTGATGCTCGAGTAACATTTCTTCTTATTATTATTATCAATGACATGATGATTACAGAAGTGATGGAAGCCAGCAAATATGGGAGCCAAGAGGGTCCACACAGAAGACTCACAATTTGTATATCCACAGTTAGAGGTCGACCGATGTATCGGTTTTGCCGATTAATCGGCACCGATAGTTGATTGCTGGAACAATTGATAATCGGAAAAAATCAATGGCGATAGTTTTCCAGGTTGTGTCCATTGCAGGAGCGGCTGAGAAGGGTCTGTTTTCAGTGCAAGAGCAGCCTCTAGTGGTTGAAATCACTGACAGCACGTGCTATTTGTTTAGACAGGTGATCTTGTACGCTGAACAGAGCGAAGATAAACTTCATACCCAGATTTAAATGCAGACAGAAAATCCTGCCATGCCACAGAGCGCCATTCACATAGTTTTCCATTAAATTACATTATATTTGCCCCGAATCGTTGTTAGTGTACATAATGAAGTGAATATTGAACATTTTCATTGAAACGTTTGTCTTTCTGTGGCTCTTATAAAGTCTGTATGCTTCATTTATAGAACTATAATATAGATCATTTTTTTAAACCATGAACTTCAAACTTATCTATGCCTCATTGTTCATTCTTGAAGTAAACCTGTGTCCGTTTGGTGAATAAATAAACTGTTTTAGACCACTGCTTGAGTTGAAAGCGATGCGTCTGGAGTGTGATACCGGTGAGTTCTCCTAAAGAGTTCTGCTCTTTTATTTCGATTAGATAATCATTAAGTGTTCAAGGATTGAAGCAGTTAAAGTGTGAGACTATACATTGTGCTGGTATAATTGTAGTGCCCTGTGATTTCCGTGATGCAGAAAACGCGGACGGAATTGCGGAATCCAGTCATAAAAACAGAATTCACAGTTTAAAGTGGAATGTCACAGAATTGGTCAAATTTTGAATGAATTAATCAAAAACAGGTGTTTACACTTAAATCAAGTCGTGATATGGACTAATATCTGTTACTATTGAGCCTCAAAAGCTGATTTAAATATGAATCCTACATATTCTGCTTGACTAATGAATGGCGCAGACGCAAGGTTTCATTTATTACACGTATACTGAAGCGTGCCTGATGCTCGTGTTGATTTCAGCTTCAGTCGTCTCTCTTAATGAGGACGTAAACATATGAACAACATCTACGGAACTGCTCTGAGAGAGCTTTCATGAGCTTCTGACCATTTGATTTGAGTAAAACTGGCCTCATATCACATACATAGAACTGTAAAGGCATTCACGGCAACTTGCCAAAATAAATGTCCAGTCTATTTTTCAGTAGAATGTACATAGCCTACGACTACTAAAAAATGAAACAAACATTATTTTTTAAGAAATAATCACACAACATTTCTTCCATGTTTCAATTGTAATAGTAAATTCTCTTTGTTTGCAAAAAAAAAAAAGTTGGCAGTAATTAAAAGATAAATGAAATTAATGTCTTCATTTGATATCCAGAATATTTTTAATACACAAAACATCATTTTTGAGTAAGGCTTCTTTAAGAAAAAAATAAAAATAAATTAATTTGTTTTATGGACTCAAATAATTAGACATACTAAAACACAGAATTTGGTAACAATAAAAAATATGGAAAAAATAAAACATTTCATAGGGCCCTAAATATGTATTTTTTTGTTAAACTTTGATTAAATTGATGTGAAAAAGTATAAAAGTTTCATAGTTTTAATTAATTAGACTTGCTTTTTGATTAATAAGCCTTAATAGTTAAAACAGAGTAGATAAAAATTACAACGGAAAAATACAGAATCCAGAAAAATTCTAATGGAAATAACAGAATTTTGAAAAGAATAAAACAGAATTTAGGAAAAAATAAAACTGATTTTGTCTTAATTTGTCTTAATTTCATTTACTATTATTATTACTTTATTATTACTACTACTAGTATGATTCAGTACAGCTTTTTTTTTTTTTTTTTTTTTTTTTATAAATAAAGCATTTTAGTGTTTGTTCAGTATCCATTTTAAAAAATATCAGTTATTTAATCGCTATCGGCTATTGTGGTCCAACCTAGCTATTGGTATCAGCAAAATCCACTATCGGTTGACCAGTCCGAGGTTTCTCTCATGCAGGCATAAAACATAAGTTGTACTATATGGGTGTTGGCTGTAGTCTCTGCCATGTGTTCAAGAGTAACTTTTTTCGGCTAAGATACAATGTGATGCAACACCACAGTCAGATTTTGTCGCCTCTAGTTCTCTGATGATGGTTTGGTGTGTCTGGGCCTTAAGTGAGCAGATCTTGCTAGAATAAGCGGTAATGTGGACCAGACATTATTCTGCTAGTCTGCCTCTTTGAATCATTAAATTAAAGTAAGTTAAAAACAAATGTATCAATTGCATTCACAGCTGATTAGTTTTGTTTTTTTTCATAAACAAGTCTTTAACCACCATCTGTCTGTGAGACTTCTCTTCCAGCTATACTATGTTCTGAGACAGCTCTTTGAATCATCTCCCCGTGAGGCCATTTCACAAGTTTAATCAGCGGGAAATCTGTGCAGCAACACCATTTCCTCTCCTTTAGTCAATCACAGGCCTAATTGGACTCCTATCATACAAGTCATATTAAAGGTCCCGCAGGGCCACAGGCCGCCCTCACCGCTGTAAAAGAGCCTTGTGTTCAAATCCCAAAATTCCTCCTTTACGGAAAGACATGCTTGGCAGCCAGAGTGCTTAAAAAAAGAGGTCTTTCCTGCTCTGTACCAAAGTAACAAGAAGACAATAGAAAATGTGCTCATTTACAGAAAAAGTCAAACTCTGGTGGAGTGGCTGAGGAGTAATTTTTGATGTTTTTTTTATTATTATTATCAACATTTGCAAGGTTTGGGGGCTGGTGGGATTACTGGAGCATCCCAGCTAGATTGGACCCACCCTTCAAAGGTACCGGCCCCTCTGGGGTCAGCAGTAATGTTCTCACCCTAATTAAATCGCAGTGCTGTTGGGGAGAGGGGGGTATTTGACAATTATGAAGAGCAACAATGCAGAAAGATGATATTTGGAGGCAAATATGAAGATTAGCTCCACCCCCTCCCCTTAGCACAAAATTAATAAGAAAACAACTGTGAAATACAAAAACTGTGATGACAGGGCATCAGGCTGCAACCCCTCCCCTCTATTTCGCCCTTAAACTTTACAATGGGGCAGCTATCATTTATTGGGAGCTTGGTACTGCTTTCAATATTCCACAAGCCACTAATAGGGCAATCATTAGGTTTCACACAATTTAGACCAAAAGCGTCCGATCACTTTCATGCTTTTCAATTCTTGCGCTGCGCTGTTCAGGCATATTGCAGCGACAAGGAAATTTGTGAACTCTGACACAGGCAACCTTTACCAACAAACGGCACGCAATCAACTTGGAGAGCAAGAATGCAGCATGAACAGAAATGAGGCAGGGGGTGTTACCTCCACACGGCCCAGACGGCAGTGCTCGGGGGTACAGTAGAAGAGTTGAATGGTTGGAAACACAAATTAACAGAGCGAAATGTCAAAGCACACAGTATTGCTTTGTGACACCCTTCCTATTCAAGCATCTAGCATTAATAACCTGGCAAATATTACAGGAGTTATTCACATCCAGGGAAAATGTGAACAAATAAATAAAGCAAGGGAAGGGGTGGAGTCATGGGAAAGGGGGTGTAGGAAGGGGAGGGGGCAAAGCGCATGTCACCTCCCATAATGAGTCCAATATCACCAAATGACATTATCCAATTTACCATCACTACATTAAATGATCAAATATCAAACACGACACTGTAACACAAACAAACACAATTATGGAAACAAAAGCTTCATTTTACAATCGTTACATGCCCTAAAACTGTAAGTGCTGTGCAGCGAGTTTCACGAGGGAGAGCGATGAGGGAGGACAGAAGGATAAAGCATAATCACAGGGTCTCACCGCATTTGTGAGGGGCTTTTCAAAAAAAAAAAAAAAAAAAAACCCTCGGTCTGTTTTCTGGAGCTAGTTACCTTCAGTGTTGGAAGCAATGCTGTAAATGTTGCGCAGACTACCGACGCGATTTAGTTTCCATGCAATACGTTTGGCTGCATCTGATGACAAGCAGAGGAACAGATGGAGAGAAAGAAAAGAAGACAAAAAAAACTGAGAAAGGAGAAGAGCCAAAAACACAAATATTTGGGAAATGTGCAAGTAGTATCACAGAAGCGAAATATATATGACGGAGAAAGGCAGGGTGAAAAACAAGGATGAACTGCAGTCAGCAGACAAAAGTGCAAATGTTCAAACAAATGAGAATTATGCATAAATTATTAATTGGCTAATGAAGTCAGTGGGTTTGAAGCGTGGGTTGAAAACACATTGCATTAGTTTAAAAAGGCATAATAATGCCCCGTCTGAGTGGAAAACTGCAAGACAAAACAGGTTATGTCCATGTTATCAAGCAGAGCGTGTGAATGAAAAATAAAGATGAATGAATAAATCTGTACACTTCATAAAAGAAAAAAAAAACATTGCTCCACTAACAATGTCCAATAGCAATTCATCACAAGATTCTCTTAATTTTGTCCTAATGTAAATTCCCACCATCGTGCAATTCCACCACACCAAATTTAGTGACTGTCTTTAACTGCATTCTGTGATGGAAATGAAAATGGTATAAGTGACACTTTGTACATTTGCATAACTTTACAGGCTGATTGGAAATGTTCACAAAAATATTGCATTCATGTTATATTTCATTGTAAAAATACTTAAATACTTGAGATGACATATGAACTAAGTTGTCTCTCTAGTGTGTGTGTGTATATATATATATATATATATATATATATATATATATATATAAATATATATTTGCTAATTTTTTAAGAGATTTGTTTATTTCACCATGTGCATGTTTATTTCAGTGTTGTAATACATAAAATCTGTTCACTAAAACAAATTCTTCTAAAATTACCATGATATGCAAAATCCAGTTTCACTAATTTATTTATCACTTTGGTCACTGTGTTCACAGGTCTAGCCCCAGCTGTGCTGACAACTGACCTGAAGTCTCTTCGGCTCTATGCAGTCTCACTCTTTTCCCCTCAGGCCTAAGGGGACATTTGTTACACAACAGTAATCCCATCCAGTCCTTTCCATGTGCACAGCATCAGAGAGGAAAAAACTACAATAACGTGGCCTGGAATCAAGCTATTTTCCACACAATAGACTCAGTAAAAACTGTATGGGATAGATTTACCCAAGTCTTATTATCTATGTGCTATGCTTGATCCCCCATACAAACCATTCTTCGCCTTCTAGTAACATATATTCCATGATTGTCTGCTCTTCACATCTTTCTCTCGCTCTCATTTGTAGTGCTTAAAAGCCATTTCCAAATAGCCTTTGTTGATCACAGAGAGCAACTTTGAGTTTAAGATATAAATAGTCCTTTTCCCATACCATTAGGAAGCCATAAGCCCATCTTCACTTTGTTCCTGCCAGTAACAGTGCAGAGCTGTTCACCTGCAGAATGCTTTAATTGAAAGTTGCGGCCACGTGCCAGATCAATTCCAGCCGAGGACACCTGTGAGCCCCAGCCATCTTATGGAATGTCTTTCTTTCTGGCTGCTGCTTAAAATGTATCGCTCTTCCTGTATCCATGTCTTTGTGCGATCATCAAGGCATTCATAAGGCTCTTGCTGTCCCTCTGCAGTGCAGAGCCCACCGCGTCCGCCCGATCCGGTTTCAAAGGCTCTCACATTCTCTTGCTCTTATCAAACATAGTAATTACTTAACAAGGGCCACTTAGGGCCGTACAGCTAAGCGGTAATTGATAAACTGTGATCATCCGTGCAGTAAGTTTGCCATTTGAGTGCTGGGCTTTCAGCGGCCCACTGTGGGGGGGATGTGAGGAGTGTATAAATGCTCCGCATGCTGGGATCAATTGATCTTCAGGGGGATGAAAGAAGAACGTGTGTGAGAAGACTTTGTCTCAGAGAAAGGAGAAGAGCAGGTGAGCTGAAATTAGAGAAAGACCCCTGAACTGCTGTAATGTTAGCTGAGAATCATCGGCATGTTGAGATTGTGTGCGTTTAGGGAAACGTTTCTAAAACGGTGCACCTAAAACAGTTACAACCAGCATTTAGGATACAGTGAAAGATCTTGAAGACAATTGTAGGATGTCGTTATGACTTCCAAATGATTCCAATGTTAAAGTGATTAAGAGTTTCATTTATACTGAAGAACAATATTTTATTTACACATTAAATTACATCAAATGGAAAAAAGCGCCAGGTGTATGATGAAAGTAAAACTCCAAAACCTGCTAACTGTGTACAGATAAAGCCTACGAAAACATATCACATTTCACCCAAATATAAAAAGAATGATCTATGATCCATGATTTAATGATTGAATCACTTTGTCAGTGTGTTGAACTTGAGAACAGGATCAATCCAATTTAGTGAAAGAATCATTCGGGCTGGTTTTGAAACCTGGTTCAGTTAATTCATTGAAAAGACCAATTCAAAAGAACTATTTGTTCGCAAATCAATTTATGAAATAGATCTCAAGTCATATGGATAAATTGTATATATTATGTGGTGATGCTACTGTACAATGTAATTGTATTCAATCGTATTTAAATATGCATGAAGTAGTTTTTGTACAAGAGCAATGATTTTCTTTTATTACAGTAATGCTAATGTGATTTTTTATTTTATTTTTATTTGACAGTCATTCGAATTCAGAGGGAAATTGTGCTTAACTAATGTCACAATGCATTCTTAATGGTCCTAAAATAAATGTCATTTTCTTTCAGCAAAATAATATTTCTTTCGATTTTGGAATGAAATATGACCCAAAGTTTTCACATAAGATATTAGCAACACATGCAGTGTTCAAGCACCTCCATGAGAGTACATGTAAATGTGTGCATGCTCTATAAAACACTATGAGCGCAGTACCTGAGCCTGACAGTATGTGTGTGTTATATAGAGCACAAGGAGCATGGTACCTGGCCGGTGGAGCTCATGAATAACAAAGAGGCTGACAGACTTATCCCTCAGCAGGCCCACGGCATGACAGCACTCCCCGGCCCCACGCACAAGTGCTTAATGGCTAAATTGGGAGACTGTTACTAATCGCTTATTGAATAATGAAAGTGACACAGCTGATAAAAGATTTCAATACTGTAGATTATTTATAATATTTCACTTAAGTGCCTGCCTGATGAATGGGGGCTGGGGAAGAGGCCCGGGAGTGTCTGACAACGTTCAACCTTTTCAAAAAGCGTGAATCAGGCCAAGACAAAGCGGCTCTCCAGGGTTAGGAAAAAGAAAAGGGAGGAATGAAAGAAAGATAGTGATGGTGAGAAATTAAGAGGGGATGAGTGAGGTACATTCATGCAATCCCATTTCTCATAGAAGACCCCTACAGGTAAAAAAAACGACAAGAAAAATCTCTTTCTTTCAGAACAAAAAATTATAATCCTTCTTCTGAATGTTACATTTGGAAATAGAAAATGTGTTAAACAGGTATGCCACAGTAAAGGAAGAAACAGAATTCATTTTCATAAGACCCCACCCCCCCTTCTACAATCTGAGGACTATCAGGGTTCTCATTTCCCATGATTCCACTCTTCCATGACCACATGGTGTCACCATAGAGAGTATTAAGTGGAAAAGATGGTCTCTCAAAAATCTCAAATGCTAAGGTCATGGTAAAGATGGTACAGTGGTTCTCAACTCCCAAATTTAACATTGATGGTAATCCAATCCAACACTATAGAATCAGACATTGCATTACTATGAAAATTGACTGACAAAATGATTGTGCATATTAACATACATACACTAACATTCGAAAGTTTGGGGTTGGGAAGTTTTTATTTTTATTTTTATAGAAGTTGCTTATGCTCACCAATAAATCGTCAGTTACATTATAAATGTCTTTACTGTCACTTTTGATGAATTTCATGGATTCTTGCTGAATTAAAGTATTTATTTCTTTAAAAAAAAAAAAAACAAATTCTGACCCCAACCTTTTCAATGGTCCCGTTTGCTCCATAATTTATATAATACTAAAGTAGAATTTATGTTATAATAATTAAGTGCACAAAACATTGCAATGTGGTTATATTGCAAGTTATCCGCGCGTTTAATTTAGTTTCTTTTCTTTATTTTAGTTTGATTAGTTTTAAACTGTCATGAAACCTGTCTATGTTTGTATGTCTAATTTGACTTGTTTCTACCAAGTGACCAGAATTAAAAAAATAAACGAGTACTGCATGACGGCTATATATTTTATCATTTTATCTATGGACTGTAAGAGAAATTATTATTTTCCTATGTGTATTCAATCAATGCCACTGCTTATACATGATTAATCTTGTCAATCTTACACAGGTTTCTTTAGCATTGTTTTCCGTTCTGTCTGGTAACAGATCTGTAATCCATTTTTTTGGGGTCACAACCCCCTAGATGAGAACCAATGAATGCATACATGTATGGTATTTAATACTGATAGAAATATGCTGAATAAATTTCATTCTGATACACACTGCATGTGACACACTGATGTGTAGACATACATGCACACACTCTTCCCTCACTGACAATATATTGGCCTCCTTAGGGAGAGGATCAATAAGGGTGATTGGGAACATTTTAAACAAGCACTGGTCCTCGGCTCTCAAGAGGCCGTGGCCACCCACACAAGCCCAGTCTAATTAATCACACACTCTCTGAGCTGACACACACTCATCCATCATTCCTCTCTCACACACACAAACACAGACAACTTTACAACACTTCAGGACTGTACTCTCACCCTGTCCAGAGGTTATGAACTACTTACTGTAAACTGAAGACCCATTTACACCAAGTGTTCCCAAACATTACATTGTAATCTAGTAGGGCTGCACGATGTGTCATGTAAGCACCGATATCGCGATGTACGAATCCACGATAGTCAGATCGCAGGATGTGCGATGCGATTGTCGTAGCTGATCCGTTATTCATTAACTGTATGGGCCAGCTGCTCCCCAGCCCTTGACAAATGTGATTCGCAGAGAACGCGAGAGAGAGCATGCGCACGCGAGAGAAAGAGAGAGAGCACGAGAGAGACAGAGGGAGAGAGAGAGAGAGCGCAAGCGAGCGAGCCCCGGCGGCACGCTCACCGTCTTCAAACAACACGAGCGCTGTCTTGCTCTCTATCCCTTGCGCATATTAATCAATTGTCACGATGGTGTCGATGTTTAAATCATTTAAAATGAGAATGTAAGTGTGCTCACCCCATTTTTGTTTGTCAGAAAAAATTTGATTCGATTTCATATCGCAATATATATCGCAGAAAAATAAAATATTATATATATATTAGGATTATTTAATAGATAGAATTGTTCAGCCCTTACATGGAATAATTTTACAACAATATAAGTCTAACGTTTTACTTGATGAATAAATGTTTTTGTACAACTTACAGTCCACATACTTTTGAACAGCAGAGTATGTTATCTGCATTTACATGACATTTAAATGTAGGCCTATTGCAAAGTTGTACAAACAATACTGTGTTTGTAGTTATATTCAATGTTAATTAAACCAGTTTAAGCTTCAATTCTCTATGCGAATGAGTACCAAAATAAATAAAAATATCTATCCGTTTTGTCGAATTGGTGGCTGCAGTGATGAGTGGAGTTTGTGTGTGTGTGAGTGACAGATGGCGTTTAACCGGATTGTCTGTGTGTGTGTGTGTGTGTGATAATCACTCAGCATATTTCTCTTGCTCCACGCAGGCTTGTCATTTGCCTGGTCCATACTGACAGCAAGAAACATATTACACATCTGCTGCTCAGAAACATCTGTTCCACTGCACCTCACAGCAGACACAACTTCCCTGCGTGATGGTGTGTGCGTGCTTGTGGTTATGTGTGTGTGTGTGTGTGTGTGTGACAGCAGCAGTGTATGCAGCTTATGGTGTTAATGGTGGTATGCTGGTATATGGGAAGGGTTCTTTGACTATAATGAAATGCACAGATTTCTAATCTAATAATTTGTTCATAAATTATATTTTCAAAATCAGAATTTGAGTGAAAATCACATTGTTGACATTCATTTTCAAGACAACGGTGGTGTAAATTTGATGATTGTGTTTACCAGCATAACTTGAGAATGTTTCTAAGAGCAAGGTGGAAGTTAGATTGTTTCTATAAAGGAATTCACATGGTCAATTTCACAAATTGAAATAGATTATATTTAAAAAGACAAAAGCAATGAACGATTTTAGCATTTGGACCAATCAGACACACAACTGTTCATTAGATTTAACAAATCAACTATTCATTAGATTAACAAACAATCACAGAGCCCTCACCCAACACCAGACTCTGTGCCTGTATGTCTGTGAACGGTCTCCAGGCTGGGACACCTCAGCCAGATTAGATCAACTTTACAATCAAACTTCCTCCCTATTTAATGATCTCTAAAACACACACAAACTGCCATATGAAATGACTTCTTTCAGTTAATTCATTGACAGTTTTTTTCTATGCCTTCCCCATCATGCATATCTCCAGGTCATTGTGTATGATTATTACGTTCTTGTATATGGTCTTGTGTAGTGTGTACTGTTTTATGCATGCATTATGATTGATCACTAGTTAATATAACCCCACATATGCCATGTTTGGTATCTACGAGTTCATATTTTCATGAACTAAATGAGAATGTATGTTACATGTTGATACCTATGCAACACATTAGTATTATACTAATGAAGATTCTTCTCTTGAACACCCAATCGTCACCCAAATTTACAGACCAAGAGAAGGTCAGTCGAGATCTGACCAGATCTGAGAGGAAGAGAAGAGTACAGATGAAGTGGTACAGAGAAAGGATGTACCTTCTGCAGTTCCAGAGAAGCCGTCCACCTTGAAGTTGCTGGTACTCTTCTTCCTCCTGTGTTTTTTGCGGTTGGCGTGGGGCGATGGGGGTGGGTCTATCTTTGGACTGGCAGTACTGGATATGCTTGGACTGGAACACACAGAATCTCCCAGACCCGTCTCTGGAAACAAAGAGAGAGAAACTGATATAAATGTTCAGCCTTTTTTTTTTATATCTACGCATATAGAATATTCTGTGCTGTCTGCTCTGCTTTAAATGATGTGCCAGTTGTGACTGGCGTTTGGCTGGATTTTCCCGCTCAGGCTATCAGAAGGCTGCTTCACTTTTCATAAGCGGCACTGACAGCTGTGACTAGCGGCAGAATAAAATAACGTTCAGTTCACATCAATATCAGGCGCTGATGTGGGGAGGGGCTGGGGGATATTCGGGCTGGCACTGAGCATGCTCCCAGCGCCGTGCATCAGCAGACAGCCCCAAGGACGGCTGGAACTTATTTTACAATCGTTTAGTCTCAGCTCAAGTGGAAAACATGACAACTTATCTCTGCTGACAAGATGCCATGCCAAAGTGAACAATTAACCACCTCGTTCTAACAGCCCCTTTGTTTGAGCTTTACCTCTCACACACCTCAACGTCAAATACACCTTTTCCTCTCCCTCATATTCTCCATCCTTGTCTTCTCAAGCTCAATGCTTTATGAGAAAGTCATTTATTAGTCCGGTATAATTCTAGCAGATGTTCGTCCGTTTGCTTTTAGTTTTTGTTGTTAGGCATATCCAGTTACTTCAGAGGAGAGAAAGGGCAACACACCATGGCACTACATAGATTATTATTGAATAATTTGCTTTAAGGCAAAGGCTAAATGTTTGTAATGGTTTACCGTGAACAATACAAACTAAAATAAACTAGAGAGTGATTCTTAGGGGTAGTTGCCAGGTCATTGTGCTTAAAGATACTTTAAAAATGCAATTCATTCACACAATGTCTTGAATACACCTGATCTCTGATGAGCATGCTTTAAATTTCTGAATTAAAATTCATGTTAATATTTTTTCAAGGGGGGGAAAAAATGCCAGGGTGATACATCCTCCCTCACAATTTCTTTATTTTTTATTTATTTTTATTTTTTAAATGTTTACTTTGCATACACTCACATGTATTCATGATGTGTTTAGCATAGGTATATTAAATACATCAATAGTGACAGTAATGATGTTTATAATGTTATAATGTAACAAAAGGTTTATATTTCAAATAAAGGAAGTTCTTTTGAAAGTTTTACTCTTTAAAAATCACTGAGCAGCAAATGTTTTCTAAAGGATCATGTGACACCCAATACTGGAATAATGGCTGCTGAAAATAATTACTTTTCAAAATAAATTAAAATGGAAAACAGTCATTTGTCTTAGTGAGTATAAGAGGCTTATTTCAAAACCATTGTATCTTTTTTTCAAAAAAATATCTAGCTATGAACTTGCTATGTGCATTTTCTCCATTGTTGCTAAGCTATTGCAAGCTCGAAAGAGACAGAGGGAAGAATGAACATCCCTATGTTAAAAAACAAAAAGAGTGCATTAATCAACAAGTGGGGTGACGTGACATGACATCAGGGTGGTCAGAAACTTATCTTAAGGCAGGTCGAACCAAAAGCATGTACCCCAGAGCAGCGCTAATCAAAGAGACACTCATTACTTCTGCTGCTGTTTGTCTCTCAGTATTAAGTGAAAGAGCGAGAGGATCAAGAATAGCCACAGAGGGAGGGACAGAGGGGATATTTTTATGTGCAACTGTCTGCTCGCAGCAAAGGATGCTCCAGGTAAAGAGACAGGGATGTCACAGCCTTTCCAATGCCCTCAAGACAACATTGAGTGGGACAAAAAGACAGAGTGCCCAATCACTAGAGGGGATCTTATCTCCTTTAAACGGACTTGGCTTTGTTTCCTCTGGAATAAAAGAGCTCATTACTGAGGCTGTGTTTTTCAAATAGCAGCCACATTCAGTCAGGACGAGTCTGCTCTGAAGTGATCCAACTCCTTCAGACGGCACACAGCCGTGTCAACCACCGCAGCCTTTTTCAACTTTGACCCTCTTACAATTACACTTTAAAGGCTTTAGTTCTAAATGATCTCAGTTCATCCAGCTGTGTTTATTTTGGATAAAAAGCACAATGTTGTCAGTATCTGTTTTATCACAAGAATTGTGTTGTGGGAAATTAATTAACAATCTTACTTATAGACTACTATTTTTCTTTCTTTCTTTTTTTCGGCTGATTTGCATGATTCAGAGTTTCCATCATGTACAGTTTTTTTTTCTTCTTCACAAAACAGAAGTTTTATAGGTTATAAATATATAATTTAGAGGTATATAAGAAGTAATTCCTTAACACTTCATTTGAAAAATCTTGTCTTTAATGTACTTGCAAAAATAAAAGCAGTCAAAAGTTTAATTTTAATGATGATAAGATGCCTTCAAAACGGATCATTTAACTTACAACTTTGCAAAGGATTGGGAAAATTTGTTCAAATACTCTATTTAATATTGCATAACTTTCCATAAACACATTTTGTCAAAAAATCTGTAATTTTCTGTCACGCTTTGGATGTATGGTAGTAAAACACCTACAGATGTAGCAGAAAACATCTGGGTCATGTTTGCATTTTCTTCTGTCACTGGTTATAATTCATTATTTTATGCATAATTAGGCATAAATTAATGTCATTAGAAATCATTCCCACATGCAAATCGGCTGAGAACTGAACAAATAATCATAAACTGGCTCAGAGGAAGACAGGAATCATGTCTTTGTGGCAGTTTTTCTGGTGGTCAAGGCACAATGCAAGACTTCCTCACCTTATAAAACATTTTTGAAAGCCATAATGCTACAAAATGCACAAATTTAGTGAGAAACTGATGTGCTAGAGGAAAAAAACTACAACTAATCCCAAAATTAGTGAGAAAATAAGTACTGGCTTTTATTCAGCAAACATGAAAAATAATTTAGCTTCCTGGCTAAAGACTAAATGAAAGGCTAGAGGTTAGTCAACAGTCTCTTCCTCACAGTGCATAGTGAGGAACATCAGTTAATTACTTTGCTACCACTTATCTCTCTCCACTTCTCTCAGATAAAAGACAGGATCTCATTCCCCTCAGCTCCTGGGGGCAAGAGGTAACAAGCAATCAGCGTCCGGCACTACCGTCATCCAGCCATCAGATCTGATCCAGTCAGACCGTGGACAGACATCATTAGGCCGGCAGAAAGGTCATTTTTAAGAGATTCCTGGGGGGGAAGCATACAAGCACTCACACAACCTCATAACACAGCCCTCCGGAGAGCTGTAGTGTCCGAACAACTATCCGGAATATCACTGGAGCAGGGGCCACTTATAGATCCTCCCACCAACTCCACTGCTGTTTTAATGCTGAAGTCACTGATACACACACAGATACACACAGAGAATTATTCATATGCTTACTGTTTAGAGAGGTTAACTTTCCACATGTTTTTACCTTGATTTAATTTTATTTTCAGTGTAGGTTTCAATTTGTTAGTTTTAATGATTTATTATATATATATATATATATATATATATATATATATATATATATATATATATATATATATATATATATTTTTTTTTTTTTTTTTTTTTCTTTTTTTATTATGACTAATTTTATTTCGAATTCTTTTTAGTTTTCGTTCATCTTGTAGTGCCCTCTCTTGGTGTGTAGCACCTACAGCTCTGCATATTCTTCCAAAACGGCTACATTTCAGCAGAGCTTAAGTACAGATTGTTTTGTACACAAATTGAATGTGGCCTCAGCAAAAAGGCTGTTTACGGACAGGGCAATGCCAATACTAACAAACCTTTCAGCAAAAAGTGAAAAGGGTATTTACATAGAAGTCTTAAAGGCACAGTAGCAATTCCAAGACACTTTACGGATAACGTACACAGTGCCGCATACCAGAAGATCTGTTTCACCGCTGAGCCTTTATTTTTTAGCTGAACTCAGAAAATTTTGACAATGCACTATAAAGCAGTTCATTAACATTTTTTATTCCACACAAAGGAACAGGAAGACAAACAGCACATTCTACTAACCAAGTACTGAATCTACACTATTAAACAGATAATAGCTTTCTAGTGAATTAAGAACTAGGAGCAGAAAGCTAACATTTTAAAAGATGTACTGTTGAAGTCATGTGTGGGGTTTGTGGCTCAGCTGTGTGCGAGTAGAGCCCTGCTGCGGAAACACCCAGGAGCCCGTTTAAGTGTTTCACAGCTGTATTTGTTTTCAGGGGTTAATACAGAGTCAACTACAGGCAGGGGTCAAACGACAGGCCTAAAACTAGTCACACCATGTCACTGCAGTTCATCAGCACACATAAAAACATTGTGTCTGACAGCTGTCCGTCCAATAGTGATGTCTGTGTATATGTCCATTTCCCCTTGTGGCTGTTTAGACATGAAAGATTTCATAAAAATAGTCCAGTATGAAATTCTCTGACAACAGAAAGGTGACAGACTGATAAAAATCATGCTCCAAACATTTCTCTTCTGCTAGCGACTCGTCATCGACAGATGAGCCTTTGGTAATGTGGTTCTCATGAGTGGCCATTACTTTGATAAACAGTTAAAGCAGTATTAGAGCTTGACACAAGGATCAATGGAAGGTGGAGTGGGTGTACAACTATAGGATAACCAATCCCTGTTTAAGAAAAACCTTCAACATGATGACAAGCAAACCCGCCCGAAGCAGTTTGAGGGGGCTGCACATGATTTAGCGCTCTACACTCACCTGTGCTGATTCCTGAGTTGGCAATGACTGTGGCATCACTCCATTGGTCAGCGCTGGACACAGAGTATGAGCGCTGATGCATCCCATCCGGCCGACTGTTAAACGACACCAGACTGATGCCACTCGCCATCTGAGACGCAGAAGAACTACTGGTCACAGAGCCTGCGGGAGAGACGCATGATCATTTATGCACCATTAATATGATATTCCCAATGCAACAAATTTCCTGATTTGTTCTTGTCATCTCTAATGCCATATAGCTTTTGTTTGCATTATAGTGCACATTTAGAGTGTTTTTTTTTTTTTTTTTTTTCAAACTCAAGTTTTTATAGTGGTTAATAAAATTTTTTTTACAACATGTACAATATATTGGCATTAGAATTGTTATCAGCCAATATTAGAATTTGTATTTTTTTAAGCTGCATTGGTCAGTTATTTAATACTGTATGGTCATTTAACCAATTTTTACAATTAGATTAACTTTGTAATCATAATCAAAGTTTATAATGAAAAATTATGAATAATTCATTAAGGGGCTAGTTCTGTCATGTAAATATGTATACTCTGTCAATAAAAAGCCTAGATTGAGTGTGATCATATAAAGTGATGGTGTCTCTTAAGAAGAATTAGTTTAAACAGCTTAGTGTAGATTGGATTACTTTTATAATGTCTTTATGAACTTTATGAATCTTACAATTGTGATTACCTGGACTTTCAATGAATGCATGAGAGAATATATGTATACATAAGACAAAAAAAATTGTATTCGAAAGATGAATGAAAATCTTATGATTCTAAAATGACAGGAATCTAAATAAATTATTAAATTTAATTCAATTATTATTTTTTTTCATTTCGGGTAAACTAACCTGTTAAATGTAAGTACCATTTAAAATAATTTCATTTTTAGTGCTTTAATTTATTTAAACAAGACAGTATGCAATTTTAATATCATCCCAATCAAGAGAATGATTATCAACTTACTGACATTGACCAAAATTTTTATATCAATGCATCCCTAATTTTTTTACATAATACTTTTTGTTAATGATAATAATAATAAGCGTAACTAGCAATCATGCACAAAACCTCTTGATTTGTTGTCGTTGAGGAGCATAAACAGTGAATTCAGATTAATATAAGGTTAATTATCACGACCGTGAGGCATCATTAAACTGCAGAAGAGGTTCGTCTGACTAACTTGGAAATTAAAGTGGACGTCATAGGAAGTCGCATTTCATCGCACTAATAAGATTTCATCACAGCTGAGCAGAAAAGAACGCGGGAGGGATATGACATGACGCGCAAACACAGACTCAAACAAAATCAACCATAAGGCTTCTGGGCTTACGAACAAAACAAATCTAACTTCAACAACACTTTGTCCAATAGCGATGAACAAAATGTAAATAACACTGATTTGATGCCACCGCTTGCTCTAGCTACAGTCATACACACATTAAAAAAGAAAGAAAGAAAAAAGGAGTTCAGCAAACGCTTCAGTTTTTGTTTTTAATACGTTGTTGCTGCTGCAAAAAGGTGTACCCACGGGCTCGTTGCAAACTCAACTGAATGAAATGTCACGACTCAATTTAATCTCCATTGTAGTGGGTAAATCAGACGGCAGCACCTTTGGGTAAATGGCAAAAGCTGTTCATACTTCGGGAGAGCCCTGGTAAACTACATTTTTACATCAGTGGCCATCTGAGGGAAAATAAACACTATGTGTGTATGAGGGCAGAGAAGGGTCTACGCACACACACACAGCGTAAGAACAGCAGTGTGTGAAGATATGCTATAATGGATTCGGTGAATAATTGGCGCTCTCACAAAAAGAGATGTAAAGACCAAAGGAATAAGAGGTGTATGTGATCACGCCGCTGACCCAGCCCTGCAGTCAAATACACGACTCACAAAAGCCTCACTGACTTACCACTGTGAATTATCTCTCTTTTCTCCTCTACCGCTCCCTCCTTCCCTCCCTCCCTCATTCTCTCTCTCCCTCTCATTAGAGCTCATTTCAGACTAGCCTGACTGGAGAACAAGCGCTGATTGCATTAATATTCATGACAATAATTATTACATGTATTATGGGTCACTGAATATTCATGCTATTAGTTTGGTCCTCCTGGTGCTGTGTGTGTGTGTCTGTGTGTGTCCAAGAAGGGTCTTTAACACTCCTTGGGGGGGCTTGGGGATTGTTGATGCAATGAGTTTTACATGAATAACTAAACAATAACTCTACTAATGAAGACCTCTTCTTAGGCCTATTATATTGACATCAGGATCATTTTATAATATGTTTGTTTTTTTGGAAAGAACATGCCAAAACTAAATATATATTATATATATATATATATATATATATATATATAAATAAATAAATAAAGGTTAAGATAAGATAAGACAAAAGCATGATCATGTTACCTAGTGTCTGTCCGAGCTGCATGCTACTCATGTCCTTGGTCAGCCCATTGGTTTTGGGACTGGGGGCCGCACATGTGGAGATGGCCCTGGGGGGCCTCTTCCCTGGAACCTTCACAGTAGTCCGAAGCAGGTCGATCTCCTTCCCATGAACATTCTGCATGTAATCCTTTAGGAAGGAAAAACGACAAAAGGATTACTGCAACAGCATTAGACACTCTGGATGAAAAGTTTCTACTAGATTTATTTTGTCAGTACACAGTTAATTCTGTCCACCTCTCTGGAGGTGAAGAAATCAATATTAATGAATTGGATATTCACGGTGAAGTGCAGAAAATCAGCCTTTTAGAACACGTTAAATCTTCTTTCTGAGCTTCTTTTTCCTCTTCTGCGGACCACAGCATGCCATCGCAGCATGTGTTGGGATTCTGTCTGCGCTGTCGGGATTTGAGCGTGGCTTTGCTTGCATTGATGATGAAAGTTACTCAATGCTAATAGGGATACAATTACCAGCCGCAAGCTGTTGGCCCGCCACTCCTGAAGGGCTCTCCTGTGGCTTGTTAAACTGTGTTGAGAGCTCTTGGCTTTGAATTGCCCTTTTGTTGGCCTCTAGTGAGGTATGGACATGTTATGTTCTTGCTGTAAATTGCCTGGTGCAGCACACATACACAGAGATTCTCAGGTCTTTGTGTTATTTGATTGGCACTCGGCAGATGTATGGCAGTTCTGGGTGGTACGCTCTCCCTCTCAAAGCCTTGCCCCTGCTCATTAAGCCGAAAGACTCCACCGAGCTGTTCTATTGAAGAACATATGTTATTGCGTTTCAGGTTGGACATTCACTCCGGGCACTGGTCCATATGTAACTCTTGATTTAAAATAAAGGGCGAGCAAACCACTTGCCACTTGAGGGATTTAGTTAAGGGAGTTGAGTCCTCAAGTGTGAACAGTTCATGAAAAGATCATCATCTGACCACTTCAGCGGCAGATGTGCATTTAAAAATTGATGTTCCACGTCGACGAATCTATCAAATCGCACTGTGCTAAATCATAATCACGTAATGTTTAACAAAAAAGTGCAAGTTTAATGAAACGCACAATAGTTATGTGCCTAAAAAAAAAAAAGATTACAAAGTTGATCCGTGGTTGTGAATGTGGATGAGTTATTTGGGATTTTTTCCTCACTAATTAGGTTGCATCTATTGCCATCCACTTAATCAGCTGAATTAATGTGATTTCTTTTTCACATAGTTGAGCAATTAAGAGCCCTGATTGAGTTTCATCCTATTAGCCTCCGCAAACACTCTAATTGATGCCTGAGTAGCAGACACCTGCTGATGAGAGGAACCTGTTCACAGCCAAGGGGAGGAGGGGGAACGTGCATCCTGACGCACACTTCCTTTAATTCACCTAGATGAACTGGCTGAACTAAAATCTGTCAATGTTTCAGGAGGGCATTTAACTCAGTGATAGGTCTGAAAGCGTTCAATCTAAATACAAGAAAGAAATTTGTATGTATGTATATATATATATATATATATATATATATGTGTGTGTGTGTGTGTGTGTGTGTGTGTGTGTATAAATTACAGATGTTTCCAACCATAAAAATAATATTATTAAAAGTTTCTGCATGGATATATTGAAGATTTGTTCTTTTAAATGATAAAACTGCCTTGTTCTTGTTCAGAGGGCAAGGTCTAACTATATGCTATCCATATCTTCATCCATCCATTCTACAAAGCATCTTTCATCTGCATTTGAGATACCAAATGCACTTTTGAGGTCTGATTACAAAAAAAAAAAAAAGAAATCCAGAGAAGGAAAACCAATAAAAGATGGCCATTTCCACTGTTGTGTAGGCGAACGGGTTGTCTGAGTTGGTGATTATGACAAGACATTACAGCGTTATATTACAGCCGTGTGCAAACTGATGAGTCTGTAATTAAGGACAAGACAGTGTCATCAGACACCGTGCTTACTGAGGCGGACACAATAATCCGTTAAACACCAGTGAAAAGAACATAAAAAATAAAAAACTGGATGTAACAGCGACGGGTGAACAGAGAGTAATAACATTAACAGGGCAGGACCAATAAGATGAGGAGAAAAGCAAATACAATACACGTGTACTGGCAGAGTGTGTGTGTGTGTGTTGGTACAGTACTCACATGCAGACTAGGATGATACGTGAGGACTCCGTTGTCACAAAGTGTGACATATTTCTTCTTCCACTCTTTGTTCAGCGACTTGCCACTCCTTTTCAGCAACATGCCCTGTTACACAAAGACAGAAACACACCGTTTAATCATCATTACGGAATATTAACAGTATTCATTTATTATTATGAACAACACAGCATCATGGCCTAAAAAATAGTTTATAAATTGCTTTATAGTGTGAGAAAGGGCTAAAACTGTCTGTGGTTCATAAAGTATCTCCCAATTTCCACCCAAACACATTACTTCCTCTACTACACACATCAGTGGTGGCTGACTGCCCTTTTAAGGGTCCGGCCGCCCACACCTCATTTCAGCCAAATTCATTAGGCGAGAAGGGAATAAAACTGTCCGCTGATTAGCAATTACGCTGCTGCGCTGGCGCGTCACTTCGCTGGACTTGTTAAACATTAACGCGCAGACCGGACTGATAATAATAGATTTCTTGCTCTGGCTGCCACGGAGCGTTCAACACCCGAGCCGGCGGTATGTTCCAAAAGGAGTAATAGTCAAGTACATTAGAAAATTTAGCTTTCTGATTCTGAAAACTTGTCAATGTCAATCTTTTAAAAATTTTTTTACATCAAGTAACAGAAATTGAAACTTTTTTTTTAGATGTAATGCAAATTTTAAACATAATAATAAATATACTTATAAATGCACACACAAATATATATAAAGTCAACGGCAGACTTTTCTCTCCTGACGCATGTAAAATAGAGGAAAAGAAAAAAGAAGGAAAACTTTGTCACAATTTTCATTACATTAAGACATTAAAATTTTAATATTTGTATATAATTTTAACAATATATTTAACATTAGACTATTATTATGAATTTATATTATCAAATTGTGAGATTAAAAGCAACAAATGCAAAGTTCGGAACAAAATTTGATTAAAAAAAAAGACATTTTGTTCTGATGGCAACTTATTTATATGTATCTGTCACTCAGAGTCAGTTTAAAACTTTCTAAATAGAAGCATAAAAAATATATATATATATATTATTTTTGATCATGTGCTTTAATATGATTTTTACATTGTTTTATTCCCTATATATTGTGTAACTGTTCTGAGATCAGCCTTGCCTCTTGTGACACATACCTGTTTGTTCTAAGATCAGCTGGGTTTTAGGTAATGAGGCCTGTAACTGCTCTGAGATCAGTCTGGCCCTGGGCGATGGAGATATACGTGTGGGTGGATGTTCCCTTAGGTCAGAATGCACGTCTGTACACTCTAGACCCAGTATTTAAGACAATTAACAACAGGCTCTCCTACTGAGTGGTAAACACAAGTTGACAAGCTTTTTAATTTCCCAACAAGGGTGCTGCCGCTAGCGGCCCATCTGTCACATAGGGTGAATATCCATTACTTCATTAACGAAGACTGAGATGTGTGTGTTTGTGTGTGAGGCTCCGGAAAAAAAAAGAGCAAAAATGAAAGCGGAAGAGAGAGAGAGAGAAAGAAAGGAATGGACAGATTGAGAGAGAGAGAAAGAAGATGATCTTTTAATGAGGGTGTATGTGTGGGGTCTCTCCAGGCAAGGTGTGTTGGGCAGGTAGCTGTCTCAACCTGCTTTGGATCTAGGTATATTAATTTTGCACATCCATCGGCAAGATGACAAGTGATCATTCAGCAGGAGAGGCTAATTGAACACCACGTCACTTCTCTGATGGGAGTAATCGTTCATTATTTAATGCCTGAGCCAGCGACACCCTGCTTGCCTCTATTTTACCCTCCCCTGGTTGACAACCTGCAAGGTCTTGTAATGTTGCAAACGGGCCAAAAAAAATAAATCTCAAGCAGACATTTCCTACTCTCTACAATCCAGGGGCCAGTTGCATAGACATAGCTGCTATATTAAGACTGTCTTAAGAACTAGTTTGACCAACTAGTAGCTAGCCAGAAGTATTCAATACACCATTCTCCCTTTTCATAACTGATTTTAAAAAGTTATGAACAGTCTTAAAGAAAAGAGAGAGAGAGAGAGAGAGAGAGAGAGAGAGATGACTGGTTAACTTTTTAAGACTAGTCTAAAGTATATCTAACTGCAGTAACTGTGGACAGGATAAACTCTGATGTTGGTTTGACAATGCCTTGTCTGAAAATTAAAAACAAGAAACATTTAAAGTTTTTCATAAAAAAAATTGCACCAAATATATGTCTATATATGTATATATATACTGCTTAGAAACCTCATTAAAACCATTAGACCTTTAAAAAACATTAGCAGTCCTTCACCATGTTTTAACATGTTTTATCTCATTGTTATCATGTTTTAACAATTTGCTAGCATTGTGTTATATGTAGCTAAAACATGGCCTGTTTTGTTACATTTTAACACATTGTTAGCATGTTTGTAGCATGTTTCTAAAAAGTGTATGTTACTAGCATGGTTTAGTACACTGATAGCATCTTTTAACACGTTGCTCATATTATTTAACATGTTGCTACCATGATTCTAACTTGTTTTACTAGCATGTTTGACCATGTTTTAACATGTTTGCTGTCATGATTTAACACATATGCTAATATGATGCTAACATGTTTAGATTTTTCATTTTCATTTTTAGATTTTGAGTTTTTATAATCAGATTTTCAAAAAAAGTATCGCTCCGATACTGGCATTTTCGGATCGATTATCGTTCAATCGAGACCAATCCAAATCCAATATTCTGCGTATACTATCCCGTGTTATTGTTAAATCCCACAAAAGACACAAAAACATTATAAAGCACCATAAAGTTTCCGTGCACTATATTTCAAGTGTTCTGAGACCATTCCGTAGTTTAATGAGAGGTTTAGATTAATATTTAAGTTGTTAAATTCAAGTTCACGTAAACTCTTCTTTCCGCTGCGGCTGTCTGACATCCTCCATTCAGCATTCAAACTACATGCTGCGTTCGGCTACGACAGTCGAGACGATAAAACTCTCTCCAAGGGGATTCAGTGGTCCTATGATCATACTTGATCTGTAGATGAAGATCAGTAGTTTTGCATAAAAGGGCTTTATCTTGCTGGAGTTAAGTGCTGTTTCTAAAGCATATTACTTTCTACCAGGTGTCTGTTGTAACACTATGGATTGTTCTTCATGTATAGTAACTGAAATTTAAAACTGGTTGAAGATAAGACTCCGTAAACTACTGCACAGATATGACACACTGCACATCAAAACCCTTTGTGCTTTGAACTTTTCTATGCAGAGCACTGGCCGTTGTGACGCATCATTCTGTGCACAGGATCCGTATAAGCTCTTTGTGCTGCTTCGTATTGGAGAGCGTGTTATAATATACTTTCTGCACAATTAAATATTATTAATAGTCTATCTTGTTGTCTTATCTCTCGTATGTTGCTGCCTCATTACTGTACTATACATTAAAGTTTTTTTTTATATAAATATATTACTTGTTTTTCATAAATGTATTTTACAACAATGCAAAAAGCAATGTTTAACATTTTAACAGATTTAGCCCTACACTTATCCACTTTTATTTTCCCCCACTAAATAATTTTTTGCTACTGAAAATATCCACTAACCTAGTTTATAGTAGTATTTTTGTCAAATTATGATCATATATTTATTCGTTGTTTTTCTTTACAATGAAGTTGTCTATATATTGTGTTTTACACTAGCGGTTCTCAGGTCCAGTTCTCATGCCCCCCGCTGTGCACATATTGTATGTCACTCTTATCGCTTTAGACATTTGTTCAATTCAAATGTAAGTGCCCTGCGAAGTGGACATCACAGGAGATTCCGTCATGATTCCAGTTCGAACGTGTATGTTCCATTCAAAGTGCACTGAAGTGTGCAAGATGTGAATTTAAATTGTATTTATTTACCGTGGTATATGATGTCATACTCGTCCGTGTGTGAAGACGTTGAAAAACACAACAAATCCATGAATAAATGTTCCGATGTGAAGTAAACTTCAACACATTTCCCCTGCTCAGGGAGTAGGGAGCAATGAACACTGTGTAGGGACCATGTGAGTTGGAAAACAGTTCACGCAAGGAGCCCACTTCTAATGAGCAATGAGCAATGAGACAAAAAATGTATATTTTCTTTTTTTTTTTTTGTCCCGGAAGGAAAAGAGCTAGAACAGAGTACATTACAAATAAACTTCACTAGCAAAAAAAACCCTATAATCCAGGGATAGTCAATGTCAGTCCCGGAGTGCCGCTGTCATGCAGAGTTTAGCTCTAACCCTAATCAAACACTCCTGAACAAGCTGATCAAGGTCTTCAGGATTACTAAGGCTTCAAACAGATAAGGCTTTTTTTCCAGAGTTGGAGCTTGACTCTGCAGGACACTGGCACTCCAGGACCGACGTTGTCTACCCCTCCTTTGGTCTACCCCTCCTTTAGTCTGTGCACTCTTCCATTAAAAGATGTGCTGATGTGCTCTTATCAGTGCATTATCTTCTTCTTTCAGCTCTTCTCATTTCTTCCATTCTTCTATAACAAAAGGATTGGTTAACTGGTAGATGAATGCAGACTGTGGCATGGGTGTGGACAGGATGTGGACAGGATCCATCTCCTATGAGTCTGCACCGGACAGCCGCTCAACAAAGGGTTGGGTGTTTGCCCACGCTGGCCTTATTGTTCTTGGGCACTCCAGAGAGAAGGGTGCTAAATTAAGTGTGTCATCCCAACACTGGCTCGCCTCCGGCCGTGTCACTGTGAGTGACTGTGTACGTGTGTGTGTACGAGAGAAGCGGGGTCACGTGAGTGACATAGCGTGAAAGCTGGAGGTCTTATATCGTTGTGGACATCTGATCTGGCTAGTGCAGGCAGTGAGGGAACACACCTCCCCAAGAGACATTTATCATTTAACGACAGGCAGCACTGGCAGACATTCTCTCATGCTGACAAACACCTGAATCAGGATAGAAATGAGAACACATCCTTAAAAACTAGGGCTGTGAATCTTTGAGAAGGCAGCGATTCGATTTGATTCACGAGTCATAGGTTTTCGATTCGATTTAAGAACGATTTTTGCCAATTTAGAACAATTCAATTCGATTCACAATTAAATTTGATTCGATTATAACGATTGATTCTGTATTCTTGTTTCCTCTAAATTATTTAAATGCTTAGAGAATGGGCAAATTACAGTAGCATTTATGGCTAGAGAAAAAAAAAAAGAAAATTTGCATTTGGGAATCATATTTTTCAAAAACAGCCAGGGTAACCCTCATTTTACATACAGCACACAGTGAAAATGACATGAATATGACAGTGGGCGGATGCATAAAGCACAGCATAATTTGAAATCATGAGTTTAAAGCATTCAATTCACATGGACTGTCCAATCTGCAGAGAACACATGATCATGAAACACACTTCACAAGATTTCACAGCTGGATTCGACTGAGTTTGCAAGGTTTGTGAAATTAAATGTTCATTAGTCATTCAAAGATTTGTTTATTATATAAATTATTTATATAAATGTGTATTTGTTCAATGCTGATGGTGACGGCAAACGAGAACTTATTATAATGTTTGCCTTTCTATAACTAATAGGCCTAATATAAAATAAACTTGTTATAATTCTTTCTGTATACATTAATTCCTTTGTTTAACCATTCTATATGATTATTAGACAGACTTCTATCCGTATCTGACAGAACTGTTAACGACGACGGCGACAAACATAGAGAGAGTGTGAGCACTGTGCGTGCTCAGGCACTGCCGCTCTCAGCGCTGTCAAAATAAAAGTCTCGTCTCAAACACATCGGCCAAGCAGAAAAAATTATCTGCCGATGCCGATATTTGAAAAATGCCAAATATCGGCCTTGGCGATATATCGGTCAATCACTAACTACGAGTATTAATGTTTAGCCATGGTTCAACTTTGTTTTTGTTTTTTAATTCTCAAAGGGACAACAATATCTAAAACATTATAAGAATTATAAAAAATATTTTATGTCTATTCCATATATAGAGAAAATATTGCATGAAAAAACTATTGTAAATACATTGTATCATGCAGATCATAATGCTTTCGATCGAGTTTTTGTCTGATAATGAAAACTGAAAATAAAGGACATTTTGGAAATTATCCACAAATCGATGTCTTCATAACTAAAGACCTGGCCATGTTAACTAATGCTCAGGAGACCAAGTTTGATGAAGAGACAGTAAAGACTGTAATGTGAAGTTCATCATGGCTCTCAGATTTAACAATAACACGTCAAGGTCATCAAGGAGCTTAATGAGTGGTTTAAACACTCCCCTGAAAGCTTAAACCAATCAAAGCCAAAGGATACTGGTAACAAGAGACTAGACAAATTTAAACAGAGGGCTCTAATTGATGTTTGTGTATTTGGTTAAATTATTTTCAAGCTAAAATTATATAAGGGGAAAAAAATCTAATTTGCGGGAGGTTAGTGTGCATGACAAAAATGCCATCTTGGCCAAAATGGCTCAGAGCAGCGATAACCTTTCCCTGGGAAATGATATTTTTCCAATCCCGCAGAAGGCGGATCATGTCACACTCGTTAAAGGCTTGATAGCAGGTCTTTAATATTCACCGTCTTAATTAGGGCTGCAGTTAATTTCATTAAATTCTTTCGGTGCTAAATGAAGCAGATTATGAGACATCTTTTATTGCGAAGCGTGAAATTACAGCCTGCCCACTGCCAATGGCAGGGCCAAGCTAATGAATTACAGGGTAAATAACACCCGAATTAACCATCCAATTTAGCTCCTTACAAAGCACTCCTGCTCTGAAGGGGCAGAACTTCGTCAAACATGCACAGCTCAGTGCTCATCTACGCACCAGAACATGCAATTACAACCATGATACTAATTTCCCTTTATGATGAGGAGAGACGTTTGAGTGCCATAGTATTTCTTAAACGGAAATTTTAAGAGAGCAATGCACAGTAAAAAACGAATGTGTGAAAAGTTTCACTCTGCACTACCAAAAATGGAAAAAGATCTAAATGTTTAATCTTGAGCAATGACAAACATCAGCTAGGACGACAAGTGGATAGCCAATTAATCAGGCATAGGCAGAAAACAACTGTAATGGAAATCAAAGACAATAAAAGTAACTATAGGCAGCAAAATAAAACACTAAAAACTATGGTTGTTCCTCAAAATTAGTTCTCCTTTTCGAACCAAACTATTTTCAACATGAAACAGCAACTAGCAATTCCTGAACAAATGACCATTATGTTCTTTCTAGAGAATCAAAAACTTTTAAATGAACTTTTAAATTAATCAAAAACATACTAAACGACCATTGGCAATAAATAAATATTTATTATTATTTTATTTATTTTTACGACTGTACTTAAGTGTAGTACCACAAACCAGTAAGTACAACACTGACATGAAGATGGCTCTTCTGCAAACATTAGTCTCACTGCACCCACTTCTAAAAATTTATTTGTCTCTAAGCTTGTGTTAAAATGCCTTTCCATACAGTTAACAAAGATGTGTGAGTGCGCAGTAATCGGCTAATTAAGAACGTGGAACAGATGTCGGCAGACTCCGGGCTGCACAGGGTCAGTAAACAAAGCTGGCAATCATTAGAGTAACATTAGTTTCTGAACAAAGCCATAAACAACTACCAAACTAAACAATCTTTTACAGACAATCCAAAAGCTTGCCAAGTTTCAACAGAGTTTCAGCATAATAATCACTGTTCAGTGTGATCTCTGACAAATGTAAATGAGCCATTATAAAAAAAAAAAACAATAACAGCCATTAAAATGACCACCAGTCAAAACAAACAAAAAATACAGCCATAATAAACTATAGATGTCAAAAACAACCGGGATCTCTGCGGTGATTGGACAAACAGTCATATTTAAAACAAGGAAGAATGTCAAAGGATGCTATGATTGGCAGACGTGAAAGTTGTCATGGCAAATTCATGTGACACATCTGACCTATCTACACCCACTCTGAGGGCTCAGAGAGGGCGGTTTGAAGCCCTCCACAGGGAGACGGCAGTGAAAATGCTCCTCTTTAGCCATCTAATTGCTGGAGAGTGCGAGCCCACCCCAGCCTCATTACTGTCCACCGAGCCGTCTGCATGTTTTAATGAGGAGCATGTTCTAATGAAGACGTTTTTACAAAGGTTTTATTGTAGCTGAGAGCCATGTTGAGAGCGTAACCTTCAGCTCAGGAGTCAGGACAATAACCTTCATAATGAGATCACAGCGTATAGCAAATAAACTGTGACAAAGACTAGATAAAGAATAAACCTAGCATGCGCACATACACAAAAAAAAACAACTGATTTAGTTGATACCTATTTTATATCTTTGTTTTTGTGAATTTCTTGGATTAAGGGGAAGAATTAGGTGTCAAGGTAACACCCACAGAAATAGACCTAGTCTTTTTATTTGTTGTTTTTCACACATGAAAAATGGTTCTTTATTGGCATCTATGGTTATATGAAGAACCTTTTACATTTCCAATACTACAGAGCCTCGTTCATGACATGAAAAAAAAAGTTTGCTAATTCGTTCCCTCGATGTACTAAAACATGCACATGATTACTATTTTGCTCACTCAATTTTCTAATTCGCTCCCTCAATTTGCTAAATTGTACGCACAATTTACTAATTCGTGTGCACGATGTAGCATATCGTGGGAACAAATTAGGAAATCGTGCGCACAATTTATAAATTGAGGAAACAAAATAGTAAATTGTACACACGTTTTAGCTTTGTTTTAGGCTCCGTACACTACACAGAAGGCTCTTTATACTACGAGAAAAAGTTCAGATTATTTAAATGTTCTTCGCATTTAAGGCCCCGATATATCCCAGCACAATTTGAAAAACCAGGGCAATGGTATACTGTTAGCGACCAATCCTATACCAACAACACTGCTGGGAGCCACATTTAGATTATCATGTAAATATGTGCTGCTCACTTTATGAAAACCTGCAAAAACTTATGAGCCAGTTATGACTCTGTTATGAGCCAGAGAACATTTTCACATCAAAGAAGGTGGGGCCCCAGAGCAAACCTACCCGATATAGTAGTTTGTAAGTAGTAGCTTCAGCCTAAACAAACTTTTCTGGAAAGTTCAATTTGGTATGCTGTTCCAAACTCATGAAACCAACTCCAAACAAACTGTGATGACACACAAATTTGTTTAAGAACTGTACACTGAAAGGTTCTTTAGGGAACCCAAAATGATTCTTCTATGGTATCATTACAAAAACACCCTTTTGGTAACTTTATTTGTTAAGAGGGTTGAGTGGAACAGAAAAACATCAAGAGCAATCGATTTTGTTCAGGACTCATCCGTGTGTGAGTAACTCACTAACAATTATGGCCATACCTTCAAGGAACAGCTGAGTGATAAATCTAATACACTCAGACACCTGCCAAAAAGATTACAAGTTAACAATCCTCATCAGCAGCCAAACCAGCAATGACGTGCAGCTGAAAGCCAGTGCGCGAGAGTTCAGGCCAGCCATTAGTGCCGTATCATGAGTGAGGGATTTCTGGTGAAATCTGTAAAAATCAACTTTCCTGGACCTAAAGAGACCAGTGAAGAGGTGTTAATATGAGGCAGGTAGAACTGGAAGTGTACATGGCCACACGCTATAGGAGAGCAGGTCTAACACCTAGCAGCCTGCTGTGGCCAGTGAGAGGCAAGGAGGCAGATCGAAAGAGACGCGAGCACGTAAGAGGAAAGACCACAGGGAATTATCAAATCAATTAACATCTAATTCCTAAACGAAGCTCTGCCCTGTGCCTCTGACCGCAAACTGCTCGGCTGCGTTATCGTCTGTGAGGGGATGTGCCCAGGCCACTTTCATACTGTTGGTGAAACACTCATCGCCTGAACGTGGTGCCCAATTAGATGGGAAATGCCACATCAGCAGATAGAGTCACTGATCTGACGGAGAGATTCTGGTCAGTGGCTCCATGGCTCTTTGTCTCTCCATCTGTTTCTGAGAAGGATGGGGAGTTTCTGAGATTTCATGGATCAAATGGACATTATAAAAGTAAACTAAGTTTGATTAAAGGACCAATGGGCAGGCCCACACAGAATGGGCATCCAAATAAGTCTGCAGAATCCAAACACGCATCTTTCACAAACTTCTACAACATCTAGAAATGCACAATTAATAAATCTAAAACTGAAATTTTTACATGGCTTGATTAGTTTTTTATATGTTAAGGTCTTGCTTCAATTTGCACTTATTTTATTTGTAACAGTATAATTTCACTGTAAAATTTTTGAAAAAGTATGTACTGTATTTATTTTACATTTGTTACAACTTTTATAATTAAGATGAACTAAAATTTGAATAAATTTGAATTTGAATAGACAGAAATAATACTATTGTCTAACTACTACAAATATTATTTTAGGACAAATTATTAATAGATTTATCTAACAGAAATATAGTGTACATGATATATATATATATATATATATACACACACACACACACATTTATTACGTCTATTTTTTATCATTAGCATTTATATATATATATGTGTGTGTGTGTGTGTGTATATATATATATATATATATATATATATATATATATATATATATATATAGAAATAAAATATTCATCTTGATTGGGTTCCAAAAAAATATTAAATTGAAAGAAGGCTAAGACACGTTCCAAGATCAATATAAAGTAAACTAAAAATAAATTTGAGTCCACATTAAAGTTCAGTTTTTTTTTACTTTGCCTGGATATCGAAACAGTAAACGGTCATCATATCACAGTTCAAATCCCAGTTGCAGATATGAAAAACATAACTGCAATATGACCCCCCCCCCAAAAAAAAAGTCTTATTCAAATGTGTTACTTTACAAAGAAACTGCAAAAGAGTGTGTGGGCCAGCCAATGTACCTTCCTACCATCATGAATCTAAAGCACTAGCGAGGGAGCGAGAAGACAGCAGGAAGAACTGAAACACTGTGGACTGCAGAGACTGGTGTGCTTTGATTGCGCTGGCTGATTGATCTTCTCATGAGATGAGGGACACAGGCACTGACAGGGCTTCTGAGTGTGTGCGTGTACAAGTAAGTGTGGGGCAGGTCCTGTCTGACACCAGGGAAATTAATCCCTCATTTATGTACCCGCAGTGTCAAGAGGCTGAGAGATGTTTCAGAGACATGGCTCTGTGCCAGGCGACACACTCTCCATCCACTAATGTCTCACTATACTGAAGGCTCTCTAACATACCTATAAAAATAGCACACACAATGAGAACTCCCTATTATAATTAAGTTCATATTACAAATTCAAATCACAATCATGCCTCGTGTCTATCTGAATGAAGTCATAGAACACTGTTGTTCTCTCCTGAGAACACGCGTTATCGTCTTGATCGCTCTTGGCATCGAACATACAAATTAGCGCAGCGCAAGCCCAGTCGGAAGAGAGTCAGATCATAGTTAAAACTGCATGCTGCTCTCTCCTCCGCACAGCTGTCTGCTACGGCTCAGCCTTCCCATCTGCCACTAGCGCAGTGCCCTGCTCTCAGCAACGCTGTAGCCGGGCCAGCCTCATTTCTTCTTCATTAACCGCCACTGACTTTAACAGGATTTATGCAAATAGAGCCGCAGGAGGTGAAAGATGACTGCTGGCAGCATTAGCTATTGCTTGTGCGACTCGAAAAAGAAGTTC
This sequence comes from Carassius auratus, assembly GCF_003368295.1. Lineage (NCBI taxonomy): Eukaryota > Metazoa > Chordata > Actinopteri > Cypriniformes > Cyprinidae > Carassius > Carassius auratus. Next base: position 19,361,500 of record NC_039273.1, on the reverse strand, counting down.
CTCCAAAATCCCTTTCAGACAATTCAATCAGCAGCCATCTTGGGAATGCTCCTGGGCAGCTATATTTTCCATGTGGGTAACAATAGGCATACACCTGCTTGAAAAAGCCAAAATCTCCAAAAGTGCTGTCAAGATTGTTTCTACCTTACAAGTCTTTTTTTCTCAAGTATAACAAAGTAGTAATTGTAGACTTAAGTTTACATGCATACAGAAAATGTTCCTTGCTAAATAAAAGTAGTGTGTAAAAAAAATTGACCAGTACATACATGTGAGTGTAAATATCTTATGGCATGAGGGTCCTCAATATGATGTTACTTAATGTATATTTCATGCATGTCACAAATTTTGCAGACAAATGTTTTTTTTTTTTTTTTTACAGTTTTGTTAAAAGGTTTTTTTCTTAGAAATAATAAAATATTATGCCAAACTGCTTTTTTGTTTTCAAGAACTTCTAATTTTAATATTTTTTTCTTCATTATAATATCAGGACAGTAATATCATCCTGACTTTATAAAAAATAATAATAATTTGAATCATAGAAGAGCTGCATTTTTATTATATATTATTTTAAATTAAATTAATAGATGTGATAAAATTGTCATTTAATTGATTCATAGCTCATAGTGACATTTGTATGACCATAATACTAAGTAGGCAATTTAAGATTACGATGCCACATATATATCCCAACGAAGATGCAATGTATTCCCCAACATCTAATTTGCAAAAAAGAGGGTCAGTTGCACTTCCGTTTCATTGCCTGGGTGTCTTGTATACATTTTTTTTGACTCCTATGGAGCCTCTCAATGCGAACCCAGCAGGTCTTGAACATGGCCCGCACTTACAAAAGATGTGCAGCTTCGCTGTTGAACGCCAGCTGCGCTGTAACGGTGGACGACAGAAGCGCTGCTCCACTGTGGCACGCTAATAAACACAGATCTGACTTAAAGGCAGCTTTAATCAGAGATGCAATTTGTTCATTAGAAAATTACAAACAAGGCCACGGCGCTGACATGAGGGGGCACGATTAGTGCCGCTAATTACCTGATTCTTTCACTCCAGCTGAGATGCACAGAGAATGATCTCGCCCCCCACCCCCACGCGAGCTAGCGCTCTCCTTTACTCTCTCACTACGCATTCTTGTTTGTGACAAATTAAGGCCAAGTCAAACAATCTCTCCCACAGTGAAATGGAGGGGGGTCTTCTTCACATCACATCTTCTCATTCCCCCTCTCCACACATACACCACTTATTCATCACCCAATCCAAACTTTTCGGGGAGGGTTGATCGGGAAATATGGGCCTGTATGCAGATTGGTAGACTGCACTTCATTAGTTTCCTCTTAGCTTTTTTCTATCCCTTCTTTTGACAGGGAATAAGAAGAAGGTGGGAGAGTGAGATGGGGTAGGGGTTTTGGCTGGGGGGGGTACGTTGAGGAGATACAAATCCCTTCCCACTTCTTATCCTAATGATCTCATTTCAGCACACAGAAGAGCCTGGCTCTAATTGATGTCAAGTGCGTGCTTTCACTGTTAATCAAGGAGATGGCATCAAACGGGCTTTGAGTGGGTCTGAGTACTGATCTGAAGCCCTTCGTCCACAATACACCACTGCTGGACTCCAATTATACCAGTCCAGACGGCCGGCCAGACCCTACCTGTTTAATTGGGATAGCACGGCCACTTCCAATGCTGTCTGCGCGGCCATCCACCCCTTTCTTCTCCCTGTCTGGTTCGCTTCCCTTCCGAGACTGTGGGGGAGAAGACATCATTTTAGTCAAAGGCGAGCTAGCTGCTAATTGAGCCTAACTTCAGACTAGATCCAGTTTGGAGTGCAGGGCACACAACTTCAAAAGTCAAGGGGGTATAGGAGGGGTGATCTTGACCTTAATGTGACCCCCCACCCACAACTTCTTGAAAGCAAGACATGTGGTACATCTGCACTACTAAGGAGCATACAAGAACAGAAGAACAACAGTCTATCTCTCTCTCTCTTTATATATATATATATATATATATATATATATATATATACACACACACACATACACACACAATATTATGAGCAGGATACATACACACATACTCACACAAAGACTTTTGTGCAAGACGATTTTTAAGTTCTCATCAGAAGATGCTCCCCGAGGCATTACCAATATATTTATATTACACTTTCATTCAAAAGTTTTAGAAAATACTTTAAAAACAATAATACTGAAAAACATTATTAGAACCATTCTTTAAAACGTAATTGTAACATTACTCCTTTAGTGTCTAGTCTTTAGTATCACAAATTTTCAGAAATCATTCTAATATTCTGATTTGTTTCTCAAGAAACATTTTTTATTATTATGTTGACAACAGTTGTGCTGCTTATTTTTGTGAAAATGTGACTCATTTGTTTTTGTTTTTTGATGAATAAAAAGTTGGTAACACTTTACAATAAGGCCCCATTAGTTAATGTATTAACTAACATGAACAAACAATGAGCAATTCATTACAGTATGTATTAATCTTTGTTAATGCTAGTTAATGAAAATACAGTTCTTCAGTGTTAGCTCATGTTAATTCACAGTGTGTTAACTACTGTTAACAAGCACAACTTCTGATTTCAATACTCCATTAGTAAATGTTAAAATTAACATGAACTAAGATTAATAAATGCAGTAGAAGGATTGTTCATGCTCAGTTCATGTTAAATAAAGCAGTTAACTAATGGTAACTAATGAACCTTATTGTAAAAAGTTACCAAAAACTTCAAAAGAAGTGTTTATTTGTAATGTAAATCTTTTAAACATAAACTGTCTTTTTATCAATTTAATGCATCCAGCAGAATAATAATAATAATAATAATAATAATAAAAAAATCAGACCCCAAACTTATGAATGATAGTGTGTGTGAAAAAATAATAATCAAATGATTGTTTTATTTAAATATTAATTCATTTTGGTGCTGTATTCATTTGGTATGATAAGTAAGAAACTCCTTTAAACTGACTGCTGCTTCTGTCTCAAGTGTAATTTTAACATTAAACACTGACCGTAAAGAGGTTGGAACGTCGTTTGGACTGTTTGCGGACGGGCGTAGGGGTGTTGGCAGTTTGGGGTACATCGATACGCAGTTCCTTCTGACTGGTACTGGGAGTGGAGGGTACGGAAGAGGAGTAATCGCTTAAACTGCCCCCACCATTACTGGTCTGTAATACACACACAAAGCAAGAATCACATACAAAAGCAAGAAAATAATCTCACGTCAGGTTACAAAGAAACGCCACAAGCCTCCTGTTTTTCTGAGCCTCTCTAAGCCTCTCTAAGCTTGGCTGCACAAACACAGGCTCACTTGTACACTGCTAATGAGAAATCAATTAGGAATGAGCCATGTGGAAGAGGATTTACATCTGCGGTGGGAGCTAAATGATTTTTTTTTTTTTTCAGGTTTTAAGTGTTTCAGACTTACCTGGCTGATATGCACTGCAGACACAGGCGCTGCGCAGACGGAGGAGTGGCTTGGAGAATTGGGCAGTGACTTACAGGGTCCGATTGACAGCTGCGTTTTCTTCCGGGTCGCAACTATTTTCTGAGCCACTGAAATTACAAAGAAATGGAACAAGTCAGGGGAAATGTATGTATTATAGAGAAAGACTGTTGCAGTAAACGCAACCCTGGTTCAGTCTGACAGGTAAAGTAGTCCCTTCATTACCCCTCATGAGAGTGTATATGGAATCGCTAACCCAGACCGCCCCTAATTCGCCCATCACTCTCCTCCACAGAACGGCACCCGCACTGCTCTCAAAGCCTCCAAGGCCCATTATTTCAACATTTTCCCTCCTCTGTCCATTTCTCTTTTCCCTCGATGCTCTGCCCGCACCAGATAAAGTGCGTCGTCAGTCAATCGCTCGCCTCTGTCCGTATCGATCGTTTGACGGGCCTCGTGGCAACCTGCTCCCGGCCCGCGGAGAGATGTTCTACCGCTTCGTCATCTCGTGGCTAACGACATTGATCTCATCATGTGAAGAGAAGCTCACGGAGAAGAGCTCATTCTTTAACTCATAAATCCCTTAAAGCAGACACACACAGGGGAGGAGAAGAGTAGAAAGTGGCTTTTTATTCCCTATCAGACCTTAACAGTAACTCTTAAGTTGTGAACTGTCAATGCGAAATTGAAATTCGCTGATTAAACACTCCTCTCAACATAACGGTGTTTAAATTTGTTTTCCCTCGAGTCTCAAACAACTGCCCTCTAGTGTTCAGAAACTTCCTCAAGCCTTTAAACTGAAGTGGCTCTCAGGAGTCAGGAGTGAGTTAACGGTCCAAGTGCCCAGAACTCAATTACTCCAGCTCCCAATAAACAGGGCCGGCTATCATCCCGCTGTAAATGAAGTCATTGTTTTAATTGGACCTATTAAACGTCTTGAGTTTTAATGATGATTCCGTCATAAACATTTACCTTCAGGTGAGAGAGCACTGTACAAGGGCAAACGCCATGCTACTCTGCTAAAAACAAAAATCCCTCAATGCAATACTCCCATGCTCTCCTTGTCCCATCTGTCGCTCCAACGGAAACGCTGTGCAGCTGTGTTTATTTAGACTCGTCGCGACACGCTGCCACTCTAATCGGCTAATTATAATCATAAACGAGCAACTCCTCTCATTTAAAAGGAAATTGAGTAAAGAGAAGCAGCAAATAGCACTGACGAAAACTGTTAAGGGGCGATGACAAATACGTGTGCGCAATAGAGAAAAAGTTCTTAGAAATGCAATCTTTTTATTTAAATGATTTTAAATGAAAAAACGTTATATTATTTTCAGGGAAAGTTTAAATGTAATGAAACCAGTCGTGGTGTAATCTAAAAAATATTTAAAGCAATTTCCTTACACCTTGAATGGGTGAATAATAGTTTCCAAACCAATCACAGTTATGTTTTTAAGGTAAAAGCTTTTCTTGTACAAATATAATTCATTCTAAATTTAAAAAAAAATATTATAATTTGTGACTCTGTTATCACCCAGAATCTTTTAGAGAGATTTATAATGAGCAATCGTAATAAGTCAAGCCATTTAAGTATTATTGGACAATAGCACTGCAAGAGCATGGAGGAGGTGAGAGATATTATGTCCAGAGATCTCTCTCCAGACACCCCTGCTGTATTTTACTTTAAGTGTTAAGAGCAGTTATGATAAGACTGGGTTAAATATTTAAACTGCACAGCTAATACAATTTAACTTTGACTATCAATCTTGACTCCCCTCTGAGAGGCAGACATTTATCCTGCCGGAAACATTTCCCGTTTGATCAGATTTATGGCACCGCAGTCAGGAGAAGCAGAAGCACAGCCAACACAGAGCAGGACCATTCACCCCACTGGAGCGACTCTTTTTGTACAGATTTAGAGAACCGTGGCTACTATTACAGCCACTAAGAATAATTCCAGCTCTATAATATTAGAGATGTTCCGATACCCTTTATCTCTTCCCGATACCGATTACGATACCTGGGCTCAGGGTATCGGCCGATACAGAGTACTGATCCGATACCTGGGTGTGTATCTGTATATACAGCTGTATATACTACGAGCCCTGTGTAAATTGCTAGAATTATTTTATGGTGTGCTTCAGACTTATCCCTTAATAAAACATGAACAAATACATGGTGAACTACTGTATTTATTACATCTGACATGAATTTGACAGAAATATTATTTATTTTCTTAAGCAAAAAGAACTTCAATTGCAGCCAAAAATCCAACACTGCAAATTAAAAAAGGTATTTTAGTTTTACAATATAACTGTATAAAAAACTGCAACAAATAAGTCTAGGAATATAAAAAATGATATATTAATCAGATAATCTCTTTAAAACAAAATTAAAAAAAAACAAGCAATGGTCTAAGCATAATTATTATTATCAATAGAGACATATTATTATTACTACATAGAGACATAGCTAAATCTACTGTAGGCTACAAAAGTAGCTTAATATATTGTCAATTTACTCACATTAAACCAAACATTTATTTTGATGGGTTGCCATGAAGATCTTTGAGTGTCTGTGTTTATGATATGACAGTTTTCCCAAATGAAACAGTAAATTCTCATGAAGTGACGGTTTACAGTTTGTAATTTGCAGGAGTAATATTTAAATAGTATTTTGCAGTTTAATATTCACAGACACTAGTATATATATGGCTACAGTCTGGAGCCCTGCGCTTAGACTAACACGGAAGTGACTGAATGCAGCTGCGGGTACTGAATATACTCGAACTTACTACCGGTACTACAGAGACGCTGGTATCATCACTTTAAATTTTCAGCTCCGACTTGGTAGTGAAGTGGCAGTACTTGTGGCATCCCTAGTTGCCGTTTTACTGTCTGGTTGGTCCAGTCTGAAATACTGCTAAACAGCGGACATACTGCTAACCACTGATCTATAATATAGAAGCGGATTCACTGTCTGTTGGCAGTTTAAAATGCGATGAGCATATAGATCAGTGCTGCTAACGCGTTTACATTTCTTCTTCGCTGCTCTAAACAGGGGTTGCTTGTGGCAACACAGCACAACTTCCTGTGTTTGCAATATATTCTGAGTATTGAAGAAGAACCATGCAGCGGTTAAGCAAAAGCTAGCGGTCATAACTAGGTCTTGTTTAAGAAAATGGTATCGGATCGGTATATGGGTTCATGTACTCGCCGATGCCAGAATTTGTTGTGTTATCGGGTATATTTACGATACTAGTATCGGAATCGGAACAACTCTATAATAATATATTAGTGACACTTGTCAGTGGTTGAAATTAAAATGCTGCTTTTACTACAACAAATAGCAAATTATCCTGTTGTGATACTTTTTATTACATTATAATACATTCTGCTGCAGTTGGTGGAAATCAATAGCCAGGTTTCAATCCATGTATACAATCAATAATATCTGATTATTTTGGGGATGTCAAACTAAAAACACTGGATAAGAATCAATACAATAAATGAAAAATAAATAAAAATTCCCATCGTGTATAAAAAAACTTTTTATTTGGTAAGCAGAAATGTGAATTAACTATGATGGAGACACATTTACCAAATAAATTATTATGGAACCACATGAGGGTGAATAAATGAATTTGAGCATAATATTTTGATATAAATTACTTATAAATTATTTATTTCCCCTAAAGTGAACATTTTGTTCTGTTGATTTATATATATATATATATATATATATATATATATATATATATATATATATAAATAAAACAAACACACACACACGTTTGTTTTTCTGAAAAGTGGGGACATCCCATAGCCGTAATGGTTTCTATACTGTACAAACTGTATATTCTATGGCCTTACACCAACCCTACACCTAACCCTTACATGAAACTTTGTGCATTTTTACTTTCTCAAAAAAACTCGTTCTGTATGATTTATAAGAGTTTTGAAAAATGGGGACATGGGTTACTGGGGTTGGGGTCACTTCATCAACAGCGATATTGTTGACTTGATTGCAAATAAATTCACAAACACTATTTAACTGAACAGAGATGACATCACTGAATTCAATGATGAACTGCCTTTAACTATCATTTTGCATTATTGACACACTGTTTTCCTAATGAATGTTGTTCAGTTGCTTTGACGCAATGTATTTTGTTTAAAGCGCTATATAAATAAAGGTGACTTTGACTTTGACCTGTGTCATACCCATGTCATTATACAAAGTTGTGTCCTGATATGTCACAAAAACATGCACGCACACACACACACACCATTCCAATTATGATTTACGCACATATCTTTTGATTTGTACTACCAGATAATCATCAGTTTGCACTAATAATCCACTGTCATGGCTCATGACCCTGCTCTGATTTACTGCCCATGGGGCTGTGTTTATTCATTCACTCAATTATACTTCATCGAGGTCAACAGAATAGAGAACCCTGCTGAACAAAGACTTGGACCCCCGACTCTGCAACCCAGGTTGTGACCTCTCTTCTAAACGCTGAGCTGATACAACAGACTGACCTTTATTCTCCACCCCCAGAGAGAAATGAGGAAACAGAGAAAGAGACTACATCGTGCAACGTATGGATGGACAGAACAGGTAAGTGGAACTAAATGAAGACACAGGTATGTTTATTAGGCTGCTGCTGTCAGAGCGGTTAGCAGCAGTGTGTTATAAATATTAGCTAATGAGTCGGAGGAGAGCGAGGCAGATGAGCCAGGAATCTTGTATAAAAGGTCAAACAGCTCCTGCACTTACTGTTCAGTAATTAGACCTGATTCACAAGACACACAATACACACTTGTGGAAACACAGACCGCATCCACATGAAACACTACCATTTTACCTGGCAAACGCAGGGAGTTGAAGCCTCAAGTGATACAGTGATAGTTACGTCACGCTGACAGCTTATTTCACAAATGTACACACACACTGGAGTAATGGCTGCTGAAAATTCAGCTTTGCATCACAGGTATAAATTACAGGTTAAAATGAATTAAAATGAAAGAAAGCCATTTTAAATCATAATATTATTTCACAATATTACAGCTTTTACTGTAATGTGGCCTTACTGAGCAACATATAAAAAAATAACAAAAATCTGACCCCAAGATTTTGAAACTTTCTTTTTTTTTGGAAAGGTATGAATATAGTACATTGTTGATTCTTGCTCATTCATAATATTTTAATTAATGTTAATTAACAAAACTCCATTCAAAGTTAGAAACTTATTAGTATATAAAGAAATTCACATTCACTTAGTTTAAATTCTAGTTTTTGTTATCTAACTAATCTTAACAAAATTAACCTAAAATTAACGTTGTAATGTTTTTCCAAATATTTTTCCAAATGGTGGTTTAGGACCCAGAACACCTGGTACTTAAAAAAAACTATTGTACACTTCGGTTATTACTTCCAAATACACTTATAAAAAACTCTGATGTAGTATTAGCAAATATTCAAGCAGCAACAACAACTTAACGATTAATCTTCAACACAAACTCTATAACATTTACAATCAAAGTAATAGTCAAACCATAGGGGTCCATGAAAGAGATACTGATAGAAATAGAGAGATTGAGAAGAAAGAAAGAGGGGAAGTGCACAGCAGACCTCGTTAGATGTTAGTGTATGCTAAGAAAGCTCTACATCCTCACTCTGACACTGTGACAAGGCAGCTGGCGTGAGGGGAGGAATGGGGAGGGGGGTAATTAGGATAATTAAATTAGCACGCTGATGGACGCAGGCAGGGGAGCTGTCAGGACCCCTCACCTCTACCGAAGAACCCCTGACAAACACATTCACACACTCTGCAGGCGTAGAAATACACACGTCCACAAGCACTCTCAGAGCTGTGGACTCTATTTGAACAGTAGGCACATATAGGAAAGCACAAAACGCACGTAAATACACACACACACACACACACACGACCTACTGGAGTAAACCCTCAGCTGACCCTGACCAAATAAATTGGCAAACTGGCCATCTCGTAAACACTTTGTTACATAAATCTAATGCAGATAACTACTGCACCAATTATTTTTAATGGTTAATGTTCTTGTTATTTGCGTGCTGGCATCTCTGTGATTCTGGGAAAGCAATGCAACTCGCTCGTCTGCATTATTTGATTTATGGCAACTCGGGTCATTATATTATTGAATGCTCAACCAAAGACAATTATCATTTATTAGAGGCAAAAGGCCATGATGAGCCAGAGCCCTGTTCTTAAACATGAGCTAACTTGTATATATATAGACTTTTGTCCCATTAGGAATTAGGAATTTGAGAGAGTAATAACTGATTGTGACAGAAAGTAAACCAGGGTGATCAAACATCGATAAAACTGCATTGCAAATCAATGGGCATCACATGCTTTTATGAAAAAAAAAAAAAAAAAAGAAAAAAAAAAATCTATTGTCCTGTTAAACTGCACTTTCGTTAATACTCCACTGAATCTCTCAAATCAATCGAGAAGACGAACGAAGCAGAAGAAAAAAATCATCCTGGTATTTACAACGATAGTGTATCTCATTTTACTTCTGTAAAACATGTTTAACAGAAAATATGGCATACTTGTAGAAAAAAATGGAAAAGAACAACCATATATATACATATATATAATGTTAAATGTATAATACCATATTACCTCTCTTTAGAATACTAGAATGACACACAAATATTTTTTTGAAGAAAAACAAATGAACAAAAGATTATATTTAAATGTTATATCTTATTTTTATTATCTTATCTGTTTATTTGATATTATAATTATACATATTTTTACAGCGTCGCTCTTTTGCAAAATGCACACCTCTCTGGTAAAACAGCTGTATTACGCTGTGTTGTACAATAGATATGTTATATATATTTTAACAAAGTCAGACTGGATTTTTTATCTTTCCGATTTATACACTAAGATACTAAGACATTGTTCATGTGTAATATAATTATGGAGCCAAACAAACTTAAGATCAGTCCATACTGTTTCATTTAATTTCTGTTTGAGATGATCAACTTAAATATCAGAGCCTGTAAATCTGCAGTGAGCCGATGATTAAAACTCTTTAATTATGGTCACATGTGTAGTTATGACACCTCATGCATTGCTCTGATGCCAAAGTAGGCCCAAATCAGGCAAACAAAATGACACGAGTATACGCACGTGCACACACACACACACACACACACATACACCCACACCCACCTCTGGGCAGTTGCAATGGTATCAATGCAACACAAAACATTAAAATAATCATTTTGGTACTCATCAATAAATTCCAGTACAGTGGATAATTAGAATGCATGATTAATTGAGGATAATTAAACGAGAGATGCGAGGAGACAGCGTCAGTAATGATCAGGAATTTAGCCTTTTCTTGCTCTCATTTAGTGCTTCTGATGAGCTTGGCCATAATACAGACATGCGCACACACACACACAGTTAAATTACAGCGGTCTTGGCTGGAAGATAATAGCTGCGCGTTTAGATTTGAAATCTCCGTCCTGGATGGAGCACTGAACGCTTCAGCCTGCCCAACCCCTCCGAAGAGCTCCGTGCATCAGCCAGCCAGCCTCACGCAGACACATGCATGTGCAAATACCGGAAACACACGTAATGCCACATTACAAACCAAACCAATGTGTCCATATAGAAATATACAAATAAGATACAGTTAGAAAAAACGTGCAAACTTCAAAACGATAGATATTACTGTTCAAAAGTTCAATGAAATATAATGGAATTGTGATACATTTTCTCAGAATTAAAAAAACAAGCATTTTGATGTACAAATGTAAAATTCAATTTACCAAACTTTCATTGTTCATTCAGAACACGGGAAACTGTTTATGGTTTAATGTGGTGGATTTATTATAAAGTAAAACTTTGCTGGCTATAGTGATGATATATCAAAAGGGAATTCATTTCTTGGGGTTTTAGATGGATTTCAACTTAATCTTATTTATTTTTTTTACTACACACGTGTATTATAACTTTATGGTACTAAGCATTTAACACAATATACACTCGAAAACACTTGAAAGATATTTAAGCCACAAAGCACTTGCCAGGAAAATAAATATAAATATGATAATAAACATAGCTCAAATGGCACATCTGTCAAAACATACTAGAAACACAATTTTCCAACAAGGAAAAAATGTCCATAAGACCTCCACTGATTTTTTTAAATAATAAAATCTTCTAAAATGAGCCCGATTTCTTACCATCTTGTGCCCTCTAGTGGAGCACATGCCTCAAAGGCTCCATCTCTCCTGACATAACACTACGCCTGAAACGGTTAATGAAGCTCTTTTAATCTTACTTCTCAAAGTGTCCTAGCAAAAATCCAGCACACAGAACACGGCTATCTCTATACCTCACAGAGCAATGCAAGGCGAGATGGGCCATTTAGCCTGTAATTAAGAGTTGATTAAGCCAGATTGGGTCAGCTATTCAACAGCAAAGTCACCTTGCATATTCTGCCTCCTGCTCATTATTCTGTAACCCACATAATGTGAAAGAAACAGTAATCCAAGCATGCACTGTTATGACCGGTGCTGAAATGACTCTAATTTAACACATACAATTGACACATCTGAGAAGAATGCTAGATTTAGGTGTTTGTTTACGTGTTTAAATTCAACTTTGCCAGTAGATGAAAACTCTTTTAACGGCAAAAATGTAAAGCGTACACTTTAAACTATTTTGGACAGTACGAAAAGACTCACCATCCTGGAAGACGCGCTCCACGTTGAGGCCATAGGTAGCACAGGTCTCGTAATATGTGCACCTCTTCAGGTCGTTGGACAGTTTGCGAGCGCGGGTGTCATCGATGACGCGAGGGTTAGCCGCACTGATTGCATCTGCCAAATGGTCAGGACGGGACAAAGAAATGTGAAACTATAAATGGTCTGAATAATTCATGTTTTAAAAAAATCATTACATCAAATGAGAGAGGCTTCATATTCATCCAAAAAACAACAACAAAAACTTGTGGACTTAGTAAATGATCTTCCATTAATTAGAGTGTGGCACCCTCTAGTGATCATATAACGAAAACACAAGTAGTATGAAAGTTATATTTTTTGTATTTATTATAAAAAAAAAAAAATAATAATATATATATATATATATATATATATATATATATATATATATATATATATGCATTCAAAATTTTGGGGTCAATCAACTTTTGTAAAGAAAGTAATATTTTGCATTAAATTGATCAAAAGTGACAGTCATTTCACTATTTCACTACAAAAGGCATTTATAATGCTACAAAATATTTTATTTTAAACAAAAACTGTTTATTTGAGCATTCTATTCAATAAAGAATCCTGAAAATGTATCAGGGTTTTCATGAAAATAGTCATTCAGAATATTAGAATGATTTCTTAAGGATCATGAGTAATGATGCTGAAAATTCAGCTGTGCCATGACACAAATAAATTCTATTATAAAATATATTAAAATAGAAAACAATTATTGATATCAAATAAATGCAGCATCGGTAGAATTACAGACTAAAAAAAAAAAAAAAAAGACCAACCCCAGATTTTTCAACAGTAGTGCATATATAAAAGATCGATAAATAATGCCATACCGCAATGTGTTTGTGAATTGTAAAAATAATTAAACTGATCAACAATCCCTGATACGTTGAAGGAATTTTTGTATTCTTTTCTTTCTGAATTCTTTTCAATTTGTTGCCAAGCCACTGGAGAATATGGCCTTGAATTGTGAGTTGCTGTCATATGATATATCCACCCTATATACAGTACTCACCCTGAGTTCCCACAAGCACCAGGGGCACCTCTGCTGTGTTTCGGTAGTTGGCCATACGACTATAGTAGTGGTAGACCGTCTGAAAGCTGATCTCATCTTCCAGACTGAACACAAAAATCACCGCATCCACCCACAACGCAAACTAAGAGAGAATGATTGAGAGAGGGGGAAGAATTCAGAAACATAATGCAAAAAAACATAATGATTCTTTGTTTAAAATAGGCTAAACATATTTCATATTTCCCTATGATATTATTATTGTGACTGTTAGCTTGTGCACTAGCAAGGGCTTTGAAGCACTACATATCGGGTCACAGATGACTCCGTTAGCGGTGATGTGATTATAAAGAGGTATTCATCAGTTATCATCAACATTCCCATTATGCATCTTATTTGTAGCTGTCCTAAAAATACAGTGTTAATGAAATATTGAAAATGTGCTATACAGTAAGTGAATATATGATACAACCAATGGATTTTATGGTTAATTCCGGGAATTTTCATAAAAAGTGCACTGAAACTGCTCTGAGAGCCTCACTGCTCAGTGCACTTACTGAACTAACATATTGACACACACCATCAAATTCATATTTCATAGAGCATGAGAAAGAGGCACATGAGACTTCCTGTTTGCATTTTATGACCAACAGAGAATCAGTTTGTCTAAACAAATGTTATCTACCTCATGTAAACCCTATTACGTCATTGTTTTCCACTCAGCCGCTTTGTTCAACAAAATGAATATCCTCTGTAAGGAAATCTCAATTTTGTGAAACCCTTGTGATGTTTTGTGATGTATTTGTGGCTGTACTTCCTACCTGAGCCTCCGGAGGTCCCCCTTCATCTCTGATTAGGAGGAGGAAACTTTGTCCATCCACTACAATCTCCTTTTTAAAACGTCCTCCTGTCCAACAAAAGAAGCCAATCAATTTACATAGTTTGATGATTCTAAGACATCCACTACTTCTACAGTGAGATGATTGGAGGACTGTTGATTGAAATGGAAATGGAAAAGGGCATGTGTATCATTTTGTTATTTTCTAATTATTTATGGGGGGGGGGGGGGTAATTTGTTCTAAAAATCAGAGTTCAGAACTAGTAAATATACAAAAAGTGAGAACTTATAAAATCTTTAATGATTTAGTTCTGGTATTCCTGTATAAGATCGACTGCTGCTGCAACTTTGTGGAAGCTCCTTTTTCAGAACTGACAGTTAATGTATGAGTTATACTTCACGTTTATAGAATATTTGCTAACACTCATAGTGTACTTACTTAACGGTTGTTCTTAAGACAATTTCTAGATACAAATACACATTATGAATTTTGACAGTAGTATTTCATGAAAATGTGATTTATTATAAAAATGATTACATGTTAAGTAATTAGTGCTCTCTGCTTGACCTTCTTTGCTTTCCAGAGAAAGACAAATAATGCCTGAATCAAAAGTATTTGAACCCAATGACTAATTAAGTGTTCCCGCTGTAATTCGTTTTCCAAACGTCCAGTCTAACGATGGCTGGAGTGGTAAAGGTCAAAACGTCTAGAGTTAACTTGTGACCTATGCCCTATGTGAGATGAGAGCGGCGGTCAGAGATCAGAGGACAGAGAGACTTCTCTCTATCTTTCTCTCGGGGGAAGAGGGGAGGGCAACTGTTGGCTGATTTGCTGAAGCGTAAGAGGATCAGAGGGGATTCCTGGAGATGTTAGAGGGTCTTATTGCAGCTCTACACTGCTAATCAGCTTGTGCACCGCAGACCTGAGAGACCTTCACTCTCGCTTTCATCGCCTGAAAGGACATTCCAAAGTCATCTAGGGGCATGACCACTCAAACATGTTCAACTTTTACCCTTCACCTCTGACCTCCAGTTGTGTATCCCCATGATAACCAACAGAGACCAATAAATCATACAGAGAGAGACTGGAAAGGACTGATAATGGGTTTGATGGCCATTTACCCTATTTTACTCAATACTATTTTTTGATTTATCAGGTCTGATCGGTAACAGTGGTGTATCTACAGGTTAGAAATAACGCTAGCACTTTATTTTACAGTCCTGTTCCTCATGTACATACTATGTGCTTATTATAGTAATTACAATAACTATGTAATAACTAGGTACTACCCCTGAACCTACCCCTACCCAATGTAGTTACCTTGTATTACCAGAACTTTCTTAGATAAATACACTGTAAATACACTATAAGTACATGTAAGTACACGTACTGTAAAATAAAGTGCAACCGAAATAACTTATAATTTTATAATGTAAATATTTTTTGTAGGTAAGAAATAATTGGTAACAAACTTGCAGCATAGACACACACACAATATATTAATTAAAATTAATTTCTAGATGATATTTATTTTGGCTTTAATGTATCAATGCAATAAAAAAAATATTTTTCTTCATAATATAACACTACTTTTCTCACAGTTTAAATGAGTTTGCTTTGTTTTAATGGGGCACCTTGTGATTTTTCTAACATATTGGTGTTATATCTGGGTGGGGGTTGATTATTTTCTATACCCACTGTAAATATAACCGCTATTCTATATTGGTTCTGCATACCTGTATAAAAACACAGCAGCAAAAATCATTAAAAAAACCTCTAAAAAAGATTATAGTTCTTACACTAGAAAGTGTATGTATGTGTGTGTGTATATATATATATATATATATATATATATATATATATATATATATATATATATATTATTTTTAATACAGCAGTCGCAACTATTACAGTTAATGCAGCACTGCCATAGTTTTTTGTCACTGCCATAGTTCTCTTCCTAAGAGACACATTATGTTTTTAAAGCATAGCCACTTTAACTCAATTGAGATGACGACATGATGGAACACAATGTTTCTTGCTTTCAATGATTCTAACAGCTTTATCTGTTTCAGTCTCAATTCCAACTTTCCCTCTGTCTGGATGACTAGAGTTTGAACTCTGCTTCTCCACTGAACAAAACATGTGAGCAATAATGTGAATGTCAAAGTTCATGTGCTCTACAAAAGTCGCCAGGTTTGGTTGAAAACGAAGAGTGAGCGAGTTGTTCGGGTATGTCTGTTAGACTGGAGGAGATGGCAAGCTTTTCCGTAATGACATGGTTTGTCTTTTTGCATTATGAAGGATAAGGAAGCAGAGCAGCATCAGGACAGCTAATACTCACAATACAGTCTGGACCCAAATATATATATATATATATATTTATTAAAGACGTAGAGAGAGAGAGAAGTGCGCAGCGAGTGAAAGATACACACCCATTGGTTAATTCTCTCTCCATGGAGTTAACCTCAGCTGAGTAAAAACATACTCGGATTGAAAGTCTCTGGATGCATTGAAGCTTAGCTCATCATCAGAAACTCTCAGAAAAAAAGTTTTTGCTAGAACGTACAGTTCAACAACAGTCTAACATCCTGTCTTGATGGATAGAGACCCGCAGTGCAGTGGTGTCATTGGTGGTTTACTGAGGAAATGAATGACATGGAAGATGGCAGAACTACAGTGGCATCAAGAGAGGAGTAAGAGTGGAACCTCCTGTCCTGTGGCTTGATCTGCTTAAAGCTTTGTGACGAGTCAAGAGAAGCAATGTGGAGTAGATTCTACTGGAAGTAGAGAGCATCTAAACAGAAACATGATGAAGAATATGTTGTTGCACAAGCCACAGAGGGGAGAGTCCACCTTCTCTACTCTCTTGTACTATGACAGACCTTCCCCAAGAAGAAAATGAGGTTACCTGCATCCACGTCAGCTAGTTAAAGAAGCGGCCGAGGAAAAAGAGAATAAACAAAACTCAAATCAAAAAGCAGCCAAGCTAAACATGCACAGTCAGTTAAATTAAATTAAACACAGCAGGACAAAAGAGAGAGAGAAAGAGAGAGAGAGAAAGAAGCGACTTTCATTCATTCTATTGGCACAGGTCCTTCTTCTGTGCCTGCGGGTCCTGAGTATGATGCATCAGAACAGACTGATCAAAAACATCTGCTCTGAGGACACGGACAGGTCAATACAGTTGATTTACAGTACGGTCTGACATGAAAGGGCACGTACTATCACACACACTTGTATAATGCAGGCCAGCTGAGTACTGAGGTCAGTGAAGTAACACGTTTTAATTAAATATTAATTAATTAATTAAAAAATAGATTAAACTTTTAATCTAAACCATTTAAACATACAATTTAATTTAGCCATTTAAACATACAATGACTTGAACACACTTCTTCAATTAGGAGCAATTTTTTTATAATTCATTTTTATTTTTTCTAAGTACATTTTAGAATAAAACACTATATAAAAAAGGTAATTAAAAATACATATAATTAATAAAAAAAAACAATATATATATATATATATATATTAGTGCTGTCAATCGATTAAAAAAAATTAACTAATTAATCGCAAATTTTTTTTAAAATTAATCGCGATTAATCGCAATTAAAAGACTGAAACTTTTTGGATATGTAAATGTAAAATGTAAATAATTAATGTAAACTCAAGACAAAGAAACTATTTAAATTCAAAATATGATTGTTTATTGGAATTTTTGTTTAACTTGTAACTTGATTTTCTCATGTAAACAACATACCTGCAATAAACCATCAATTTCCTCCAAATTAACTGTTGGCTTGAAAGCCATATTTATTACAGAAATAAAAACACAGGCATGTAAGTACCATTTGAATTTCAAAACAATCAATGCCAATAAAAAACAAAAATGATTTCCATGTTGAATTCTAAGTGGACTGCAAAAAAATTCCAAAGTATAGTCATTGCCAGTGCTTTAAGTGGCCAGTACGCACAGGTACTCAGTACCGCCACTTCCAAATATAGCTCTTGAGCGTACCGCCACCTCTCCGTGCGCCCAGAACGTGCTTGTAGCGTACCGGTTCGCTCATTTGGACATCTGTTTTAATAGAGGTTTTAATCTTTTACCTGCACTGCCGATTTTCAGACCGCCCTTCACAATGCAAGCTTCCTAATTCATCCCACCCAGAGCAGAAACTACATTACCCATTCACCCTTAAGTTATACAAGTGAATAGTGCATGTGTCGCTTTCCCACTGTTAAGTGTCAACAACTCAACGTGGCCGGAGAAGGTGTGTGAAACTCGTTGTGAGTTATACTAAAGCAAAATCTTGAGTATTTATTGTCTGATAAACATTAAAAACTGTCTGCGGAGGTTGAGTCGTCCTGCAGCCCCCGCTGGCTGTTCATTGGCTGCAGCATCTTTTTTCTAAGTTCTAAAAAAATACCTTAGACGGCAAGGCACAAATTTAGATATTCATTTATCTAATTAATCTATAGCCTATGCACAAAGACAATATGATCTTTTTGTTTTAAAGCTTGATGAAGAGAGAGAGCGCAAGTTGCTGCAGCTGAGGAGGACAGTGATGCACGCGTACAGGAGTGATTGACAGTTCGCGGCACTGTGTACAAAAAAATACTCCGCTACACAATTATTTGTTATTTTCGTTTAAGCTTATTAACGTTAGCGTTACAGAAAGGTCTGATTTACGCACTGTTACAGTCATTGTTTTTTTTTTTTTTTTTTTTTAAACAATGACATTTGAGTTCATGATTTTAATGTTGCTGTTTCTTGTGGCAGACTGAATGAAGACTAATGTTTCTTGTGTCAGACTGAAGAGTAATCCGGCAGAGTTTTATACTGAAACTTTCCGTCTAAAAGTCCTTCCTTGGTCTTATCCATATTTCTTTGCACGTTGAACACACATAGGCCACAACTGAAAATAAAAAAAAACTGCAACCGCGTTAATTGCGTTAATTTTTTTTAACGCGTTAAATATTTCAAATTAATCGAATGCGTTAACGCGCTAATTTTGACAGCACTAATATATATATATATATATATATATATATATATATATATATATATATATTAGGGGTGTAACGGTTCACAAAATTCACGGTTCGGTTCGATACGATACACTGATGTCACGGTTCGGTTCGGTTCGGTTCGATACGTTTTAGATACAGCAAAATGTAAAAACATCTCAACTTTTCAGAATGCCGCAAGCGCACCGCGGGTCATGTGACAAGAACCAACCAATCAGCTTCATCCTTTCCCGTAACAAGGTTGAGAGCTCAGCCAAGATGAAGGAACAGCTGATCATAGTTGTATATGGATTGCAATTTTGAAATAAATTCAGTAGCAGAGCTACTGCAAGCGATTTTTAGAGCTGCAAATCCATTTATCCTTCGCTGAAATTTCCGCGTCTCATGGAGAGAGCACGTCATTGTTGCTTAGCAAAGACAGACGCCTCATGAGCGCTTCTGCCCGAGCGCTTTGGAAAGGAGGAGAAAGACGCGCTTAGCGTTTTCCATGCGTTTTTAGGCACGATATGTGAACGGCCCCTAAGGCGCTCGCTCACTCAGCACGCGCTGAAGGCTCGTTGCAAAATGTCTAATGCATTTAACAGACCAGAAATATAAGATCCTAAAATAACCAACAGGTCTGGTGTTTGGGTTGGATTCCCTGTAAGCTATAGTGTCTAAATGCTGCAGGGATAGTTTGCTGCGTGCATGTTTCTCCTTTTTTTCGTCTTTTCCCAGATAGTACTGACGCATATATCCCAGATATTCCTGCTGGTTTTTTTTTTTTTTTTTTTTTGTAATCCCGCTGGTGTACCCTGTCATGTTGCAGATGCGACATACCGTTGTTTTTTTATCCACCACTCTCTTGCCATCACCATTATAGCTTAAAGGGAATCCAAAGTGCACCCAAACACCAGACCTGTTGGTTATTGGAGGATCTTCTCATTTCTAGTCTGTTTAACGCATTGGCTATTTTGCAACGAGCCTTCAGCGCGTACTGAGTGAGCGAGCGCCTGCTGAGTAGCCTAACATAAACATATAAGATGGTGTTTTTTTCTTCTTCGGGAGTGTCAGGGGCGTTGCCTGTTACGTTGTTTGGGTTATTGGGCTACCTTGTTGAACGCATATCATTATATTTCTTTCTCTCTCTTTTTTTTTTTTTCAAATATAATTAATTACTCCAACGAACCGTTCGGTATACATAATGCGTACCGCGTACCGAACCGAAAGCGTCGTACCGAACGGTTCAATACGAATACGCGTATCGTTACACCCCTAATATATATATATATATATATATATATATATATATATATATATATATATTGTTTTTTTTTTTTTGAGAAAAGTAAAGCTTATGTTAAATTGTATTAATATTTGAAAACTACTTTTGTGTGCCAAATCAGATTCATGTGGTGTAGTGACATTAAAAGTGTAATGGAAATTGGTTTTTACTTTTTACCTAATGTAATGTATACACCACATAACATTTATTAGCTTATTAAATTTTAGCCCAAGTTAAAATTTCTAAGAACTTGTCAAATGTATATATATATATCATATATCTATATATATATATCTATCTATATATATATATCTATCTATCTATCTATCTATATATATATATTTTTTTTTTTTTTTTTTATATATATTCTTATTTGCCACTGACCCATTTAACAAAATTGGAAATACAAAGTAGAAACTAGTTTGTGTAGATTTTACGGTTTGCAACTAGTTAATCTCGATTTTACTTGGAAAAGATTCAATGTCTAAATTTGATATTTCACATTGATAAAAGTGTTATTTTTCACGCCACAAGGGCTGGTCTGCACAATTGCACCAAACTGCAGATCCCAGCAGAGCCGCATTTCTACATCAAACATGATTGTGGCGGCTTAAGCAAAACAAAAAAACGTTTATCTACCCATATGGGGTGCTGGTTTTGAAATGGTAAAGGCTGAGTCTGGACTGAGACCACAGGGTCTGCAGGGATTTTTCTTTCTTCTTGCGTAAACATACACACGCAGTCACACAGTTGGCCTTGTGATAATATCTCTTAATGAGCTCTGAGAATGTTTCTATTCATGTAGTATGTGTGATAGAAGAAGGGGGCGGTGCAAAACCCATGCGGCCGACTACTTTCATTGCAGAGGATGCAGTAAAAATCTGCTCCAGCTCTACTTAGTGGTTTCGAGGTTGGGGTTACTCTACCAAAGCTAGGAAACACTATTTTTAAACCCAGAATAGTAAATCTTAAAAAAAAAAAAAAAAAGTAGGAAAACATTTATGCGGTAGTTTTACTGGAATGTAAATTAGGAAATTAAAATCACAGCTTTATGATGCTGAAATGTGACATAACGTCACTGCAAATCTGAGTTCAGCTGAACTTCTAACATCAATGTGCTGGCCTCAAACGTCAAAGATTTAACCGTGTTGCTTAATCTTAGCAAGGCACATACTTCAACGGTCTCTGATGTCGCGCTAAGTTTCCTTTGGCAATCTGTGCTATAATCCACTGCAGCAAACAGGCAATTGACATTTCTGGGGGATTTCTTTCTTCCAGGGCCATTTCCTGGTTGACCGCTGGTATGCAGTGGCTTGAGTTTTATACGATAAAGTGCAAAGGAGAGGACGAGACATGATTAGTGCCCGTCGGCCTGCTAACTGCCCTCTTCTGTGACCTCATGCTCTCTACGGGACCCCCAGGCATGCAGATCACTGCAGTTAAGAACAATTGCACTAAATGTCACTTAAACTAATTGCGATCTTTAAAGAAAAGCCCTGATTTTTAAATGAATACCTGAATTTAATAAACCCTGCTCATTGAGGGAGCCATTTGAAAGGCCAATTTAACATGTCTACATGATAACAGTTATAAAGGACATGAAATATTGACACGGGGAGCTTTTGAAAGCACATCCATGCTCAGGGACGAGAACATATTGTGGTGGTCTGGCAGTGTGCCTTGAATGTTCTCAATTATACATAAGAAGTATAACAGAGTCCTCTGGCACAACTGTACCATACTAACAGCAGGTGTGCGGAGAGAGAGAATAAGAGAAGGAGAGAGCTGAAAGAAAAAAATTGAAGTGCATCTAGGCTATGCCTTGGCAGTACTGAAAAGAGAAGAATATTAACTGTATTTACACATAACTTCAAGACTTTAACGGGATCTAAGAACAGAAGGACATACATTCACCATTGTAAAGCCTTTCAAAAGCATTGAAGTGAATAATACAAACGGTTAACAATACTAAACAAGATAAATGCAGTGAGAGATATAACAAAGGCTTTAAAAGGGTTTTCATATTTCACCTGCCCATTTGATAGCAGAACACCTACCTTCAGGGCTCTCTTCCTGCACATACGTCCCTGTCAGGTACCTGTGCACCAGGGCAGACTTTCCACTGGCCAAGTTACCCACAATGCCCTGCACATACACAAAGAATTATTAGGGGTCCCATTTATGATATACTGGCATGTAAAAAGACAGTGTCTCACCTTAGACCTGAAGCAAGTACTAATACATTTACATTTATTCATTTAGATGACACTTTTATCCAAAGCAACTTCGAATTTCTATATATGTCAGAGGTCACACATCTCTGGAGCAACTAGGGGTTAAGTGTCTTGCTCAGGGACACATTAGCCGCATTTCCACTGTCGGGCCAGTGCGAGCCAGGGCTTAAACCGGGCCGGGCGGGGCTCATAGCCTCGGGCCAGTAGCACCGAGGCCAGAGTAGCGCAGGGTTTCCACAGGGGAGCTTGAAGCTCCGCTGCTCGTCACTAAAACACGCCCTTTACACGCCTCTCAGAACAACGTCATGCAACCTCATTATTTCACTAGAGAAGTTATCAGAAAACTAAGAAATAAGTCACTGGAACCTGCGCGATCACAAAACGAACATGATAAAAGCGGCCGTTTGTTTGCATGCTTTGTTATATATTCAAAATCAAAAGCATGGATTTTTTAACTATAGAATAAGTGATACAGTGATCATATTGATTTAATTTATCAAGACTCAAAATTAATCACACATAAATACACTTTCTATTTTATTTATTTATTTTTAACGCTTATGAAAATAGCCTGCTTATTCAGTGAGTCTGTTTCTGTTTATTTGTAGTCACAGTGGCCTATACGTCACATTAAGAATGAATTATATCTTTATTTTTATAAAGGATCCCGAACAAAAACATTATTATATTTTTATAATAGGCAACATGAGCTAAACTCTCGAGACGAGGCTTGTGACAGATAATATAAGTTACTAAATAAATACACGATTGTGATAGAGAATAAGAAGCTGACGTCTGATTTCTTCAAGGTCATATTTACCATGTTTAATGTTAATGCCCAGCGTGCATAGTCTTTTACATCGCTTATAAATATTTCTGCCCTGTATGGTGATTATAATCCACATTGGATCAAGTTATTTCAAACACTCGCTGCTGACTGAAAGTGAGTTTTGAGCTCAACTTATTTAAATAAAGCGTTTAATGCTGGCGTTATAGCAGCTATCTTTCTGAAATGATCCTCAGCGCAGACTCTCTATTTTTATAAAAGCTCCCGAACAAAAATCATTATTATATTTTGATGATATGCAACGTGGAGCTAAACTCACGAAACAAGACGACAGATAAAATGTTACTTAATAAATACACAATTGTGATAGAGAATAAGAAGCTGACGTCTGATTTCTCCAAGCAGTCATATTTACCATGGTAATGTTAATGTTTATCGTGCATAGTCTTTTACATCGCTTATAAATATTTCTGCCTTGTTTAGTGATTATAATCCACATCGGATCAAGTTATTTCAAACACTCGCTGCTGACTAAGAGTGAGTTATGAGCTCAACTTATTTTAAAACGTCTTTAATGCTGGTGTTAAAGTTGTTAT
Source organism: Carassius auratus (assembly GCF_003368295.1). NCBI lineage: Eukaryota > Metazoa > Chordata > Actinopteri > Cypriniformes > Cyprinidae > Carassius > Carassius auratus. The sequence continues at coordinate 19,337,460 of NC_039273.1, read as the reverse complement.
CTTTCTGAAATGATCTGTGCTGACGCTCTCCAGACACGGAGAAACTCCGCCTTTGTTCGTAACCCCTCCTCTAGCCCCAGCTGGCCCGCTTTGGCCCAAGGATTTCGTCGGGCCGAAAAAACCTGGCCGTTGGCCCCAAGGAAGCCCTGGCGAGGCACGATCAAGCCCCGGAAGTGACAGTGGAAACGCGACTGGCCCTGGCACGCACTAGCACGCCCGGTCTTAGCTCGATAGTGGAAACACGGCTATTGGTGTCTCAAAGTGGATTCGAACCCGGGTCTCTCACACCAAAGGCGTGTGCCTTATCTACTGCGCCAACACCACCACAGTATCATCAGTACAGTAAAACAAAGTCTTTTTAACTGTGTATTTTAAGTCCCAGGGTTTGATTTTTGTTGTAAAACTAACAGTATTTTTTTATTTACCATATTTTTCGGACTATAAGTCACACCTGAGTATAAGTCGCATCAGTCCAAAAATAAGTCATGATGAGGAAAAAAAACATATAACTCGCACTGGACTATAAATCGCATTTATTTAGAACCAAGAGAAAACATTACCGTGTACAGCCGCAAGAGGGCGCTCTATGTTTTCAGGGGTCAGCTACAGGAGCACTGAGCAGCATAGAGCGCCCTCTCGTGGCTGTAGATGGTAATGTTTTTTCTTGGTTCATTTCTCTTGGTTCATGTCAAATTAATTTTGATAAATAAGTCACAGGACCAGCCAAACTATGAAAAAAAGTGCGACTTATAGTCTGGAAAATATGATATTTATTTTTTACTTGACAATTTTAAATCCAATCAAACAGGAATTTTGTTAAATTATGCAAAATATATTAAAATATAGCTGCAAGAAGCGATCAAGGGGTCAAGCACAAAAGAGGTACGCTCTTCCAGCAGCAACCTAGTTTTCCCAGGAGGTCTCCCATCCAGGTACTGACCAGGCTCAGCCCTGCTTAGCTTCAGTGGGCAACCGGTCTTGGGCTCAAGGGTGATATGGCTGCCGGCGACATGGCCTTAAGGGTGTACTCACACTAGCCAGTTTGAACCGTGCCCGAGTGCGTTTGACCACCAAAGCGCGGTTCGTTTGACTAGTGTGAGTGCTCCAAACCGTGCCCGGGCGCGGCTCGATTGGCCGGCCCTGGCCCGCTTGGAAGAGGTGGGCCAGGGCACGGTTCAGTTGGACTCGGGCGCGGTTCGCATGCAGTGCGAGTGCTAACCGTGCCGGAGCACGGAAAAGGACGCGTTGCGTCACGGTTTTGCGACGCTCCAAAACCAACATGGCAGGGAAAGGGTCGCTTTGGTCTACGGCAGAGGTGCAAAACGCATAAAAACTAAAAACTGCAAAGTCCTTGCTGCACTTCAGCTGGTACCTTGCAAACATCCTCATACGAGCAGCACGATTACGTGAAAATTTTCGCGCCACTAAGGCGACACATCTGTTTAACTGTGAGAGGGCTGTGGACCAAATGACACAAAATTATCCACAAAGAAAACAGAGCGATGGACTCCATTGTGTTCAGAGAGTGCCGCTCTCCCTGTTTATCCCGAAACCGTCGCACCATAATGACGTAAGCGTGCTCCGGCACGAATGCTGAAACCCTATATGTGAGTGCAGGCCAGAGGGGGAGTGGGGACAATCGTACTCTGGCCCGGTTCATGGCAACATTGCCTAGTGTGAGTACACCCTAAGTTCCAACTCTGTTTCAACACACATGTCTATAGTTAAGCAGCCCTGAACACCTTGATTAACTGCTTTGCGTGTGTTTGATTAGGGTTGAAGCTGAACTCTACAGTATGGTAGCTCTCCAGGAGCATGATTGGAGGCCCTTGTTAAAGACATTTGTTGATACAGCATTTTACTACAAAACTCAAAATTGTCGACAGCCAAAAAGGCAGACACAAGAAAAGTAGGTATTTTTCATTTCTGTGTTCCTCTTGACTCATAGAAATTTACATTTTGGTATGCAACAAAGTTATTAGCAGAAATATGAGTGTAAATTTGGCCTATTGGTGGCACTTGAGAGTCTGATATAGAGACTCCAAATTTGTTATGTTTAATATGGAGACTGTCCTCTATCTGTGTGCCAAATTTCATAACCTTCCTACCAAGCAGTTTGATGGGCTGTCATGGATTGCAGCGCGGATGAGGAGTAGGGAAGGAAGAAGAGACCTAACAGATACAATAGGATCCGTAATGTCTAGAAGCAAAACCGTAAGGTCTAGAAGCAAAATATTTGTTTTTCCTTTGATTCCAGGTACACCTTTTGCACCTTCCCTAGATGGTTTCTCCCTAGATGGTTTCACTAAAACTTGCACAGATCATCCTGAGACAATGCTGGCAAATGGTTATCAAGATTTCCGATGTTGAAGAAATCCACACAAAAATGGACTTGAGGCTATATCTTCGCAACACTTAATATAGTTTTTAATTAAAAAAATTTTTTATCTATGCACTCATATGCGATTAGCATTACAAGTCAGTGATTTAACTTTAAAACTGGTACAATGCAATTTTCACATTTAATAATTTAATCACTCAAAGCTATCAAAGAAGAAATGTTTTTCGTAATTCAGCATATTCAGGCCAATTTAGAGAAGGTACGACCTGATCAAAGCTGTTTAGTGGCGAGGTCATGAGCATGCAAGACAAATTTAAGCAATAAAATGATGCAAATGGAATCTTGAATTAGTTTTAATGAAACATCAGTGACTGGACTCACCACTTTGAGCTCTGGTACGGAGCGACTGAGTGTCCACTCCTGACTGTTGACAAAGGCATCTGTAACAGAGACAGACAGAGATCATTGTAAATGTGAGCTCATCCCTCAGTTCAGTCTTTTTTACAGAACAGTTCTAGATGAGCGACAAACAGCAGAGGAAATATATATAGCTAGAGTCAGGTTATGCTGTATTACCAAAGCAAATGCCCATGACGATCAATGCTACAGAAAATGCTAGACACCAGTAGAGCATGGCGTTAGCAATACCAAAGTCATGGGTTCAATTCTCAGGGACTGAGAACAAATAAAAGGTTTATATTGAATGCAATTTAAGTCACTTTGGAAAAAAAGGACCTGCCAAATACACAAATGTAGTGAGCTGCTGCCTTCCTACCAACCTTTTAAAGGTGTCTTCTAAAGACTGGAATACACTACATGAACTGATTAAAAAACACTAGGCATCATACACTTGCAAACTTCATATATGGTTACAGCGGAGAAAGTTGTAAATAAAAGACACATTACTAGATATTTGTCACTCCAAACACAACAAACTTTTGATATAACATGCACATCATTGCTGAGAGATGCATGACAAATGAAAATGTGCTCTAATATCAACTCCAAAAAAAAAAAAAGAACAAAAAAAAAAGTATTTCAGCAACTACAGATGACACCTCAAGCCTTAATCTTAATTGAAATGGAACCTCATTTGTAACTAATTTGGACAATGTTCATATGCTGCAATTCTGAGCACAACACAAACAGCCCTCAAAAAAAAAAAAAAAAAAAAAAAAACTTATATATGAGGGAGCCTAATTAAAAGTGAAAAAAGTCATGTAGATGAATACCAATAGAATCTTAAAAAATAACTTTAAAGTAATTTTATTGGATAAGAATTATACAAAAATATATCCTTATCTTTAATCCTTATCCAGAACGTCACAATGATTGGAAAAGTCATGTGAATTCATATTTGGAGTCAAAAAGGTTGAAAACCGTGCAGTGTTTCAAGCAGAATGTGACGTTATCATGCTGCTTTGCTATTGTAGTGAGTAATTAGCATAAAAATACATATCACACACAATCATCATAAAGCATCTAATTAGCATAAAAACACACTCTATGCACAAATATTGTGTAAGATATTTAAAAATAGGCTGCATTATATTAAAACATTTACATATTCAATTAAATAAGCACGTTTACAAATCAATATTTGTCTAACCCCATTCACCATATTGTCTGATTTGCTTTGTCCACACATTGAGTGTGTGCAATTGCAATGTTTTCAAATGGCACTATAGTATTAAAAATAAAATGATCCCAAATGTAACTGTGGCGCTTGTGGCTGTGCTGCGCAGTCAGTGAACCGCTTTTTTCACATCAAGCATTTTATGCAAGTATTATGACCAGTACTTTATTTGATCCTGTTCTGCAAAATGTCCGATTTTGAAGTTTTGCATTCCGCTAGGCCTTAAAGTTTTTTTTTTTAAATCCGGCATTTACAGTTCATTAGATCGAGACAGTGCATGAGTGCGTGCATACGAGGATGAGCGAGCGCGGGTTTGACTAGATGTATTTGGAGGTTATTGCTCACGTCTTGTTCTGCACATATCCAAATGTTTCCATATTCGCAATGTATCTGAATGTTAAACTGTTATTTTTTTTTATTTTTATTTTATGTATACTAGACGGAAAATATCATCCTCTTCACATGATCAAAACCGTCCTTGGCATAAAAGCAGAGTGGACCGGTATACTACGGTCTATTTAAACTGACCAGTGTAACCTTTTATATGTTTGGTTGACTGTACTTTATTTTAATTATGAAGAGACTGTGATGTAAGTTTGAAATTAGAATGCACTTTAGATGTTCTGTGCCATTTACACAAAACACATGTTTTATATAGTTAATACTTGGTCAGTTTATTGATTTGTTTGGTTAACTTTGGATACATTTTTTATTTTAATACCGTGCAGTGCACTACATTAAGATTCGAGAGATGGTTCAAGTCAGTGCTCAATAAATGATGATAAGTTTAGAAATGTTGTGCATCCACTTATTAGTGTGACATTTTAGCATGCAAATGAAGGGGAAAACTTCAAGATAGCGGCCTTAACAATCAGCAGCACATATCAGCCATCGGCCATCGGCTGACCCTGACCTCTAAACATCGGTACCAGCTATAGAAAAACCCATATCGGTCGATCTCTACATGTGATGTCTTATAATGTTGTCTAGGTAGGCATTTTGGGGCATTGCTTTATTTTTCATTGTGTTTAGAGAAAGCATATATGAAAACCGCCTGGAAAATTAAGGACTGACTGCACAACTGGTGCTGTATTCACATTTAAATCATACTGTTTGGAGAAATCAGACTTATTTGAAAACTTCAATCTCCTTCCTCTATTGGTCGTTCCGTGTGCAGATAGAAACCAATCAACACAGCGTTATGACCGCTGTCTGTGATACTGCGACTCATTAAAAATGACGGTCTGTAACATCACAGGAGACATGGTGGGAGTGACAGACCGGTAATGAACCATTACAGCCAAAGCCCTTGTCAATCTAGTCTCATCTATTCAATTGAAATAGACCTTCTGGATTATTTTTCATTATGGAAGTCAATAGCATGAAAAACAGTAATAGCAAACACTGCAAGAGCTTTTGTCTGATATTCCAGCAGGTGGGCTAATGAGGGGTGTCTGTGTGCCCTGTGGGAGGCTCATGTGTCTTATTTAAATGCTTTTATGTATTTGTTTATATGTGTATTTAGAGCAAGAGTCTCATTTCACTCAGCGCTGATTCTTAGCAGTCAGTTTCCCATGACCTCCCTGGACCCTCCACCCCCTCGCTGTGAGCTGACCGATCGCAGAAGTGGACTTCCACCACCCACTCTGTGTGTCGGGCAGAACATGACGACGTGATGGAAAGAACAGAATAGTGAAATTGGAAGAAAAAAGAAAGACATTTATAAGTACTACTTCAATTTACAATGATTCTGCCTCATTTTACCAGGGCCATTGTCCTGGTGTCTGTAACGGCCTGACCCAGATCAGCTTTTATCCTGCTCAGCTTTCATACTTCGGAATCACCCTCACTTTAGAAATGTGCAGCTCTTAGAGAGTCTCCTGAATCATTCAAATCCCACACACTCAATGGAAGCATCCTGAGGGGACTTTGAGAACTAGGCCAACACCAGTCCAAAATCGACACCGCGAGGCTCCATCAAAGACTCATTTAGGATTTATGAAAGCAGGACTAACACGCAAAGTGCAATAATGAATGTGTCTGGTAGTTTGCAACAATTAACCACTACACAGAGCTCAAAGGCGCACTTGGAACAAGTCACAACTCCCAAGGACATTCATCATCATTCGTTCAGAGCATAAATCTCTCTCTGTCGTGAAGCAGCTTTTCCTCTCCTGCAGAACAGTGAGAGTGTGTAATTGCTCTGAATGAGACGTCTGGTATGAGATCCAAGTTGCTTGATTATATCTGGTCTCATCTATATTCATCTACAGCCAGAATCTTGACAGTCATCAAAGTCTGATGCACTTTGCAGCTTATTCTGTCTAAGAACTGGCCTGATTAGACAGGAAGAGGTCGTCAGATTGGAGCTTGGCAAAAGCTCTTTCCATTCATATGTGCAATATGCATTAGGGTGCTTACCAACATTTCCTGCATTGCTTTTCACTCCAAGATGAATTTGAGTTTGCATTCAGTGTACAGCAAAATATTGACATATAACACTTCTTACTATTGAGTTTTTCTTTTGAGCTGCATCGAAGAAAAAAAATGACTTTAATGACCAGCAAGCTATCAATTTTTTTAATTATAATAAATTATTACTTTTTTCTTTTTTTTCGGTAGTGATTTGATTGTGATCTTTGTAAATTGGGTTTAAAAAAAAAACAGTTTTCTGAATGTCTTACTAGTTAAGTGATCTTTGTTAAAATGCATTAAATATGTTAAAATGATAGTCGACCCACAATGCAATTCTATCATTATCCTAATGTTGTTCCAAAACCGAATGCATTTATTTCTTTTGTGGAGTACAAAAGATTATTGTTTGAAATGTGTTTAGGTACAGTGACATTAGCGAAATTTAAGCAAATTTCTGTGGGCACAAAGGCTCTGTTGTAGGAATGTAACGAATCACTCAACACGATGCGAAACAAATCATGATACGGATTCCACAATGGATTTTTTTTTTTTTAAACAAGTTAAATCAAATAAAATGAATTAAAAAAAATAAATAAATAAATAAATAAATGATTTTTTTAAGGCCCCTGTGAAATCAGGTTTTGTTTTTGTCTTTTCAAAATTCCAAACTATCCCTTTAAAATTCCAAACTATGGGCAAACTATCCCTTTAAAATCTTAGACGGTCTGTGAACAGTTGAGGGCGTGCTTTCTGAGCATAACACTAGTCTGCATCTGTCTGATTCAATATGAAACTGCAAAGTAAAATGCTAAAACAAGTTCAGGTCAGGACGGGTCATATTCGAATTGAAAATGAGGAACATACAGAGACAAAAAGGAACACATAAGGCTTGCCCAGTTGATTTGAGACTTTAATAAAGAACTCACTGAGAGGCATCTAAGTGCTTGTGGAGTCAGTGTTCTGTGCAGCCTCAGTTCAATTCAATTAGCTCTGAATGCTGCCAGAAACATGACTTGATTTGATGGAGGATATTGGAGAACCTCCCTCCTCCCTCCGTTTCACTGTCACTTTACACTCTTCATCTCATTCCCACCTCACCCCATTGTTCCCTCCAGACACTGAGAACAGCATATTTCATCTCCTCATTCACTGCAGCTCCCAAAATAGCATTGTGAACACAAAGACACATATCCCAGCAGTTCATGTGAAAACACACACACTAAGAGACAAGCCAGACTAGCTCAGACAACTAAGATTCTCATTCTCTCCAATTTCCACTATCAACCATCATCCTCAACAAAGAAAACCAGCAAATAATTGTATTCCTGTATCAAGCGTCTATCTTCAACTGACTGCTGGTCATTGACTCCAACCGGGTGAATGGAAAAAATCCAGCCCGTTGGCCCCCCACTTCTGCGCTGACACACTGGGCTGTATTCTTGTCCTTCTGCTGGGCTGCTACTGATGGCTCACCCATGCGCCACTGCTCCCTGGATATCACTCTAAACCAGGATGTTGTTACAGCTGCTTCCTGATTTCCTAGTAGTCAAGTTTCCATCTTCCCCAGTGTTCCCAGTGCAGCAGGGTCGCTGTGGTACCAGTTCTTTGCCCTGCATGCTGGAATCATTTCTTTAGCTGATTTTATGTGGTGCCACACACATACTGAACCAGTTCCCAATGAAACGCTACGACCCATCGGCAGTATGATCATGACATCTAAAGCTGTTCAAATACTGATTCTTATCAGCTCAATAGACAGTACTTGTAGCATATTGTTGATTTTTTTAAAAAATCATTTTGACTCGTCTACTTCTCAATAATAAAAAAGAAAATTAAATCTGGGTTACAGTGATGCACTTGGAAATAAATGGCTCTCAATCCAACAGAGTAAAACAGACCAGCTATATATATATATATATATATATATATATATATATATATATATATATATATATATATATACAGTATTGTTCAAAATAATAGCAGTACAATGTGACTAACCAGAATAATCAAGGTTTTTAGTATATTTTTTATTGCTACGTGGCAAACAAGTTACCAGTAGGTTCAGTAGATTGTCAGAAAACAAATGAGACCCAGCATTCATGATATGCACGCTCTTAAGGCTGTGCAATTGGGCAATTAGTTGAAAGGGGTGTGTTCAAAAAAATAGCAGTGTCTACCTTTGACTGTACAAACTCAAAACTATTTTGTACAAACATTTTTTTTTCCTGGGATTTAGCAATCCTGTGAATCACTAAACTAATATTTAGTTGTATGACCACAGTTTTTTAAAACTGCTTGACATCTGTGTGGCATGGAGTCAACCAACTTGTGGCACCTCTCAGCTGTTATTCCACTCCATGATTCTTTAACAACATTCCACAATTCATTCACATTTCTTGGTTTTGCTTCAGAAACAGCATTTTTGATATCACCCCACAAGTTCTCAATTGGATTAAGGTCTGGAGATTGGGCTGGCCACTCCATAACATTAATTTTGTTGGTTTGGAACCAAGACTTTGCCCGTTTACTAGTGTGTTTTGGGTCATTGTCTTGTTGAAACAACCATTTCAAGGGCATGTCCTCTTCAGCATAGGGCAACATGACCTCTTCAAGTATTTTAACATATGCAAACTGATCCATGATCCCTGGTATGCGATAAATAGGCCCAACACCATAGTAGGAGAAACATGCCCATATCATGATGCTTGCACCTCCATGCTTCACTGTCTTCACTGTGTACTGTGGCTTGAATTCAGAGTTTGGGGGTCGTCTCACAAACTGCCTGTGGCCCTTGGACCCAAAAAGAACAATTTTACTCTCATCAGTCCACAAAATGTTCCTCCATTTCTCTTTAGGCCAGTTGATGTGTTCTTTGGCAAATTGTAACCTCTTCTGCACATGCCTTTTTTTTTAACAGAGGGACTTTGCGGGGGATTCTTGAAAATAGATTAGCTTCACACAGACGTCTTCTAACTGTCACAGTACTTACAGGTAACTCCAGACTGTCTTTGATCATCCTGGAGGTGATCATTGGCTGAGCCTTTGCCATTCTGGTTATTCTTCTATCCATTTTGATGGTTGTCTTCCGTTTTCTTCCACGTCTCTCTGGTTTTGCTCTCCATTTTAAGGCATTGGAGATCATTTTAGCTGAACAGCCTATCATTTTTTGCACCTCTTTATAGGTTTTCCCCTCTCTAATCAACTTTTTAATCAAAGTACGCTGTTCTTCTGAACAATGTCTTGAACGACCCATTTTCCTCAGCTTTCAAATGCATGTTCAACAAGTGTTGGCTTCATCCTTAAATAGGGGCCACCTGATTCACACCTGTTTCTTCACAAAATTGATGACCTCAGTGATTGAATGCCACACTGCTATTTTTTTGAACACACCCCTTTCAACTAATTCAACTAATTGCCCAATTGCACAGCCTTAAGAGCGTGCATATTATGAATGCTGGGTCTCATTTGTTTTCTGAGAATCTACTGAACCTACTGGTAACTTGTTTGCCACGTAGCAATAAAAAAATATACAAAAAACCTTGATTATTCTGGTTAGTCACATTGTACTGCTATTATTTTGAACAATACTGTATAAAGCCTAAATAAAATACCGTATTTTCCGGACTATATGTTACACTTTTTTTCATAGTTTGGCTGGTCCTACGACTTCTAGTCAGGTGCGACTTATTTATCAAAATAAATTTGACATGAACCAATAGAATAAATTAACCAATAGAAAACATTACCATCTACAGCCGCCAGAGGGCGCTCTATGCTGCTCAGTGCTCCTGTAGTCTACACTGAAGACATAGAGCGTCCTCTCGAGGCTGCAGATGGTAATGTTTTCTCTTGGTTCTTGGTTCTAAATAAATGCGACTTATAGTCCAGTGCGACTTATATATGTTTTTTTTCCTCATCATGACGTATTTTTGGACTGATGCGACTTATACTCAGGTGCGACTTATAATCCGAAAAATACGGTATGCCATTGTGTTTTTTTCAGAACATGCCCTCACACATCTCTCCGTGCTCTTACGCTACAAATTAATTATTTTCGCATCTCTACTAAAATTAGTCAAACGTTATCAACCAATCAGACTTCTGCGACTGATCACTGAAAATGCTAAGTTAAATCTAACTGGCTGAGAGGCAACTACACCTGCAATTCTTTTGACAATAAAAGTTGGATTTGCAATTTTAGTCCATTTAGTCCAGGTGTGAACCATATGTTCTGTAATGCACCAGGTTTTGTAAGTTTCCTGACTCAATAAGACATTCTTAATAAACATAAACCTGCTACACATGTGCACATCACGTGCTGAGACAGGAAAAGAGAAGCTGAGTCTGTGTCCTAGATTTTACAAGCTACATAAGGTGAACGCAAGTGCCATGCTTTAAAATGGATCCACACAGTGACAATGGAAAGTCTATTACCCTCACAATGTGTTTCTGGGTGTCACTTCGCAAAGACAGCAAGAGATAAAGAGCGTTTAGCAGAATGTGTCTGCTCTCTGTCAAAATGACACAGGGGAACAGGGAGATTAAGAGGGTTGGAAAAGAAAAGATGCAGCAAGTTAGTGATGGAATAAGCAGGGGCATTTTGTGCAGTGCTAATTTTTTGCAGATTTTAGTCATATTTCCTTTAAAATTACAAAAAATATCATTAAAATGTTCTCATTGTTTTGTAATGTCATATCCAGTTAATGTAGTTCATTTCTATCAATCTCACAAAAACCCAAATAGGAAAAAAAACTGCATTCTGCATCATGAACTCTATATTTAGAGCAACTGTGTTTCCTGTCTGCTATTACCTGCATTACACAACAACACATTTTTGGAATCACAATCGTGGGACATGACATTCTATGCTTGAAATTTCTCATGCACAGTCAAAGTAAACAAGACACGCTGACTGAAACCAACAAGGATCTGATGTGGTTACACAGAATGAGAGCCACAGAATTGCCTCTACTAGGTTATTATAGCCACTTATTCTATTTCTATTGGTGGGTCAAAGCAGACATACAGTTGTACGCCTATAGACAATATTTAAAGAGAATTTGGAGGCTGCACAGACCAAAGCACAGAAAGTATATGGCTGAAACTGGTCGCTGGTGTTAAAATGAATGGGAGAAATTGGAATGCTCTAGTTTACAATATCTTTCAATAGGGATGCGCTGATACCACTTTTTCCAGAAAGAGTCCGATACAGACACTTGCCGATACAGATTCTGATATCTGTATTTTCATAGCATTTGTAATTTTTTAAAATACTGGGTAAAGAAACCAATATGAATCATGTTAGCTAGCTACTGTACAATGTGTAACTTTCACTGTTCATTTTATTGCTGTTTGGTTTTTCGGTTAGTACAGCATGACTTACATTTTAGACACAACAGTGTACCGGTTTTTGCTCAATTTCGTCAATAAAAATAGTTTCAAACAAAGCCACAGCAGAACTGTTTTGCAAAACATAACAATGTTTCATTACTGAATCAATTAAACGTTTGAACTAGGGCTGGGATAAATGATTATTTTTTAAATGATTAATCTAGCGATTGTTTTTTCGATGCATCGATTAATCTAACGATTAATTTTTTTCAGACCGATTTGATTTCGATTATCTCCCCATTAATTGACTACTAACAATTTATACATGCTGATTTGCATATCTGAATGAAAAAACATGAATTCCTTAACATTGCAATATATGTTTATTGCTCTTAAAATTACAAAATAAAAGACTGACTAAGAATGCATTACTTTGCACTTTTATAGAGATAGCATTCAATAAAACCTTGAAGCCTTGAAAACACATAGCTTACTGAACACATAGGGCCTAGCTTACTGAAAAAAAGTTCTTCTTTCAGATGATAATAATAACTAGCATTCAATAAAAAAGGTCACCCAAAATACTTGTTTAGAGCAATTGAAAGAATACAGTAACCAATGTAAACTTGAGGGCTTTAAGCTAATACAGAGAGTGCTTTTCCAAAAAAAAAAAAAAATGTACAATGGGAGCCAGCAGCCTGTCATGGAGAAAGAAAATAAATCTCTGAATGCTCCACGTGAAACCCTTTTTCTATCGTGTCTAATGATTTTGGTTAATATGCACGAGAGAGAGAGAGCAAGACAGCGCTCGTGTAGTTTGAAGACTGTGAGTGCGCGAGCGCGCGTGAAACTTTTGTGTTTTGCCCTTTTTCTATCGTGTTTAATGATTTTGATTAATATGCACAAGGGAGAGAGAGAGAAAGAAGCGCTCGTGTTGTTTGAAGACTGTTAGTGCGCGCGCAGAGCTAGGGCTCTCTCTCATACGCGCCCTGTCATTCTACATCCCTCACCGATCAAATAAGTCTTTGACAACCGCCAAAAAAAAAAAGATCAATGCAGAAAAACCCCTGGATTAGTTATATAACGTTGGACAGAATGTTGATCCGGCCATCGCGTATATTCAGCGCACATATGGTAAATGTTTTGCAAACGTTTTTTAGAGAAATAAAAACAGGCCGACGAATCGATGCGCATATTTTGCGTCAACGTATTTTTTGCATCGACGTCATCGATGACCTCGACGCATTGTCCCAGCCCTAGTTTGAACAAATCCGCTGAATGAATGACTCACTCATGTAGTGATTTGCCACCACCTTTAGGTTTTAGGCAATTAATATGACAATTTTAGGTTTATATTTAAAGTATATTTTCCCTTTTCCCCCCAAAATCATTGCAAATATCACGACTGAACATTTTGTTTTTAAAACACATTATTCATGTAATTATAACTACAGGTTAAATGTATTCATGTCTTGCATTAAACAGTCTGTGTAAATGCATCTAAATGTGACTTCAGATGCCGATTCTGTGCCACCTCTGCGTTGCAAACACACATTTTGTTAAAACTTTTATTTAATTGAAATGATAGCCCTATAGTGTCTTACTTTTTGAAATAATAGATTAAAACGAAAAAAGAAATGCATACATTTAAATAGGTTAGAAAATTGGCCTTATACATGCCAATAAAAGTTAAAAATCTATTTAAACTCATTGGAAAAGTTCATTTCTGTACTCCTGCAAAGCTCTTCACGGCAGTCCTAGACCTAACAAAATACCAGCACAGTAACAGCAAATAAACAAAAAGCAAAATACCCTCTAATTATTGTTAGTGAAGTAATTCCAGAAAATATAGATACCTTTTTTTTGTCACTACTGCACACCCCTCGCACATCCTTGCCACAACACGCTCAATCCACCCATTGAGCTTTGCACATCAACTATGCAGGTGTGAATATTACATTTTAAATATTATATTAATTATATACATGTACTTGATAGACATCCTTAAACCCAAATAACATTCTGCTCTCTGTTGCTGATGTTTCTTTGTCTGGACATATCACTGTTCCCACACTGTGTGGTATCAGTTTTTGGTATTGGACCTGATACCGATACTAGTATCCGTATAAGTACATCCCTTTTTTTTTTCCGTTAGCCCCACCTTCCAAATGAACATAACATCTATGAAACCATTTGTCAACCATTCATGATTTGAAACGTTAATGAAATGTGAGTATGTGGCTCATTTAATTCACTCTGAGCTGTACTTGCATGACTGGAAATAAATAACTGAAAATGTTCTTAGAATGGTCGCAAAGTGAACAGGCTTGCCTTGAAAGGGACTTCGATCAGTTCATAGCTCATTTTGCAATGAACATCTGCAATTAAGTTTTAGTATGTTTGTCATACAAGTTAGTTGTGCAGGAACATGGGGTAAAACAAATGGATGCCTCGAAGGAACAATGTAAATATAATGTGTTTCCCACTTCCTGTGCAGTGTTTACATTCTCTATATAGACTTCCCTCCTTTTGCGTCTGTGATGTGGTCCACTGAAAACATGGCAGCACCACTGTAAGAGAAAAAAAGAGGACAAATAGCCATATTGCCATAATTCTGTCTCCACCAGCCTGCACCGCTGGCACAGTTCCTGCAGTTTTCTTTCCTTCGCTGCTGCTATTATTATACTGTGGCCACCTTTGAGTCAGCGCTGTCAAGGAGAACAGACATCACAGGAGACAGAACACACATACACTAACAAAGCACCTGATTCAGGACCAAAGCAGCTAAGAACAAACATGCCAAACCACACAAGCAAATCATTTTTAGGCTTATCTGAATTCCAAATGCTAAATGCAAATATTAACTGGCTCCACTTCTGCAAGAGTTGACATGATCTCTCTAGTGTGCCGCTGCATGTGCACATCTCTGTTTTCTGGATGTTTTTATTCCAAGGAATTATTAAAGTGACACGGTAAATTTACCAGAGGCAGCGGAGAATGAATTCTTGTGGAATTACTCAAACGAAAATTAGGACCCAGATTTTAACACAATCTCACACATCAAGCATGCACATGAGCTTCCATTTCACTTCATATTTATTTTCAAAAGTTAACATTTTTAATGAGGTTTCATTTAATTTTTTTGTTTACTTTTTGCATTTTAATTTTTAGTTTGTTTCTTAAAGGTCCAAGGTTCTTTTTGAAATTCATCTCTCTATGATTTAAAAGAAAATAACTACAACTTGTCATTACGTGCAGAAAATTTTTGTCTTTAAACCTGTTTTGTAATGCACTACAATATCACGATAACAGCACATACCATTAGGGGTGCTCCGATCATGATCGGCCGATCGTTAATGCGCATCTCATCAGTAAAGCCGGTTCTCTAATCAGCACAGAGCCGTTGTTAACTGAGAAGATGCGCCAAAAAATGCTGAAAATGAAGTGGATTTGCGCATCTTCTCTATTAACAACGGCTCTGTGTAGTAACAGCTGCTCTATGTGAAATCAAGCACCTGATGGAATTAACCGCTGATTAGAGAACCGGCTTTACTGATGAGATGCGCATAACGATCGGCTGATTGTGATCGGAGCACCTCTACATACCATGATAACAGCTTCGGCTTGAAACATCAACCATCTATCATACGTCTGGTTGATTATATTGGTTTTTCCTCTCTTTGAGATCACATATTCCTTCCATTTTTTTTTCTGTTTACAAACTTGGGGAACGACTGGAGCCAGACATGTAAATTTTGTCTTACAGTGTTCCATGATTTTGCACACAAACCACACAGATCCCAGCCTCACAGCACGTCTGAGACTGCCAAAATAAAACCTACTTATGCTACTTCTGTTAAAAGACGACCAAACCTCAACCCACACAAGTCATACTTGAGTGAAAACTTGCAAAGTTATCAGCAAATAATACTTCAACAGAGTTATGTACAATGAAATTTCAGCCCTAATTAGGCCCTTCAGCACAATAATGCTGGATCTCCCTCCTCACCTTATGAAAAAAATACCACGTTTAATGCACAACTACCTTGCTATTATGATACTTCATGCAGTCAAGATATCATTACAGCTGATAAAACCAGTATGCCATTATTACAGAAGATATGATGAGCACTTGATCAAGGTGGCACACGCAAACGCTTCTCCACCCCTCATTGTTCTGACTGTAAGCAAGACAAAGGCATACAAAAAAAAAAAAAAAACAAGAAGCAGTGATAGAATGACAATGGGAGAGTGTGCAAGCAAGATGCACAAGACAAAACAAAACAGTCAGCCATGTAAACGTAACCAGAACGATCTGGAAAAAACATTCCCTAGAGCTGCATGCTGCAATTCGCACTGTAATTAATCTGACAAAACACACAAAATGTGAAACCTAATGAGACACAGCAGTGTTATGAAAAGTTAAGCAGCTGTAAATGTCTATAATCAAACACAACACTTGTGGAGCTCACAACAAGGCAGACTACACACACACAGACAAACCCGTACATATGCTCCACCACAACGTCAGGAAATAAACACAAGAGAATTAAGAAAAGACAGCAAGGACACTTGGCAGCCCACAAACAACCCATTGTGATGTTGCAGCTAAAAAACAAGACGGCCGTAGGTCTGATGCACCACTGGGGTTCACTCAATAGCGGTCCAACTCAGTGTGTGCTGTTTCCAGAGAGGTGTTGTTGTCTTGTAGCCTTTGGATCTGGCCACCCACATGAGCTGCCACCACTGTGTTATTTAAACTGCCAGGAGCATTGCCATGAGGTTTTGGTCCCTTGTCAGGTGAAACATTCATCAAGATTACAATTAAAATTTTAAATGTGAAGTGGGGAACACACTAATGCAAAGTTTGGGGTCATTAAGATTAAAATAAAAATACTTTTGATCAAGGATTCATTAAATTGACATTTACATTTTTAAAAGTTTTTCTATTTTAAATAAATGCTTTCCCTTAATCCAATATTCCAGCAATTTTTTTTTCAAAATGTAAACAAATTTAAATATTTTCAACACAGATATTACATAGATCAACAAATCAGCATACTGAATGATTTCTAAAGGATGACACAGAATCTTTGGACAATTTATTTTATAAAATTAATTAAAATGATCTAAAAAATATTACATTGAAATAATATTTTACATTATTACTGTTGTTACTGTATTTTATCAAATACAACCACAGTAAGCACAAGAGACTTTTCAAAACATTTTTAAAAACCTTCCGTCCCCAAACTTTGGAATGGTAGTATGCTATGTGTGTGTTTCGCAGCAGCTGAAGATTTGAATTTAATCGCAATGGGCCTCATTTACAAAACGACGTACGACTGAAAATTGGGTTTACGATCGTTTCAATTGAAAACTTGAAATTTATCAATATGGACATAAAAGGTGGCTACGATATAATGTCACGTCTGGTCTCAGCTCGTGTACGCATGTTTTTGAGTTACCTCAATTTTTTTTTTCTATTTATATATCCTTATTTGATTAAATCCATCTGATAGCACAGGCGCCTCACGCACACACAAACAACATTAGTTCTACCACTACCTGACATTTCAGCCATTCATCATCAAACTAAAATGCAGTCATACAAACATAAGTTTCACTATTTATTTTAGGTCCGCTGTAAAATCAGCATGCAACTCCCAAACAAACCATTTTGCGAATGTGAAGGATTTTACACTGATATTAGAACATGAGTGAAGTATAAAGCCATGTTTAGGCTGCATAATGAATAACAGTTATGCAAACAAATGTTTAAAATATGGCAAAACTAAACTGAAATATTTGGATTCTTGTGGTATGAGACAGGCGTAAGCCCAATGCAATTTCAGCTTTGTTTGTCATTTGTATGCGGTTTATAATGAACAAATGTAAAATATTCGTTGTAGAGTGAGGGGAACTAAATAGGCTGTTTATTTTACTAGCATTTTAATGTATATATATAAATTATATAAATTAATGTAGCCTAATTGTTTGCAATTACAAGTATAAAGGGTGTTTTTGGAGTAAGATCAATTTCTCTCTCTGAGATTTCTCTGAGATTACATCCTCTTTTTAGCCAGGTTTCGTTTCTGTGTCGTAAACCGTTTTCTGCCATCAGATTTATCAACTTGCGATCATTTGTACGATGAGATTGCCGTCATAATGAATGTCTCATTAAATCACATGTGTCGGAAGTTGATTTCTTCGCATGGATCTGCGCTCATTTCTACGTTAGATTAATAAATGATGGATTTCTTAATTCAGCATATGATGGTGCAAAGTTTCTCCATTCTCACTAATCGATTTTAATGTTTGATTTTTTTTTCTTATCAACTTTACAATATCAAGGGTCATAACTGACAATCACAGTTTGTGGCCTGTGCTCACAATATATAAACTGCTTACAAGCACTCCTACAGGTTCCTGTGTGTTATCACTCATCGATGAAAGCATTAATACAAACTACAGTCATGGAATGAATCCGAGAAGCTTGTGGGAGGGTCTGTAATACAGACAAGATGCCAGGCACCATTTCCGCACCGCTGCTCTGTGCCAGCCGTGCGGTGTCTAATGGCAAAATGTGTGTGTGTGTGTGTGTGTGTGTGTGTGTGTGTGTGCGCGCGCACAATTGCACAAAAAAAAATAGAGAACATATTTTGAGTATGGGACACCCAGATCTGGCTGATTTTCCAGATTTCACTGATTAATTTGAATGTATTTTGACAGAATTTAATTTTTTAGCAATTTTGAATAAAAATATTACTAAATGTTAGAATTAGATACTTTGACAATATGCCAGTGATAACAGCAAAGAGAAAAGAACGATTCAACCGTGTGTGACGCGCTCTGTGAAGGACCATAAATATAACGCCAAGCTCCATTAACACAGAATATGCTTTTGTTAAAAAAGATGTGACGCGGGCAGAGGAATATGTAAAACATGCAAGAAGATGGAGTGATCTTCTTTTAAGTTAAGCGCCGCATTTTTTGAATAGTGTTTCCTACATGAGACACTGCAAAAGACTTTTGAGATTTTCTAAAATAATTTTCCTTGTATTATTTCTGAATACAATATGTATAAGACAAGTTTGTACAATATGTAGTTGTAGTTTTTGCCATAGTGATCTGTCACAACACATGGAAGAGCCACAAAACAGTATTTATAATTTTAATTTCATTAAAAAAAAAAAAAGACATTTGAAAGCTGAGACTTTGTTTCAAATCAGAAGTAACCTGCTCTGTCTTGTCTGTCAGTGCATTGTCAGTGTCCTCTTTTCTCCGCAATGTATTTTTCACTGTGTGATAACATGATGTGTGGTGTAAGATAGCCATGACTTTGTTGGACATAGCAGCAGTAACTAAGGGGAACGGGTCTTTGCAAATGGTCAATTAATGCCCTGAAAATGACAATGTGTAGAGGGTCCAAAACAGAGCAGTCGTGGCATTAATCATCAAGAACAGACCCCCTGCTGTCAAGAACAATCACACTCCCAGTGACTGAAGGAACAGATTGATTGTACGAGTGCCATAATCCATGCCTGTTTTTTTTCTTTTCTTCTTTTCCTTGAGTGAGGTGAAAAGGTGAGGGGTGGGGTGTATAAGATGGGGTTTTCCAAGAATTGAACAATGGAAATCCTACACATCCTCAGACAGCACAAGCAAACACAGAGCGGCTCTCGTCCTAGACTCAGAGACGACTTCACCTTCTGTCAGTCAGGACAAAACAAGCGGAGGAGTGAGGAGACTGTGGACTATAGTCCCACACATGAGAACCTCAACATATATAGTAAGTCATCCAGATATTGTTCACCTAAAGTACACGAATACTACATATTCAGACATGGATCAATGATAAATAAGATTAATGAATATCACTATATAGAAAAGGCAAATTCTTTCAAAAAAAAAAAATAGATATAAACACGTTTGAAAATATAAACAAATTTGTCAAATTTTTTGAAATGTACTCTTTGTACTATTTCAGAAAAACAAAACAAAAAACTAATTTAAGAAACCTTCCAATTAAAAGACAATAAAAATAAAATTAATTTTTCTTATTCCTTGAATAAATGCGAGTACATTTTAACCATTTATATTTTTTTACAATATTTAATGACAAATATAATTAGTAAATATCCTAAACTTGTAGATAACCTTGTCTTGTCATAAAAAAGTCACATTTTTAAAAATAGTTTATATTAATATCCAAATTTACAAGGATATTTTTAAAACACTTACTGACTTTAACGCACAGTGAGGACCAGCAGGTTTTGCATGTTGGTTGCAACGCATGACTTTGTTAGGTGGACAGCATGATTTTGATTTTTCAGACAAAAGGATTTGCAAATATTAAAAAGGATGTTTGTTAAAATACATAATTTGTAAAAAAAAAAAAAAAAAAAGTGCCAAAACAATTTAAGTTCTCTTTTCAAGAATTACATTTTTTTTATTGGGGCTTTTTTTCTGTATTATGATATCAGGCCATGTGTATCACCCTGACATATTTGAACTTGAATTTTAAATTACAAAAACACAAGATTAAAAAAAACACAAAAACTGATCGTCACATGCCATTTGTTTGACAAACTGCTTTTTACATACCATAAATTAGTTCACAGTGGTGTATATACTCATACATAATGTACATATTTAGATACAGGGATAAAAACAAGTTTTACCAATTACAGAATAAAGAAACAGAAAATGAGATGAAAGTATGAAAGAGAACAGACACAGAAAGCACCCCAACAGCAGGTGTATGGAGAGCAGCCCCCTGCTGAGGTATCAGCCCAAACCTTGCCTCACAAATTAATGAAATAATTATACAACACTTTCATTGCTCCATGTGCCGAGACACATTATCAATTTCACTGCACGCTGCATACATAATGAAATACACATACACACACTCCCATTGTTTGGGTGAGGGTCGGGCCCCATATCCTGAGGGCAGCTCGTGCTTCAGAATGCAGAGGGGGGAAGTGTGTGTGTGTGTCTGACAGTGGGTTAACGAGAGACTGACGATGACAAATAACCATAACCATTACCACTCATTCATTCATCCCCCTCTCCCTGTCAAAACCTGCAAGCTGCTATTCATTTCTCACTGTGCTCTCAGCAGAGGGGTTTCAAGAGATCACTACTGTTTATATACATAAATGAAAGTATAATTTAATTTGAATACCCAAATAATAAACACTCTCAACCAAATGCAAACACGCAACTCCCTTCTTCATGCATTTGCGATTATGCATCCCCCATATCAAACGGTTGCAACACAAACTAGTTTAAACCAGAGCAATTAAGGCCAACTTCATCATTTCATTGAGATGTTTGCAGTGTGTTCACAGTCAAGACTCATAATCCCGTTCAGAGGGAGGATGTTTCTTCTTCTGTTTGTGTGGTGTCCAAGTAACCCGTCCGTCTGACAGGGTATTTTACATACAGAGTCCAAAATAAACAGAAGAACATTTGGGGAAATCCCTCAATAACTTCCAATTTCCTCTTAACATGTAATTTGTTCTTATGTTCCATAAGCTAAAAAAAACAACAAAAATCTCTGCTCAAAATTAGTTAATGAATGACAAAATTGAATGTTCAACAACAAATTGTGGATGGAACCACTATGAATATTCATGTTTGCTTAATATGCCCCCGCCCCACACGTGTGCCACACGCCACAGTTCCAGCTGACTTCTTGTTCCACAGCGTCTGCCGAAAGCGAGGCTTAATGCCATGAAAAACTTTCATTAGTTCGCCGCCTGCAGCCATTGATCTGGCCTATTGTCAGCTAAAGAACAGCCAAATAAACAGTGGATAACACCAGCCTCAAGAGTCAAACTGCAGCACCCGGACAAAAGACGGGAGGCAGGGCAATCCTTCATTTAATTTTAAGAGTCCCAACCAAAGAGGCAATGGACATGAGTCATTAAAACTGCACTTGAATACCCTCTAGAACAACCCCATCCCCCACAATTCTGTTATCGGGTCCCATCATTATCTGTCTTTTTTCTGAGTGCAGGACATTTTTTTCTTTTGATACTTGGCAAAATCCTGGTGGTTGATTTCTTAATGTTCAGAAATTCATTCTCATCAACCAATCACACTGAGTTGTCACACAAGTGTTTGCGTTCACCAGCTGTTTGCAATCAATTGTGGTGTTTACGGTTTTGCACAAGCTTTTGATTGACAGCTCATGAGCTAAAAAGCACTGCAACGTCAAAGAACCCTTTCATTGGTGGCCCTTGCAAATTAACCAGGGCTGGTGGCAAAAAAATCAAAATGCAACAAAAGTGGAGGGAAAGGTCCCTGATATTAAAAAAAGACCTTTCAGTTTCTATTGTTTCAATCTGGTCAATCCATTCTAGGCCTGTCTAGTTATTGTTTGGTATGGGTTTAGTAAGTCTGCAGAGACCGTAGAGACAAAGTATGTGAGAGATATCTATATTTGCTGTCCCAGAGGGAAGCATTGTTTTGTGTGTACCTAGGGGTGCACGTACAATGTGTGTGCTCCTACAAACGAAAAGTCAGAAGCCCTTGCACACAAGGTAGTATACCTGATTATCATCGAAAAACAGCATTACACAGCATGACTGTATGACCTGGTGAATTCCATTGGCAATCATGTAAACCTTTGAGCTATTACTGGTATTCGAAAACATGGGAGTCTGCAAACATTGCATGAATTCATGCTGTTGTCTGAAATTTTTCAGAATGTCTGCAAATCATCAGAAGCTTGTGTGCAATCTGCAGAGTATAACTGCATTCTAATATAGTTTTTTCATAAAAAGTAAAACGCTCCCAAAATGCCATTACAATCACATAACATTACATTCACTGTACTTTGCTGAAGAAGAAAAAATGCCCCTGAAAATTACATTAAAATAAATAAATCTTCCATGTCAAAAAAGAAAGTGTGAGGGGGAACTGTCTCAATCCACAGAAATAACCTGTAAAGCAACCTTTGTGTCAGCCAGATTTTGTTCGAAATTTCCTCATTGGCGTCAATTACCATATTTTTCGGACTATAAGTCGCACCTGAGTATAAGTTGCATCAGTCCAAAAATAGGTCACGATGAGGAAAAAAATCATAAATCGCACTGGACTATAAGTCGCATTTATTTAGAACCAATAAACAAAAGAAAACATTATCGTCTTTAGCCACGAGAGGGCGCTCTATGCTGCTCAGTGTAGACTACAGCGGCTGTAGACGGTAATGTTTTCTCTTGGTTCATTTAGTTAGTTTCTCTCGGTTCATGTCAAATGAATTTTGATAAAGAAGTCACACCTTACTATAAGTCGCAGGACCAGCCAAACTATGGAAAAAAAAGTGTGACTTATAGTCCGGAAAATACGGTATTTATCTTGATCGGGGTCTTAAGACTCAAAGGGTCAATGAGGACATTTTTTCTGTACTAGTACAACACAGAAAAGTCTTCTTGCAGACTATGTTCTCTTTGGCTGGCAAAAGGCACAGACTGCAAAGATGCTTCTGAATAAAGCAAGTGAATCTTTCATGAGAGTCATAAAAGCACTTTCAAAAGATGTCCACTGAAATGCTCATAGTACAGAAAGGGTCATTGTGAGCGCTGATTGTGAACGGGCAGACATCAAGACATCTGCTAGTGACCAATCACGGTCACTGTGACATTAACTTACGAGGCACTGATCCAGAACTCAGGATGGAAAGCTTGCAGATAGACACACCAGCCAAGGACGGGAGGAAAGGGAGCCGGAGAATGAGCTGGAAGAAGGGTGGCAGAAATGCTTGGCTCAGCGGAAAGCCAGTGCCACTTTGGGAGTAATGTGTAGAAAATGAGCTCATTGGCAGGATTTGAAGGGACATGATGACAGAAAAGGGAATTTACAGACATAACACTCACCTGTACAAGCAGAACTAACCTGACTACAGCTTCAAAGAGGATATGACCTCGTCAGAAGGTGAACAAAAACATTAAGTGAACAATATCTGCCCAGACACTTTCACACACATATGGCAGAAGTGTTTCCCTGCTATATCCTGAGTAACTCCATGTAAACCCATGGCCTTTACCTACACTTACAGACCAAAGGCCATTTCCTCCCTATGCCCGCTCCCTCAAGCCTGGGGACTGCTTCATTTTTTCACTTCTCATTAAATTGTGTTAACAGTTGAACATTCTAGCATTTCAAACAAATCTCCATTGACCAGCAGTGCTCTGCCAAGGATATTTAACAGAGCAGTGAATGTGAGTTTGCATTGAATATATGATGTAATGAAAACAAAATGTTTTCATTTTTAAAAAATAAACTTCTTTGCTCCAAGTTGTCCTTGCAGGCTGCACAAAAAATAAACATACAACACAACCAGTATAGTCTGACTGAAGACTATAGCCTCTTATAAATCGAAAACATACTGCATGACCATGAACGTGTTCTTTTAATATAAAGCAAAATATTTTTTTTTTTTACTCCATTAGCAGATTATTTTATTTTTTACAGGCAAGCAAAATGGACATTTACAATCAAATATACCCAAATGAAACGGAATCAAATAAAATGTAACCAAGAACTTGTGATTCGAATTAAAAAATCTGAATCATCACCAAGTCCTGATTTGACTGACACATCATAACGCCAAATCTGCCATTTTGTCTGACAAACAAACCAGACATGAGAGAAGATTAATGTTGAGGAAGAGATGATCGGTTCTGCCACTTTTTTATCTCTCAGGACACATTGGAAAGCCACAAAACGGTATTTATTGTTTGCTCCACCATGTATTTTTCCCTGTGTGAGAACATGATGTGTGGCGTGAGAGGGCCATGGCTTGTTGGACGTAGCAACAGTAACTCACAGGGCTGGGTCTGATTGCAGTTCATGAATCACTTCTTGAATGTTTTAAGCTTGATCATCATCTTCTCAAGCCGGGGGTTTTCGCCTAGAGAAGAAACCACGAAGTGGAAGTGTTCTGGAGAACACCTTACGAGAAAATAAGAGCAAGCAAGATAAAAATATATGTATGTATGTCTGTGTGTGTGTGTTGTCAGATTTTTGCACACCAGTTTACAAATTACCCGTTAACATTGAGGTAACTTTACCAAGAAGATAAACAGAATTAGAGAGATAAACAGAATATTCTGGAACTTTGCTGTAAATTTTGCTTTGAACAAGGCAAGAATTTTCAAGCCAATTGTATCTCATCATTTCTTTATTTATCATGCTCATTGACTGCCTAAACAGGTGACACCTGCAGTAAAGTGAAAATATGCCAACTGCTCTCCCACACACAAGAGCCATGAATTACTAACGCCACATAAGATGTTCTTCCTTCTGATCTCACTTCTGGATGTAAGGCACAGAAATGCTGGGTGCTGCTATCGGTTTTATGCAGCTGAAACACACTCTGCAGATGTGGCCTAATTCCTTGGCAGACACTCGGGGCTGCAGACATGAGCATTAGCGGTGGCAGACCACAGCTGTCCTTTACTGCAGAGGTGACAGACACAATGCTGGTTAACTGGTGCCATGGTGGTGCAATCAGAAAAGTGACGTATCTTAAAAGCTATGTAGTTAATGATGGGATGGGAACCATTTCATAGTACAAGAACTAATTGTAGAACTACCCACTTTTGGCCGTTTTCGCATACCCGCCGGAACTAGGTGCAATTTTTGTGCCAGACTGCCTTTTTCGAGAACCAAATTAGCTCCTATTCCAGTACGGGGTCTAACCAGCACTGGTACTACCCATGATGCAAGTAGACATTGATTGGCCAGATGTGTTGGAAATCACCCTCAGCCACCATGAATTAAAACACTGTGTAAACATACGGTAAACATTGTGTCCACTTATTTCGCAAGTATGATGAACCGCGATAAATGTATGGATGCTGAAGTGCAGGCAAATGTAGCACTGCCAGTTGTCATTGGAGATTCTTAAGCCACCTTTCAATTCTTTCAATCGCGTTATGTATATGTTGACATTCCATGTCCATTATTGTGAAACCCGCGAGAAACAACAAAAACACAGCTCTGATCACAGCGTCCTACATCCTCATGTCCTTAACACTGTTCTTCGTTACACTGTTAACATTATTGAATGCAGTGAAAAAATGACATCGTTGTCGACCAGCTCACGTCACGTCCTACAAACACTGTCGGTGCGAATGCAACCTTTAAATGGTACTGGGAAATAGTTAGCGCAAAATCGTCCCAGTACTTTCTTACTTTACATTTAGTTCTGGAACTAAAATGGTGGGAAAGGCCCCATAGATCCAGTATAATCAATATATTAAAGTGATGATAAACCTTTTACTTTCCTGCACAATAAAAAAATGCCAAAAATATAAACTTATTATGTCAAAAATGTAAGAACAGCCCTTCTTCAACGAAATGATCGATGCTAACCATGAAAAACACATATTTACTGGATACTAGCTACTTAGATGACATGATGATTGATCAACCAATAACATTAAACATATTGAATGGATAGATGGATTGATAAATAAATGCAGCAACAAATTAATACAAATAAATCAATTAAATAAATAAAAGGATACAATTATTTGTACAATACACCAAGGACTAAATAATGTACAAATATTGAAATGCATCTTCTGCATTGAATGATTATTAGTTTATAACAAATGGTAAACTGAGATTATATTTTTATTTATCGACAGATAGAAGTTTCTTGGTATCTAAATTATTACGTTTATTTTCCTATTTTTTTTCCCGCATATATGAGTCATTTTAAAATTATTTCTAATTCAGCAATATGTTCAATGACCAGTTAAGCTGGAACGCTACAACGCCATACATTTTTCTTCTAGGATAAAGATGTGAATAGCGGTCTTGCTCTCTTCATCTCTAAATCTATTTTCCAAATTCTTGGGCAGCCAAATCTCAGCTGGCACACCCAGGTGGGCTTCCCCCACCTCCAGTTTCACATTCCCAGGCAAAATCTCACCGCTCTGTCCCTCTCTTCCTCTATTCTCCATTTCATGCAGAAGATAACAGGACAGAGAACAAGCAAACACTCATGGAAAAGACATAACAAAAAATAAATAAATATAATAATAAGAGTTTGCCACTACAACCCCTAACAACAACCACACATGCAGACAGATGGAGGCAAAAACTCATTCAAATCCCATGGCTGAAAAAAGCAGTGGGCAGAAAAGCAGCTCCTATGCAAAACAGCAACTGAAAAACGCTCTGTGAGGGACATTTTCAACAGGTCAAATCTTGCAGTTTAAAACAAATGTTATTGCTACTTCATTTTCTTTCAACATTTCAATCAATATTTAAGTTCTACTCATCTGATATTTAGGGATGGGTATCATTAAGGTTTTAACGGTATTACTACTCTTACCGATACTGCTTAACGGTCCGGTACTTTAACGGTATTCTTATCGGTACTTTGTGTTGTGTTTAGCAGTCGAAAACTTTGCATTTCTCTGTCTGGACATAATGCACTTTTGAAAGATGCTTTGACAGATTGCTTGTGCTTCCGCCCTTGTATGCAAAAATTTTGTTGCACTTATAACAACCAGCGTTGTCTGCATCAACTCTAGTGAAGAATAACCACACTTTGGAACGTTTTGCTGTCTCCACCATCGTCACACTTTGTATTAAGCGGGAGTTTTCGTACTGTAAGGGGCCGTTCACATATTGCGTCTAAAAATGCGTGGAAAATGCTAGGCATGCCGCTTTCTGATTTTTTTCCCCCTTCGGGCACTTTCGCTCCTGATGAGTCTGCCGTTGCTAAGCAAACATGACCTGCTCTCTCCACGAAGACGCAGAAATTTCAGCAATGGATAAATGGATTTGCAGCACTAAGAACTGCTTGCAGTAGCACTGCTACAAAATTAATTTTAAAATCCACATACAGCTATCAGCTTTTCCTTCATCTTGGCTGAACTTTCAACGTTGTTACGGAAAAGGAGAAGAAGCTACATGACCTGCGGTGCGCATGCGGCATTCTGAAAAGTTGAGATATTTTTAAACTGCGGTGCGGACGCGCCTGGAAAAAACGAGCTCGTCGCACCGCATGCGCATCGCGACCGCATTGCTTCCATTATGAGCCTGGATACCGCGCTCCTACATTTGAAATAACGAACTTGAGCGCGCAAAAGACGCGATATGTGAATGGCCCCTTATGCATATGTGTGCGTGAGATCTCTCATGAGAGATCTGGCAGATTTCACAGACAAACGTCTTAATAATATCGCAAATTAGAAATGTTTGGTAAGATAAAATGTGCACGATAACATTATTAAGCAAATCTCTTCTCCATCATCACTCTTTATTATTAAGCGGGAGTTTTCATACTGTTATGTCTGTGCATGCGCTGCGCTCGTTGTGTTGTGTGTGTGTGTGACTGACAGACAGCCTCCGCGGCGTGCATGACAGATCTCGCAGATCTCACAGACAAACGTCTTAATATGATCGCACATTAGAAATGTTTGGTGAGATAAAATGTGCACGATAACATTATTAAACAAAAATACAAAGTACATTAAGTTTTTCCCCTCCAGTACCGAAAGCAGAACCGTTACCGTCAGATCTTACTGATACTACGGTCTTTCATAATTTAGCCCCGGAGCCATTTTAATACTAATGACTGGGAAGTAATGTGTAAAATGCAGTGGAAGACAACTTACCCGTTAACTTGGAGAGAATTTGGATGGAAAAACATAACGAGATTTTTTTATTACCCCTGTCCAGAAATCTCACCAACACATAGGAACAGGATGCTGAAGACTGTGTGGCATCAACGACGCTGAACATTATCATATATTCTGGGCCTGCCCAAAGGCTGTACCCTTTTGGCAAGACGTACATTGATGCTTAGAGAACATTTTCCAAACTAATATCCCTTTCAATTTCTTGCACATGTACTTAGGTCTGGAAACCCCAAATCTGACTTCAACTGCAGATAAGTACCTGTTTAGGACTGTTATTGTCAGCCAGAAAGGCACTGACAAGAAAATGGCTTCAACCAGATCCACCAGGTACTGATGAATGGTACAACACTATAAACCAAATATATATAATGGAGAGACTCACTATGTCTATGTTTTTGTTTACATGCAATCACAAAAAGGTCAATATGTATGTGAGGCAATTATAATCTTCTTTGTTTTCAGCCCAAATGTCGCATTTGGAAAAGTGCATAATTAATATGCATAATTCACCTTTTTTTTGTTAGTCATTATGTAAGTGTCTTTCGCTGAGAATGTCAGAAAATTTTGTCTCCAATGTAAATTGTGAAGTGTGCAAGCTCTTTATAATATAGTAAAGAAAAAAGAAATCCAGACAAATATATCTTCCTTTTGGGTAATATCTAGGCCATAGGCCATGTTGGAGAATGTCCGCTCAATGGAAACCGCATACGCTATTCTGTGTCAGCCGCGACACAAGGATAAATTTTCTGTGTATTTACATTTTGACCTGGACGAAAACAGTGCATCCATGCAGCACGGCTGGCACAGAATAGTGTACGCTGCTTGCATCCAGAGGATATTCTCAAAAAAGCCGATATGGTGATGCGGAGAGACTTGAATTGTTGAATAAACAAAAAGTATTTTTGTGGCTTCGTAGCGTTACGGTTGAACTACTGATGGCAGATGGACTATTCTGATGATGTCTTTCATACTTTTCTGGACCTTGACAGTATAATTTACTAAGCAGTCAATGGGACAGTCACAAGCCTCCCGGTTTTCATCCAAAATATCTTAAATTGTGCTCTAAAGACTAAAAAAGTTTTTACGGGTTTGGAACGACATGGGGGAAGCGATACATTTTGGGGTGGAGTATCCCTTTAATATGTAATGTATGAATACATTTATTTCATGCTACTTAACTTTTACTATTTGTGTATGTGAATGTCCTGTGTTCATTGGTAAACCCCTTTACTGGCATAGTTCATGCTATTTATTAGTGTGGGACAAGTTGCTGAATAATGAATACAAGTTAAGCATGGGTGGGCATTTTGCACACGTTTTGTGATGTTAATACAAGCACAATATCTGATTGTTTTGTATCACTCTTTAAGTAATATAGACTAAAAAGTGGAAAATCTTGTTTTACATGAGATATCCGATTTGTCTTCCCCTCATTCTGCTCTAGGACACCATCTGGACCTCTGACCCACATCACAATCTTATAAGTGCTGTTTTGAGGTCAGGTGGGGAATCAGTCTGATTCATCTAGTAGGGGAACTAAACTCTTTTCTCTCATCTCTACTCTCACAGCTGTCGAACCACATCTAATAACAGCCACTGAAGCCCTCACAGACGCACAACACAATACAACGTAAAATTCTAGCTAATGATCACGACAATGGTCTACAAACAAGGCTGCAAAACTCGCTCCCGCTGTTTAGCATCTGGTTTCCTCTGAGCATGTTGCACAGCTCTAATTTATCCTCTCTCTCAGACATAAACACACACACTGACCTTAATACCAGCTTGGATCACATTAGAGTCTATGAGAGTGTAAACACTGAGATAGTAGAATGTAATCTGCTTCCAAACACTCAGTAATCTACAAAAATGTCAGGTTGCCTGCTCCATCTTCACGCAGATCTCTCAGTGCCTCTCACACACAAGCAGATGTGTATTTAGACACAGCATGTGTTTAATGGGATCGTGCTGTGGTGTCTGAGGGTAATGAACCTAAGAATGGGATGCAATGAAGACCCTGCTGATCTATATACTAGACCCTCAACCTCACAATTATTAAAAATAATTATTTTAAAGTAGTTTAAAATTTTCCATTAAAATGTGTATAGAATGATGGATACTGTCAAAATTATATATTATTGTGATTATTGTTACTGTTTCATGGCATTTATTTTTATTAATTCTGGTTAATACTGATATATCAATGATATTAGACCTTTTTTAATTATCGTATCATATCTCATTACCAAAATATTGTTCTGTTTGGCCGATAAGTGTCAGAAACAGGAGATTTATTGCCTAGTTTAATGTCTTTGTTTAACAGTTCTGTCTACTACTTGAAAGGCAAATGCAACTAAAGCTTTTTTTACCTGTACTGTCGGCTATTAACTATTTAATGCCATGAAGCTGAAATTTTAATGTTTACTTCTTTATTTGTGCTTTTTAGAAACTTCTTTGTGAAAATAAAGAAGTTTCTTTATTATAGAGATAATATAATAGATCTGAAGATGATTTTTCTGTTTTGTTACAGATTTTTCAGATACAAATTGTTTTCATCTTAATTTTTGTTGAAGATTTCTAAATTTAGCAAATATTATTTAAAATAAATATTAAGTGAATGGAGCCAAACTTCAAATCTTTGGCAATATAAAATGCACAGTAGTCCATGAGATAAGAATATTGTGTGTGAGAATAGTGTATGCACTGCTGCAGGTTTCTATTTTTGTGTTCCCGTCATCCCTCATCAAAGAAAAAAAGCATATAGTTAGTGAAGGCTTGTAAGCACGCATGCGTGAGTTTGTGTAGCACCCATGCTCCACTGGTCAGGTCAGTATTATCGCCTAGAGCTATAACAGTCGTTCTCCCTCGATCACAAACACAATACACACACTACTACCATATAAATGTACATCACTGAAACACAAGCAGAATCGAGATGCTCATTCTGTAAACATTGCTCCAACTTTCTTCGACTCCCATCGAAGCTGGAGAAGTCAGACTGCAAAGGTAAGACACATTAAACTACTTCATTAAACTTAAAATAGAACATTTCAATGGATTCTGTACATAAACACATCTGTTTCAATTACCAAATGGTGCATAAAGGCAGAAACTGACCTACAAAACACTGCAGGATGAGTGCATCGGAGTTTCAGACATGGTCCGCTCCACCCCCCCATCACTGTTCACTCGGTAAGGGCTCGTTATTTTTACAAAGCACTGCTTCTGCAGTGGTACGGAGCCAGGAGTAGCCAAAAAGGACTACTGCAGAGATGTACACACACTTAGTCTATGATCACAACTATTAGCAGTGAGCCCAGGAAGACCCTCTTTTCTCAATAAAACCACTTCAATAAAAAGATCATTGTGCAACGATTTAGGTGTTGCTCAAGCAGGTGATGCAGGTTTGAGTCTGGCCTGCAGTGAGCCCTGATTTTCTTCCTACTACTTCCAGCTGTTCTCTGCTTTCTAGATCTAATAAAACCAGCATGTGTCAACCAAATTCCAAGAACAATGACCCTCACAAAATAATTCACTTTTTTAGCTCAATCCTTTTCCTTAACTTCCTCCTCTCGCGGCACATGGGAAACAAAAGCCTCATTAAGTTGGTCCCTGCTGTGCCTTTGTTCTGGAGTCGAGTGCATGTTCTACAGCACGCTTCAGTGATGACAGCTGCATGGATACAGTACAACTCCACAATCCATCTCTGGCTGCAATCCACTGTCAGATTTCTTTCCCATTACTTCTCTTTTTTTTTTCAACATGTCACATTTAAAATAAGAACCAGAACCAAACTATTTTCATGACTTTCGGTTCTGTTAATGGTTCCTAGTTGTGCATTGTTCCACCGATGCAGACAGAACAACCTACTGAAATATTTTAACAGTATTTAAATACTACTATTCAGCAGCAACACACAGCATGAGCCCCTTTCATACTGATATTCTGGAAAATTCGCTGGAAATGTGTCCTGGCAATCATTCCCAGATCATTCGATTTTGGTTCATTCACACTGCCAGTGATTTCCCGGAATCTGTGCGCGCTTTCACACACAACCCGTAAATGACACGTGACATCATCAATCATAGAAAGGCCAATAAAATCTTCCGCTGCCGCTCTTTCCATTGTGATCCAGCACTTGGTGGATTTCTTTATTTTCTTAAGACTTACGAATTACCTGCGATTTCTCTCTCAAAAAACCACGCTGTTGCATTTGGTGTTTAATTTGCTCATTCACTACTGCATCACGTGACATTGCACGGAGCAGGCGAACAATCTCAGTGCAGATACTGAAGAGCTCCGTGGTCTCTACTTCAGTCCAGTTTGCGCACATTTCTATTTTTTTTTTTAAGTATTTTTTTTTTAGGTGAACACCACTCTGCATTTAAAACACAGACTAGCCCCTCTGGAACTGCAGGGTTTTATTATTTAAAACACCCACTCAAAGAGTTACACGATAACTATGTCATCACTACGACACATATGTTACAGCATTGGTTCTGGCATTTTGTTCACACAGAGCTTGTTCCGGGACTGAACCCGGAATGGGCCGGTATGAGATTCAATTCCTATTCAAATCATTCATATAATTTCATTATATAAATTTAGTTATATAATAATAATCATACAAATCATTTGATTTAATTATAACCCAATTTGAAGCAAAAACAGAATGCTCTGACAAGCTTTGTGAAATTATACCACGTAAACTTTTCAGAAGACAGTCAGCTCCCCTCAGAAACACATTCATATAAACCCCCAAATCAATACTGAGGATTTTCTTCCTATAGTTTGTGCACCGGCACCCAGTTAACTTCCATCGAGAACATTTATCACAAGCGGTGTCTGGGCAGGCCAAGAAACATCATCAAGGGTGCCTCTCACCCTAACCATGGACTCTTCACCCTCCTTCCATCCGGCAGGTGTTACAGGAGCCTACGCTCTCGCACTAGTAGGCTCAGGAAGAGCTTCTTCCCCGAGGCTGAGACACTTCTGAACGCCACACCACCAATCTAACCTGCACCTGCTCTTTTACTGCACTGGTCACAGTACTTTACATACATGTATTTGCACTACTCATATTTTGCACAGACTGCACACTGTTCTAGCTATTACTGTAAACGGTCTACAGTTGTTACTGTACAAAGCACAGTAAACTATTTCTATAAAAATATCATTACACTACTGTTATTTTGCATATAATACATTGATTAACAATACTTTTGCACACTCATCCAACTGTATTTATTACCACTGTTCTCACGTTGCTGCCGTTCATAATGTGTATATAATCCTACATTGCTCTCTTCATAATGTACATACAATGCCTTCACTTACTCTGCACTTTTATGTATATAAAACACTATATTCTTGTACTTCTGGTTAGATGCTAACTGCATTTCATTAGCTCTGTACTTGTACTCTGCATAAAGACAATTAAGTTTAATCTAATCTAATAATGAACAGTGAGTGATTTGACTGCTACAGTACTTTTCTCTGTACGTTCATCTTCAGAGTCTCTGGTCGTGTTAATGGCCATTAACAGATTTCATAATTACACTGAAATTACATTTTGGAAAATGAATGCATTGCACGCAGTTTGTGCAAGTCCAGAACAGAGAGTTGCAATAAGGCAAAAACGTCCTGTTGCCGATCGTGTAAAGGCTAATGTACATTTCGGCTGTCCGCGCACCATCATCATTACGTTATTTTCGTCATCAAGAGGGCTCGCAGACAGCCATGCACCCCGTGGTACTGCGTATGTGTCGAGCTCATCTGTCCACGCTCATCTGTGGTTGAGTATACTTTTGAAAGCAAAAAAAACTTCAGTATACTTTAAACAACACTGTTTGGATTTATATTTATATTTATATTTATACTTATGGACTTATAAGGGGTCATATGATGCGATTGAAATTTTTCTTTTTCTTTGGAGTGTTACGAGCTCTTGGTGCATAAAGATCTGTATATTTGCAAAGATTAAAGTCTCAAATCCAAAAAGATATTATTTATCAAGTTTAAGACTATTCTAAAATGGCTCATTCAAACATGCCCCCATATATTTTAAATTTGCATTTGTTAACTAATGAACTATGAACTAACATGATCAATGTAAAATGTATTTCATATTAAAAGTATAGTTCAGTACTTTGTGTGTGTGTGTGTGTGATAAAGTTAATTCATTAATTCATATACAGTATCTATTTTAAAAGCTATCGATTGATTAATTGGTTACCGGCCATTGTGGTCCAACCTAGCTATCAGTATATGTTAAATCAGTTAACCTCTAATTCACACCTTGTTACATGCTCAAACTAAAATTTGAAAAGTTTGAAAACATGTAAATACTGTTTGACTTTCAGACCAGTTTCTGACCACAACTTCTGACAATGACTGTCTGCAAAAAAAAAAAAAACATCTGACTTGTGTGTGTAAGCGAGTGCATACGAAAGTCTGCTTCCACTCAGCTCTCAGACACTCATCCCATGAGAAACTCCAGCCATGCTCTTATCACATCCAGCATGTCACAGTTCCACATGTGACCAGCATTACTTCTGCATGGCTGTAGATGAAGGTCACACACACAAGCCCACCCACTCACTCATACCTGACACCAATAGATGGCTCGTGTTGAGGGAGGGGGAAGTGGGACAGATAGTCACAGGTCAGACCCTCCAGCTATTCCATAATATACCAAATTCACCCTACCAACGGCTAGCACCTGAGCAGAACACTGAAATGGACACCCTTGTGATCACTCTGTTCCAGAGGAAGCTGAGAGTTAGCTCTATTTCAACACTTCCCACTGACTCAGTGTAAAAAACACTGGCCATTACTTCCTCTAGCCACTTCATCCTGGGAGCATCAATGATATGGGGTTTTACAACTTCTGCTTTTCATTAGCATTACATTTTGTTGAAACTTCAGACATCAAGCTTGGCAAAAATGATAGATCTTTCTTAAGCTGGGGCCACATTTACTGTTGCTCTGTGAAACTTCATGGGCAAAATCCAGTCATTCCAATAGGACTCTTTGAGATCGGGAGATTGATAGGAAGGTCACAACTGACGAACTTTCCCCACACAGATTTCTCTCATAATCTTTTTTTTTTGTGTGTGTGTGCTGAACAACAGGAAGCTGCTAGGTTTGAGACAGATTACTCTGTGTGTGAGCAGTGCTTTATTATGCATCTCTACACTGAGCATGTTTACATGTGCACCAGTAAGCTGATAACTCACAAATATCAGCTTAGTAAAATAACCAGGTTTTCCGGTTTACATGTTAAACTTACAGCTCATATTATCCTCTCATGAAGTAATAAATGCAGCGTTTTGACTGAACCCACCCGGGCTCAAATGAACTACTTCTGCAGTACGAGATGAGAACACTTTTATAATTTTGTGAAATATTTCATTCTTTCTTTACTGCAAACTTTTGCTCTGTCTAGATGCACTTATATCTGCACTAACATTGCGTTCCAGTCAAATATCTCACATGCGCCCTTCAATAAGCCGACAGAAATCAGGTTATTGCGTTTACATTTATTTATTTGATTTGAGATTGGTTTTAAAATTTCAATGCAATTTTGTTATTTGTCACATTTCAACTTTGCAAAGAAAGTTGTCTAAGCACTTACACCATTTTATTTATAATTAAAAAAAATTGTGAGATAATCATATTGTGAAATCCGTATTGGGAATCGTATGACATTTTGAGTTGAGTGAATCATTACATACATCTCTAATCAATAGACATTTCTCCTTTTTTTTTATGAATGATTCCTCGCTGCACATTCAAGCTATAGGACAGCAAGCGCCCTCTGAGGACATCAGTTGCCTATAAACAAATCCATCTGGGAATATACCCTGCAGGACAACATAACACTGACTTTGCAGTGCCTCATATCTCACATCCTGCTCGCACAGAGCCAAATGAATGAGAGTCATTCCCTGTCCGGCTGCTAACACAGCAATGCTAACAGAACTGAAGCAAACTAATAACTCCAAGGTGGCATTCTGAGGAAACGTCAGAGCTACATACACCGGCTGAGTCACGAAACAAGTAACTAGCTAAAAATAAACCTTGCAGGAGGAAGGCGTCTCCTAATGCCGAACATAGTTTTGCTTTGAAAGCAAAAATAAAAAACATTCAAGAAATGCAATCATAATTTGAATTTGATTTGTTTACTATAATTAGTGTTACACAAATTACTAATGATCAGCTAAAATCCCTAAAAATCAACCATATTGTAGAATAAACTTTTTGCAATGAACATACATCATGCTAAGCTCTTAAAAATGGCCAAAAAGGAAATTTATGTGGAAAACAAAAGATTGTTTAAAAAAAATACATTTTTAAAGAATAATCTGGCCACACTTTTCATTATAATGAAAGTGAATAAGCTTTGGTGCATCGTGCGCAGTACGCTGAGAAAGTACTGTTATTCATAATCATTGCCTCCATTTGCTTACATTTTGTATAACACTATTTAAATGATCAGCCCTGAACCACCTGTTTTAGATTAATTTCAGCCAATGACAATAGACCGGATAGAATAGTGCATCACTAAACCATTCCACGTGAAGCCGCTCATTTAGAAGGAAACATGACACTGCTCTAATGTAAGATGATCATTATCTAATTGGCAAGAATATATTTATTCAGATGAGTCAAGAATGTCTCTGGAATCTGAGGAATGTGGAAACGGCTAATCAGCTAAGGTGCCGTCTCACCCCACAGACACTAAAGGTTTTACTACATGCCTGACCTGATCATTAACTGTCCTGAAATAAGCCCTCTGCCGAGCTACGTCACTGACACACACTTCCAGTCTAATCAAGACTGCATCACCGTTGTACTACAAAATTCTGAATTAAACATTTTACAAACAGAAAGATTTTTCACTCACTATTCTATGCAGGAACAGACAGTATGACCCAAAGCTGTGGTTTTTAAACAGCTAAGATTTCATTGTATTTATTTATTAATAATTGTACCAAAATCTGACATTCCAGTTTCTTTATGCTATCTAATCACTCCTTATAAAAGGAGAAGTATACATGACAATTATTTTATTTTGACTGGATAATTTTAACTTTACTTTTTAACAATAAGCAAAAAACTAAAATAATTGTATTATTTTAAAGGTTCATACACCAAACATCGCTCTAATCAGTCAACTTAGTTCAAAGTGAATATTCTACAGATAATATAATGTGCAATAGAATGCATACAATGGCAATACAACAGCCAGTTATTTCATTCTCTATAATATGACTCTATAAATTTGTCTTTCAAGACTGAATTTCATTGCTGTGGTTATAATTTAGTATGGGTGATCCTTACAAGGGGATCTTCATGCTAAGAGATCAAAAGTTCGGAAAACCCTGTCTAAAAGGCATATTTTGCAGACAGAGGCAACCTCCCTTTCTTGAGGCTCTGCTAACCTCAGTCAGTAGATGTGTGTGGAAATCCATTCAAATCTCTATACACAATATCTACAACAGCTCTACATTACCATATTAATGACACTAGCGGGCGGTGGCCTTCGCACAGACGACCTGCTGCCACCAGTAACACTGACAGTGAGATAATGGATCCGAAACAACAAGGAAAACGGTGTTTGTGTGAATAGTGCAAATCCACTTATATAAGCTCTAAACTTCCAGAAGGAAACACAAGTGGGAGAAACCGTCACTCTGACATTGTGCATTGCCAGCAAAATATATAGAGCAGGCTAACGGATACAGCGCTTAATGAGGGTTTTTACATTCACGGTTCAAGAATGTAAACACTTGCCATTGCAAACAAGGCTGCCAGATCTCAGAGTAAGCTGTGAGTATGCAGCATAATGAAACACAAATACAGGTGGCCTGCGAAGTGTGGACTTAACAACACCTTCCCGTCCAAAACAAACATGCATCCTCTAACCACCGTCTTAAGTCCACAATAGCAAACAGAGCATCCTCCTGCCTCATAACATGTCTACATGAAGCCCAAAAAAATAGAGCAAAAGGTAACAGCTATTACCGTCCGGCTGGCATCCGTTAACACTTTCGCTGCTGGACTGCGAGTAGCTCATTTCTGATCTCCGCTGACTTCCCAGTAGGCTGTTCTTCCGGAGAGCCCAGCTGCTGGGGCTGCTAAGTGGCGTGGATGTCCCATCTCGCTTTGAGAAGATACCGCTGAAGAACCGAATGA
Source organism: Carassius auratus (assembly GCF_003368295.1). NCBI lineage: Eukaryota > Metazoa > Chordata > Actinopteri > Cypriniformes > Cyprinidae > Carassius > Carassius auratus. The sequence goes on along the minus strand of NC_039273.1, from coordinate 19,298,858 downwards.
GTTTACGTTCCTGTCCGCTGGAACGGGAGCCTGTCCCTCTAATGAAACCCTCCTTGTCCATTAAAGATTTATCCGACAGCTTGAGCAGGTCACTGTTGTCCAGCGTTCGATTCTTGCCCTTCATTCTCTCCCTGCGGCCCATTACAGTCACAGAGCCAGTTTTGCTCAGGACCTCACCCACATCAAAGGTGTTTCGCTTCTCAGTGGACTCAGACTCGGCGAAAGCCATGTTTTGAAGAACCACGCCGGCCTGGGCCTGGCTGTGCTCTCCATCGTGGCCAATGCAGCCCGAGCTGCTGTGGTGCTTCTCTTTGGAAAGTGCCCGAATGCGGATCAACTCTCCACCCGTCCAGTGGCGAAAGCTGAAGCTTCGCCGCAGCAGACTCGGGTGTCTCTTCACCAGAGGGGTTTCAGGTGCTGGTTTGGCTGACTTCCCATTCCCTTTAGCCAGCAAATAAGAGATACAGCTCTCTTTGGCAGTCCTGTCACCCTTTGGTTCCTCTGAGGTATCATCTGACCATGTACCGACCGGTTCCTCTGTGCTCCGGGAAGTCTTGAAGATTTTTTTTCGAATGTCTGTGCTTCCTCTATTAGAAGCAGCTGTGCTGCAGATTTCTCCATGTTCAACATCACATTTCAATCTGTCACTTTCAGCAACATCATCTGCCTTTTTGTGGACTAGTGCCCCATTTTCAATGACCTTGCTCTGTCCATTCTCTGGCAGGATGCACGTTTCATTTAATTCCTTGTCTTTATGTGAATGTTGCGCCCTCCTTTGGATTTTCAACCTGCCCAACTCTAGATGTCCAGTACTAAATGTCCTGAAGTTCCTCATGTATGAGTGTGCATAAAATTCATCCGTCTCGTCCTCCACTTCTTTCAGTTCTTCCAGCGGAGAGCTGCGCGGAGCGTCAGCGGCTCCCTCGCGCCGGTGCGCGCTCACTTTAGGGTTCTCGAGCCGGCGGGGCGCTGAGCCTCCGCCATCCTGCAGAGTTTCTTTTTTCACTAGTGTCAAAGATATCCGGTACACGGTTTTTCTTTGTGGCGTACCCCGCTCCATCCTTTCCGGGTAATTACCATCAAGTAAGTACATTCTTCAGAAACCAAATCCAAGTAAATAAATTCCCGTCAAATGTGTTTCTAGCGTGATTTCACCCACAGCTGGTGATCTCCAGAGCGCATAATAATAATAATATAATAATAATGATATTAAAAAATCTCAGCTCAAAATCGCGTTGGTGCGATAAATGTTCCTTTGCTGTGCGGGTGCGTTTTTAAAAGACTATTTGCGCATTTTTAAAAATCCTGAAAGAGCCCCATCAAGTCGCCTGGGTGTCCCGTGCAAAGCCCGTCCTCATGTTCACATAACATTTGCCTGAAAAGTAAAGTCCGGCTTCAAATTCCTGTTTCCCGCTGCGAGGCTTGTTTGTCTGGGGGGAAATGTTATTGCAACACTGTCCTCCTAAAAGCAGAAGAGTGTGGTCTTCCCTATTGTGCCCGTGCATCCCCCGCCGCGCAGCCAGCTTGCTCCTTTGCACCGAAGCGTGCGCGCCTTTGTTTCCCGCCGCTGTGCGTCCCTACTCTCATTCAAACCTACCATGCACGACTCAAAGCTCGAGCCTCACTGTATTCATAACGACAGTCCCGGGAATCGAGACGGACAGCGGCTAGAGCTACGGATCCATACCCGTATCTCTCCTCTCTCTGCCCCGTGTGTGCTCACACAAATCATCCAGTCTGAGCCAAAGAAAAACCCGGAACGGATTTTCACACTAGTGTCGTTTCATACGACTTGCATCACTTATTCAGATTATCATACGGGAATTATTAATCAATAAATCAATGTGAAATACATGCAGGCATTTAATCAGAAAAATATTCTAATTGGTCCCTGAGAGAAATATCAAACACATGTTGTACTTGTGAAGATAAATTCCTGTAGCTACGCATAAACATGTTAAGCAGTGGCACATAAAGTAGTGCTAAAATTAATTTAACTGCAATACAAGCGTGTATTTGCTTTGGCGTGTCAAGATAAAACACTGAGCATTAGTTTGAAGCGAGTCTACTCCGCTGGGTGATCCACTCCGGGACATCGCATTATCCAGCGGGCGCGCGGGGGTGGGGTTTCCACGTCTCTGTCCGTCAAAAACTTGAAACCCACCCGGGCTCAAATGAGAAAGAGAAAACACGCTACAATACACAAAGTACTTTTTTTGAACATGTTATCGTTTGAACTGCGCATATTCACGAATACTGTGAGATAATGGTTTGTTTTATTGATGCTTTAGCATTTAAGAAAAAAAAGCATCACTTTGAGAAAAGGACAGGAGATGGGAATAACATGTCACAGGTTTATTTCATTTATTAGTAATTATTATTAATAATAAGATAACTATTAAAATGGTTCACTGTGCTTTCTTTTATACTTACTAAAAATCGAGTTTTCTCAATGCCAAGGCAGTATTTAACAGACGAGTATATTTGGACTATCACATCATATTTGGAGCAGCACTTTCATCTGCCCTCTGGCCACCTCTCCATCACTCCCTGCTGTCTGTGAGGAGGGAGGTGTGGGTGTTGAAGATTACCCCACTTATCTCACCACTCAAATCCCTCTGTCTTCCTTTCGCCTTCAAACTCCGGCTTGACATTTGTAGGATTGTTACAAAGATTTGGGCGGATTAGAAAAGGCTCATTAGGATCCATTCTGTACAGCTTTTCTTAGCATCACCTCTCCCCCGCCCTCTCTCTAACCCAGGGGAGCCCCACCTGCCCCCGGAAGCTTCCATCTACTCCAGCGGTCTTCATCTACTGATCTCCTATTCCCATAAGAAGAATAGTTTCAATTTTCATTTCAAAGAAATTAATTGGCATGACTCTTACATGCAATATTCCCATAAAACCAAAACAAATCCCAAAATGTACATGGGACTTTGCGGATCTCTTGTACACACAGTATTTTTGAGTTTTAAATAAATGTGCCAAGTTCTCATACATTTTCAACAAGAGCTTCAATTTAAAGACCCCAAAATGTTCTGTGTTGTATTTATAAAGTAAAAAGAAACAACATTTTCTAAAAAATAATAATAATAATAATAATTTCCCCTTGTCTTTTTTCCCCACACGGTTTTTCACTATATTTACCATATAATTTAGATTTTGTGGACAACAGCTTTTTCAAATATTAAGCACTTAAATATATTATATAGTAATATTTATGTAAAGAAAAAGTAGTTAAAATGTATTTAAAAAAGGAATGCTAGAAATGTCAAAATGCTTTTTTAAGATTAATTTCATTCTTGTAATAGGAAATTTTTCTTTAGTAAGATATCAGTTGTATCTTGCTGATAAAAAAAAATAAAAAAAATAATTTAAAATAAAAACTCAAACATCATGAAATATATGCATTTAAATCATTCCATGTATGAAATGGATTTTATTTTTAAATCTTTTTTTTTTTTCACAGGATTCAATTTTTTTTTACGTCACAGATTTATACACCAAATTTGGTCTAGTTCCTTCAATTCTGCTCTGATTGTGAAGCTTCAAACCTGTGCACCATGTGAGACTATGGAAAATCAGTTTAAGCCAATTCTACACCTCTGTACACGACGCTGTCCGACTTCAAACATGCCTTGTCCTTTCATCACAGCCACAGAACTGTCAAAAAGAGAAGCCAGCTTAGAAGCCTAGGTATGCACTACACACTCTTGATGAAGCACATCGCCCTTCACATGGTCTATCATCAATGTGACTGCATGACTTCAGACCTGCGTAAAATACTTGAACACAGAGAATGGAATATAAAGCAGACACACTCCACGTTACATATTAAATATATAACCGAGAGCCTATGTTTCTATGTTCTATTACATTAATCTTTCTGCATATTTCTGCATGCAGCTGAATAAAAATGACGTTTGAGTACAGTTATTTGAAACAGCATGTGACACCGCTTGACAACCCAGGAGCCTGACTGATTGCAGAAAAATTCTCCAGTGTAAGATCTCCCACTGCATGCCATGAAAAGAAAGTAGAGCTGCTTGCACTAGTTACAAACACTTTTAGATTATAGATTTTGCCTAACGTGTCTTCAAAACATGCAGATGTTCTTCCAAACTTTAGGAAATAAGCCTCTCGTCACACATTATTCAACTGCACCAGTGAATTGGCAAACTGTAATATCCTAAAAACAACATAATTGGAGCTCATACTCACAAATTTAGAGCACTGGGGAAAAAAAGAGCTGTATATCTATTTCAAAGTAAATATTATCTAGAGTATTCAGGACCGGTCTTTGCTTCTTCCTTTTTTAATCCATGGCCAAGAAAGACACAGGAATCTGATAATTACAGGCCAGACGGTGAAAGAAGCTTTAATGAAATTATATTTCAAGAGCCCCGCTTTGAAGAGAATGTAGCATGCAAGGAACCACCTGTCTTTTTCTTCTGTCTTCTCAGCCCACACTGATTTAAAGTGCTTTGTGAGAGCTTCGGACTACATATATAGATGTAATTCCTGCACATTTACCATGCACCAAACTAGAATGTTTTATATAGCAAAAACCATGAAGACAGCTACTGTAAATGTGTGAGATTTTAATTAACATACTATTGGTTTATAACCAGTAAATGTTCAATATTAAATATATTTATATAATCTCTATAAAATATAATATTCGACAAATAAATACAATCCAATTGCATTTATTATTTGAATTAAAATATTGATTATACTTCAGGTGTTCTCTGGCCCATTTGCTGCAAGACTCACAAGGGAGAGACTTTTATTTGAGATAAAAGGCTCAGAATAAAAAGAGCTGTTTATTGCTGCGGTCCAGTGGCAGGGTGTTGACAGGCCTCATGATTGGCGGGTTTCATCACTCCTGCACCGTGTGAGATCCCCGATACGGACCACAGAGCTTCACAGGTGCAGCCTGCACAGAGTCTCTGATCCGCATATAGCTAAAGCTTATAGAGGGGAGAAAGCAGTGAGAGAACAAGGATTCAGTCCATGTCTTGATCACTGTTTTATCAAGAATCCAGCCGGCAGGTTGAAACAAAGACAGTGAGATATCACTCATATCTGTTCTCATACAAACTACTTACACAAAGCTCCTCTATTGTTCTACAAGTGAATTCTGGTTAAGAGCAGAATCTGAGGGACTCTGGAGAAGAGGAAGTCCAACTATTTAAACAGAAACTCTTAGATAAAAAGCTATGATGATCAGGCACTTGTTCAGCTCTTTATAGACCAAAGCAGTGTGAACTTTTGACTGTCTTTACATGATTTGCTCATGTCAGCACTTACTGTATGATAAAACCAAACAGTTTTGAAGGATCCTGTAATGAAACTTTTCTTATTGTGATGAAGCAATAAATCAGCAGCAAAATAAGCACATGTGCTACTTAAACACACGGGAAAGATCATTTTGTCTGTCAAACATATTTCTAATGAACCTCTACAATAAATGTTTACATAATTTCATAAATTATGAACATTTGTTAATAGGAAAAAAACATAATTCTAATTATACATAACATGAATAATATTAAATAACGTGAATAAATTAGTAAAATTATTTTGTTTATAAAAGTTAATATTTGTTATCGGGAACACACACACACACACACACACACACACACACACACACACACATATATATATATACATATATATATATGTTTGTGTGTGTGTGTGTGTGTGTGTATATGTGTGTGTGTGTATATATGTACAGTATGTGTGTGTGTGCGTGTGTGTTTGTATACACATATACACACACACCCAATATAAATTAATCAAGCAATGAAATATATAAAATTATATATATATATATATATATATATATATATATATATATATATATATATATATATATATATATATATATATATATATATATATATATATACATATATATATATATATATATATATATATATATATATATATATATATATATATATATATATATATATATAATATTAATATAGAAAAAGGTAATTACCTTAACAAATTACCTGGTTACAGACTGTGAATCTGACTTCCAGAAAAAATTAATAAATAAAACTAATTCTTTTATTTAATGGCAAGTCAAATGAAATCCTTGTAGGTTGACACCATCTGCTGGCACAGTGAGGAAGCCTTGGACAAAACTCTTTGTTATGTAATGTGTGTCATGACCTGATTAATGTATATACTATTATTTTTATTCTATAAAAAGCAGAAGGAAAGCACCCACAGTGTTCCCTGGCTGCGGCTGAAAAAGAATGTGTATCTGCTAGGGCTGTAGCTATCGAATATTTTAGTAATCGAGTATTCTACCAAAAATTCCATCGATTAATCGAGTAATCGGATAAAATTTGTTTGTGCTTAATTAAAGTGCAATATTAATTATGCAAGAGAAAATAAGACTCCTGGGTCTCTTAAAATGAACAACTAAGTTTCCTTTTTTAGATTTTGTATTTTATTTATTTTTTAAATGCATAGAATGCAATGCATACATCAAAAATAAGCATTTAATTATTACCCATTGTTTCTCTGTCTTTACTTGTACTGTGAACAATGACAATAAAGTTGACAGATGAATTAAGTACATTTAAGTGGCATTCAGTTGGGGTTTTAAATAAAGCATTTTCTGAGATGCACATTAAACACATAAAACATAAATTTATCTTTTAATTATTTAAAATTTACTTAACTTTTTGGTAAACAAAGGGGATTTACTATAAAAAAATAAAACATGTAAGTAATATTATGTGATTAAAACTTAAAAAAAAAAATAAGATTTTTTTTTTTTTTTTAGTAGTATATTCTGCTGAACAACAGTCTTTAACCGGACTTTTATCTTGACGGGTTGGCGTGCCTTTACAGTGTGATGTGACGCTAGTTTTACTCGACTCAAACGGTCAAATGCTCATGAAGTGACTGTCAGAGCAGATCTGGAGATGTTGCTCATGTGTTCACGTCTTATTTAGAGAGACAGCAGATGCTGAATTCACTACGAGCTTCATGCGGGCTTCAGTGTGTTTAATGAAGGAAGACCCGCTTCTGCTCCATTCATTAACAAAGACACGAAGAACATGCAGGATCCATATTTAAACAGACTATTCCGGCTTAATATTTACAGATATTAGTCCATATCGTGATTTGATGTAAGTGCAATGACCTATTTTTGATGAATTCATTCCAAATTTGGCAAATTCCTTGCCATTCCGCGTTAAAATGTAAATTCAGTTTTTATGACTGGATTCCGCGATTCCCTCTGCATTTTCTGCATCGCGGAAATCATAGGGCCCTAGTTGTGGTATGCCAGCTCTATCTTGCAATGGACACACGCCACGACGTTCTCCTTACGTTTGCCCGCGCACTCAAATCAAAACACTGCTGACTCCTTGCAGTATGAGATTTCGGACGCAGCGCTTGTGTCTCCTTCCGCTTTGTGGGTGACGTAAACTCGTTGTCACATTAAAATCATTGCCAAAGAACCTGATGTGAGATTTAAAAAAAAATAAAAGAGGCTTAGAGGCAGAGGTATTTGCTTCGATCATTTTTTGTAATCTAGTTACTCGAGGAATCGTTTCAGCCCTAATGTGTCATGACCTGATTAATGTATATACTATTATTTTTATTCTATAAAAAGCAGAAGGAAAGCACCCACAGTGCTCCCTGGCTGCGGCTGAGAAAGAATGTGTATCTGCTATGGAAAAACAATCAAAATCGGTCAATGTAATTGTACGTTTTTGCAGAAAGAGCTAATAAAGAGGTTATTTCAAAACAAGACCTCCACTGCACCACTGAGTTCAGAAAACTACAAGTCTTACGGATACTGAACTTCAATGTTAACTGAAACCATGTCCGTGGCAAAACTTTGTGTGATATGATCCTGTCTGTCATATGACAGTCACTGTGAGGTGTGGGGCAGGGCTGAGACAGTAATGAGCGACACCTGCGCCATTCACCGGTCTCGAGTCCCACGGAGGAGCGACGACAGTGAAGGACGAGACGAGAGAGGGCCAGGCCTGGACTAGTTCTGTTCTGTTTTATTCAGCAGTCGTCCATGAGGGGCTGCTGCTTTTCCTTTTGTTTTGTGGTTGTTTATTTATTAATTAAAGTTTTAAGTTTAAATGTTCACCGGTTCCCGTCTCCTCCTTCCTGTAGCCATGATCGTAGTTACAGTCACATAGGTTACTTTTCTGAGGATAGATTTTACTTCCAGACCTTTCATCAACCTTGACTCTACAGCTCAGAAACTGAAACTAAATGCTGTTGAGAGACTTGTTCTATGTTAGCGTTTTTGCAGGTCACTGCTAAAATGGAGATCAGAAAACTAGCAAAGCCGAAAGGGAATTGACACTGCAGTGGAATACAAAAAGACACTCTCGTGCTCTTTCTACGTTCAAAAACGCACCCTCGGTTGCAGCTTCCCTCCTACGCATCGACACACACTCTCCGCATTAAATATGAATCGCAGCTCTGCAACACAGGAGAAATGCTAGGCTTTTCTGTGTCAGCTCACGCAAACCCGTTTAAAAACTTTATAGGGTGATTGTTTAGACATTAAAAGACAGTAATGAAAGCACCAACAGAGCTGCGATGAAGCTGATGTGGGGATGCTGGGATAGAGGGATTTGAACACGGAATAAGGTGCATTTGAGAAGCTCTCTCTCTCTCTGATGAGAAAAGAGATTGAAAGAGCGAAGCACCACGCTGCCTTTCATCCCCCCCACACCCCATGAGGCGGTGGAAAATGGGTCAGTTAGCAGAAAATACAGACCCCTGCTGGAACACACACACACACAGACACACACACACACACACCCTGTAACATGGGCATAGATACATACACAATTCACTCAAAAGCACAAACGTAAAAAATATAAAGGGACTAGATATGTGCAAAGCCTAAGCTACAAATAGACAAAGAACAGATCAAAACATGATACTAAACTAAAGGAAATGCAGATAATATATATATATATATATATATATATATATATATATATATATATATATATATATATATATATATATATACACACAAATACACACACACTCTGGAAATAACAGATATTGCTAAACGTGACAGATAACAGGAAAACAAACAGGAAAATCAGATAACACGAAGCACAAGAATAGAAGGTGGTAACATACATAACAGCATAAATATAGGAACATATGAACATCAGATAATATTACAAGAACAGCAGATATAACTAACATTCCCAGAAAGTAGCATATAGATTTGCTCAAATGCATTTAGACATGGCAAGATTGGACACAGATTTAGATTTGATTAGATCTTCAAGGAAATCACACCTTTCATGACATATTTTAGCATTTTAGTCAAACGTTATGTCATGAGTTATTAAAAAACAAGATTTCAGCTATAAGAAACTTGTCTGTCCACAATGAACATGAAAATGCTGTGTGATGATCAATCATAAATCACAACCGATAAGAAAACTCTGTCTATGAGTTTCAGTGTTATTTAGTGTTATATATTTTAATAATTTTAACTATCATTAATATTATGTTGTTCCATCTTATATTTATATCTTATTTCTGCTTTCAATTAATGAAAACTATTTTTAATAGTTAAAAATAACAACTGTTACTGTTTTTGCATTCTCACATGTGGATTTCAAGCTAGAACATTAAACCTATTGATGGCAGTTTACATCTTGATTTCATTACCGTATTTTTCAGACTATAAGTCGCACTTAAGTATAAGTCGCATCAGTACAAAAATACGTCATGACGAGGAAAAAAACATATAAGTCGCACTATACTATAAGTCGCACTTATTTAGAACCAAGAACCAGGAGAAAACATTACCGTCTCCAGCCGCGAGAGGGCGCTCTATGTCTTCAGTGGTAGACTACAGGAGTACTGAGCAGTATAGAGCGCCCTCTCGTGGCTGGAGACGGTAATGTTTTCTCTTGGTTCATTTCTCTTGGTTCATGTTAAATTAATTTTAACAAATAAGTCGCACCTGACTATAAGTCGCAGGACCAGCCAAACTATCAAAGAAAGTGTGACTTATAGTCCGGAAAATACGGTAATACTTTACAGATTGTTTCAAAGCAGCGTCTCAGCATTAAACATTAGCATTACACCAGTGATGCCAACTTTTTTTTCTTTTTTTTATACTGGGGATGGAATATTGTAACATCATAATGATAAAAACACGTTTATTTAAATAACTTATTTATTTATTAACTATATAATATTTTATGTCATCCTGTGGCCCCCTGGAAGGTTGCTGAGGCTCTCTAGAGGGCCGGGGCCCCGGGCGAGGATTACTGGTCAAAAACAGAATGCACTTGATAGCTTTACTTGATATAAATCAAAAAATAAAACATATCTTACCTTTGAGGATTACGTCAAGGAAATCAAGATGACATAAAAGAGAAAGAAAAACATTCATTAGTAACAGTCTATGATCTCTATACTACATTATACTGTGCACACAACAAATTTTAAGACACCACTTTCTTGCAAGGCAAGGTTGAAGGTCAAACCAAGGCTTCAAATAGTGATCAGATGTGTTTGGCCCTCTTTATAGCAGCTTTAAAGTCATTTCAAGGGCTTCAGGCTAACATTTGAGTCATGTTGCTACATACATACAGGCATTAATTATTCATGAGCCATGTAGTTTCAGTGTGGCATTTAGCACACACATTACATATTCATGAGCAGGTGGAGGAAGGGCTGGAGTTCAGAGGCCAAGTTCACAAATACACAAACGCACACACTTCTGCATATTACATCACATGACCGGATCCTGTTGAATCAGTGTAAACCTACAATAAGGCACATTCCAAATGTGTCTGTAATCTTATCAGAACTGCACAGCCGCAATGCCAACCAAAGTGGGGCAGGAACAGTGTGGACCCCCCGGGCACCCCTGCAGTGCTCCTGCCTTCACCCACACTTAATCACCCTTCACAGATCACACCATATGCTCTTTCTGTCTCTCAAGCCCCCTCCAATCACAAACCTGCCTAAAAAACTCACTCACGGTTCACATTCAACCTCAGCGGTACTCAGCCAAAATACTGACTCAGCTCTCAGGGTCTAGATATTGCATCTTGTGCAAATTTACAGATATGAGGAAAATATGGTGTAAGGAAAGCAATCTGCCTAATAATTAAAGGGCTCCTCAATTAATTCAAATAAAATGGAAATCTCACTATGATCTTCTTCAATTGTTAAGGGCTCTTTACACCAAAAATCTGTGATAAACATTTTAATTTGAATAAACTGCTATTACTGCAGCTGTTTGGTCCACCACAAATCACTATTCAGTATATAAACACATTATATTGCAGAAAAAAAGCATAGTATAAATCGTTTAATACACAGTTTTGCATGAAAAAAAAAATATTAAGTAAAAAAAAAAAACACTTCTGTGGGTAAAGTGGTACGGATGCCACCCTGGCCTAGCGCTGGACAGGAAGTGGGGCTGATGGGGCGAGTGTAGGAAGCAGGATTAAGTTTCTTGGCATGACCCTATTTTAAAGAGGATTTGGCCAGCTGCACAACGCACATCCGATCTGACACTGAGCATTAGATTTACACCAGATAAAACCTGAGCTACAGCCCAAAACCTGACAAGGATCTGATGTGGAAGGACCGAATGGAATTAAAAGGTAATACTAAACTGAAACCGCTATCGATCGCACTGAACAAGCAAATGACCTTACGACAAAGTACTAACACTATCTGTAAATATGATTTGTGTTAGAAGATTCATGTCAGTAAGTGTGGACAAAAGCTCCTCAGCTCAGTCCAGCCTGCCGCAGGTCACTCAATATTCTGATGCCATCTAGCTGTCGCTACGCAACACAGCCCAGAGTCACACATGTTAGCAACAAAAGCTAAGCTTCAATTCATCTCTTTTAAGTCCGTCTGGACACCCGTTGCCAAACTTCCTTCTGTCAACAGATAGATGGCAAGCATTACCGATCTAGCAATAACGTCTCAAATTCAGGCTTGCGTATAAATATAGAAAAATGTCTGTTTGAGGGAATTTGGAGCCTATAATTATGCCTGTGGCATTGCTGCTTATTCCATCTAAAACCGTCAATGTTACTGAGAAAACAACTTGTCTCGTACCAAATTAGAGACGACATATTACAGCAAAACAGCTCGATCTCTTGGGTAGCGTTACTAACTCAGACTAGCTTTACAGAACATTGCATAGCAATGAAGCAGAGATTTCTGTGAATAGCGAAATTTTCAGTAAAAACTGTGCTCATAAAGTGATCAAATTAATGGGATATTATTCTTATTTGGACTAGTCTGAAGCCACAAACGGGAAAAACAGGATAAAAAAAAAGGATTAAAAACTGTAAATGGTAGACTACTAAATAAAATCTTACTATTTATATATTATTACTTTGTGTATCCTATTGATAGTATAATCAAAGCCCTCTCATTATTGTTTTACCATGTTTCAATATTTTCCACAAAAAGAAAAAAAAAGAACTATATATAAAAACATCAACAGATCCTGCCTTGATATACATTAGAAAATAATGTGTGGGAAAATGGGGGGAATCTGAAGGTATGAGGTTTGAATCAGGTGTGTTTTATTACAGACATCTCAAATTTGGTAAAGACTAATCTAAATTAGTGTAAAGAGTGGAGACTCACATTCTTTTTGTACAGAAATCAACAGTGTTGGCGATGAAACTGCAGATGAACCACACACATTCACGAAAAACATGGTGGGAATAGAAAAGCAGCGAGAGGAAGTGCCTGGTGTTCAGAAAAACAGGACATTAAGTTGGCTGAACTCCATCAGATTCCTTCAGAACACAGGAAGCCTTTCAACATGTCAGCAATGCAAGTTGGCAGTGGATTTTCCCTCAAAATATATCTATAAATCAAAATAAATAAAACATAATAGAGAAAAAAAAAAGATATTTTTAGACGGACCAATCTTTGCTCCTGCACACAGGGTTGTTCATACAGAAGTGCACCAGAGATCAGCAGTCTCGCAGCTCATTCTGTGAAATATTATTGCAATATAAAATAACTGTTTTCTATTTTTATATATAAAATCTTTAAAAAATTCAAGTCATTTTTCCAGTATTTAGTGTCACAAGATCCTTCAGAAATTAATATTATATGCTGATTTGAAGTCAAGAAATATCTCTTATCAATGTTAAAAACAAATTTTTATAAAAACCAGTATTTTTCCAGAAGAATATGAAAGCATATATATATATATATATATATATATATATATATATATATATATATATATATATATATATATATATATATATATATATATATATATATATATACACACTGTATAAAATTTATTTGAAATGTACTTTTAACGAATATAATTTTGTAGGCTTCTTAATGGTCCAAATAAAGGTTAAAAATCATATGCGACTACACATTACTTATGGAGAGCTAACAAGCTACCATCTAAGTTCTTCCTTAAGACCACCCAAATAAAGAACAGTGTTACAAACTAGTCACTAGTGTGAACTTTAAGTCCCAATTTGACAAAGCCCTTACAAATGGATGTTGCAACCCTTGCCTGTTGACACGTGTGCTCCATTATATGATAACAGAAAGAGGAAGTCACAGTATCAGTTATTTAGGTTATAAAGAGTTTAAAAGGAAATGTCCTGGACACGTCTCAAAGAAATGCTTATCTCAAAGAAATCCTTCTCACATTCTTTAAGAAAAAAAAAAAAAAACAATGAAATGCACTGTGTTAAGCCCGCTCCACATCAGCGGTCACAGAAGCCCTACACCCACAGAGTGCAAACACTTTCCTTCTCATTAAGTAGCTGTCAGTCTCCCATGAAATGAAGACCCACACACACACTTAAGTCCCAGAATTCCACCAGTCACCTACAAGACACACCCAACAAATGCACAATGGTACGACGGCAATACCAGACACAGGCAATGGTGTGTTTGCTAAATGAGACCGCTGCAGAACAAACAAGGGATGGTAAGGGGAAAAAAGTAGAAGAGAGCGAGAGGGCAAGGAAGAGTAAAAGTGTCAGATATTCTATTGGTCAGAGAGAAAAAAAAGAATGTAATAAAGCAGAATAGAGAATTGGGAAGAACAGCTTCCTACGTAAACACACACACACAAACTCCTGCCCTGGAGGCATCATTAGAGGCCTATGAGAGATAATATTATCATTCACGGTGTGTGTGTGTGTGTGTGTGTGCGTGCGACTTCAAGAAGTGAACTGAGTTGGTCTCAGTTAGAAATGCTGTTCTAGAGACTATGAATTATTAAACATATATTACTAATTAAAGAAAACATAGTTTTTCATTCTTGACTGAATGTTGCAAGTATATAGGCTATACTAAAATGCACTATTAAGCTTTAAAGTTCTGAACTCTGTGTAGAGTCTTGACATGTTTCACTAATAAAATACACAACGAGGCGTGAATCTAGTTAGTTCTCAAACCAAAAACATGGTATCTAATACTGTATAAACTTTCATTCATATCATTTATGCATTAAAGATATCATTGTGTTTTATAAACCATTTACACCGTCATTAAACATTTAAGCTAAAAAACTTGGGATCACAAATCCTACCAGATACATGCACACACTGATATTTTCAGTGCACTTACAAATTTAGGCTAATTACTGCAAATTGGCTGTTTAGGCACTGCTGGCCGGGCCCCCTCGCTCCACAGTAGGACCCCTGAAGTAGCGGTGTATCAACAAGGGAGATGTGGCGCCGTCTTTGAGCAAGCACAAATAATGCGAGACAGGAGTCTGACCTAGAATTGCAGCCAAACTGAGACACACAGATTGACTCAGCGTGCAGAATAATGCATGTAAACACGCACAAGAACACTATCACATTCAAAGGAGTCGGATTCCACTTCAAAACAACCACATGCACTTTGTGTTTTCTAAAACAGCGCTGTGCACACAAGACGCTTTAAGTATGCAAACATGCAAACTCAAAAGATGAACCGCAGCGAGGGTCAGATGGCGAGACAAACAAACTGTAGGGGGAAAAATACAATCTCTGTACATGAAAAACATTTCTTGGTGGACACATCTATAGGTTTTCATATTTGTTTATGAACCTATTCTGCATGAACCTATGACTGCAATCAAAGCTCACTGCCACCACATAGTGGTGTGAATGTGCTACTACGCATAAGAACTGAGGCTGCTTTTGTGCTGCATATTTTGAAGGGCACATCTCTCATTTGTATTCATACTAACAGAGTGTCCTTACAAGTCTATAAATAAACCCCTGAAGACACACACAGAAGTGAGAGGGTGTTGATTTCCTATTATGAGATATTTTGGAGCGAAAATGTGAATCCGCAATAATAAAGACTTATTATCATGGCGGTAAAGGACCTTTTTTAAAGCAGTATCTGTACCAACAACCATAACGTTATGAAGCGAGGAGACACAGAATAGACACAGAACAAAACGGTTGAACAGTTGAATTTTTCAATTATTGTTTTTGTGTGTAGCAATCAATTTATGACTGATGCATGTTAGATGGCTAGGTAAATGGGAGGAGGTTTGATGAAACGCTAATATTTTAAAAATGGAATGTACTGTTTTGTCAATTTAAGGAAAAAATGCTAATAAAAATAAAATAAAATTTGATTAAAATTAAACAAAAACTAAAATTCATAAAATGAGCCCCAAAGGGGCATTTTTCCTGGCTACAAAGAACCCTAAACGGTTCTTTTCTCTGAACCCTTAAAAAAGGTTCTATAGGGAACCTGTTAGGGGTTCCAAATATGAAGTGCCTGATAGAACCATTTAAGGTTCTGTATAGAGTGCAGTCTAAAGTTTCACATGATCCTTCAGATATCATTTGGTCCTCAAGTAACATTTCTTATCACAGTTGAAAACTAGGCTATTGTTTTACTTAAAGGTGCCATATAGTGCATTGATACAATATTCTGAATTATTCTCTGATGTCCCCATAGTGTGTATGCAAAGTTTTATCTCAAAATACCCCACAGATATTTTTTTTATAGCTTCTTGAAATTGCCACTTTTAGGGTATGAGCCAAAACGGTGTTATGGTGACTGTGTTACTGACCTTATACAGTGCTTCCAAATCTTTAGGAAAAACTTTTTCTGTCACTTTTTGATCAACTTAATGCAGATTCTTGTTTCCGACTTCTGTCGCAATCCTGACTTTTTTCTTAGACTTGCATGGCATAAAACTTGCAGTTGTGTTATGGACAGACAAAGGCATGCATGAAAACAAGCACATACAGGCTAAAAAATTCTAAATGGCACAGGTCAGGCAGTCAAAGAGTCGGCTGCAGAGCTCCAGGCCATCTGAAGTGATAGACACTGAAATAAATGCTTCACACAGACTGCAGAAAAACAAGTTTGAAAGGCCTATGCCACTGCATCCCAGTAAATGAGTATGAATGAGCATAAACAAAGTTAGTTATAACCACTGTGCCTCAGGAAGAACTGTTCCTGTCAGTCACTTTATGTGAATGTAACAGAAATAGCTTGTATTCTTTCCATTGTTGAACTCTGAATTAAATCAATAAAAATGAAAAAATATTAAACTTTCATTAGCCTTCAATTCTAAGGAGTGTTGAATGTAAAATACATTACATGAAAATAGCAGCGAGGCATCCTCTTTACCTAACCTGGTCACATGCACCAAGGCTTCAATTTTTGTTCTTCATAGGAAGAGGAATGACAGAGAGGTCACATTGCGTTCAAGACTTTAGATGTTTCTAAAGCATTTGAGCCGACAGGACATGGAGTTCACTGATATTTTTCAAGTATAAACATATTAACATATGAAAAACAAATACTTATTACTAAGCATCGTTTTATAAATATTATACATACACATACATACATACATACACATGTATATCATATGTATATTGTATATATATCGTATGTATATATTCTTTTTTTTATCTGTAATTTTTTATTTAAAGATCAAAAGAGCAAAAAACAATTCAAAGAAAAACTATACATTTAAATAATTTTCAAAGTTCTGAAAACATATGGCTGTAAAAGGCTGGCAATCATTCACAGAATTGGCTGTGGGATATTGGCCAGAAACTAATATTTAATTATTTAATTATTTGCTTTTTTAATGCGCAGGTTTGTCTATGTAACCTTTCTAAAAATACAATAACTTCAGACAATGAAAATGACATGACATTTTGGCTCACAAACACCTCCTAGGCTCGCAACTACCTATTCTGGTGTGTAACACCCTCTATCCACAAACTAATCCATTTCCAATGGATAAACTCAAGCCCTAGCCCAACATTTGTTTCTCATTGAATATGCTGATGTACACTACAATATCAAATTAAAATGGGTTATGAACAAGAGGTTAGGTTTTGGGGGATTAGCAGGACCCTGTTGACCCTCTAGCAGAAGCCACAACTACATCTTCCTCCATTTGGTTATTCAAAATCAAACATGTATTCTGATGAAATTATATTTTAGCACCATTAGTGCGCTCAACGTTGAGCTCTTAGAGTGAAACTGGCTCTTTTTTTTTCTTTTTTTTATCACAGCTCAGGACAGTCACTACTAGTGAAAGGATTGGGACTGCGTGAGTTCTTGTGGTGTGATGAGCGAGAGCGAGTCAGTGTTGTCATAAGATTTCCCTGCAGCTCTATAATGATTACTCATATGATGATTGGCCTACAAACTTCCCATAACTAAAGATGGCAGATTTCAAAACCACAGTAAAGAAGGCAGTATAGATTTACTTAGCCGTGAATAGCATTTTACATTCATTTAAAAATATATGCTTGAATTTACATTTATGCTAATGAATGTGCTGTCGACAGTTTTACTTGTTTATGCAATTTGTACATTTATTTCTAATATTCTGTTAAACTGCTGACAGTTGTAAATTCTGTACAGTATATTAGAACATGTGTATTAGCAATATAACAATATTACAGTAAAATAGGCAATCAATATTGGATTTTTGGTCCAAACTAAGTGCCAAGTTAGTGTGGTACATCCTGAAGACCTTTCAACTGAAGCTTATCTGCACAGGACAGGCGCAACCTAATTAATATTAATTATATAAGTCAGTACCATCACAACAACCCATTAAACCTGGACGTGTGGTAATAAAGATTCTAAAAACAACAATGGAGCTAAACAGTAAGTAAACGTTTTCTTTATAAAAGTTAAGACTCTTCCACACCCTCCTCAAATGCCTCATTTAAACAGGCCCCCACTTTGTCTATGTCACTGTGTGGGAAGATTTGCACAACACCGCCCAAATGTTCATTCAAAGAAAGAAGGCATAGCTTTGATTCTCACTGAAGGCATAGCTTTGATTCTCTTTGCTGCCGACTCTGCCATGTTGTGGAGACGCTGTGTGTTTCGTGTTGAAACCTAAATTACTTTTTTGGCCTTCCAAAAGAGGACACAACTAGAAGTCAGTGGTTAAGTTGTATTTACAACACTGTTCCAGAACAGTTCAACCCAAATATTCAGATATGCGCGACACATTTTACGGAGGACAAGGACTGTTTCCTGGGAGTGTAATGCCAGTGTTCTGACAAATAACGCTGACTCACAGCCTGTAAGTACGTTTTCATAATTAAAATTACCACTGATGGTTCAAACATGGCTTTTGAGCAGTGTAGAGTAGCGACTGTTGTTTGTAGTTTCTACAATCACAAATGCAGACATGGTTTTATTGTCTACTGTATGCTGCGCGATGCAAAGGAATGTGTAAAAGGATGGTATGTCATTATAATCAATAATTATGTCCACACTGGATGCGACAAATGCTTCGTTTATAATGAGTTTTAATGGTTTTGTCAGGTTGCGCTGGGACACGTCACCACAGTAAGGTAAGGGGCGTAACATTTCCGGCACACACTTGAGGAATTTGACCAATCATAATGCACTGGACAGCTGGCCAGTCAGCGTACACCTCGCCTTTCAGAAGATGAGCTTTGTAAAAATCAACCTGTTTCAGAAAGGCGAGCCATAGAGGAGAAACAATGTACAGTATGTGGATAATGATGTACAGTATGTGGATAATAATGTACAGTACGTGGATAATAATGTACAGTATGGTGGAAAATTATGTGGTTTTTGAACCTTAAACGCATAACATATTTCGTGACCAAATAAACAAAATTATTAGTTTTTTTTGCAACGTCATATGACCCTTTTACAATTATTTAAATTAAATTTGTTAATACATCAATACTCCCAGTTTGTGTACAAAAAAAAAACAACAACTGTCAAAATTACAGCAGAAAAACCCAAACTCTCTTATTTGAGGAGTCTCTGTATATTGTGTTGGAAAACATGGGATCATCAAGTAAAAAAAAAAAAAAAAAAAAACCTTCGTCTTCTGGGAGGAAGAACAGCCAGATGTGATTTGCAGCATAATTCAATTGCATATTGTATCCTAGGTCAAAAAGGGCAACTAAACTCATTCCTCTAATGTCTCGTCCCTCCTGTGCACATACTACTCCATTTCCCCCATCTGCTTTGGCTCCATCCCTTTCTAAAGTGAAACCATGATGAGCATCTACCAAACAATGTGCTATTCCCACTGGTTTTCCTCAGACAGAAAGAGTAGGAAAGGAGGTGGTAAACAAAGCACAGCACCAAACCACAGCCACAATGTCTGAACACACACAGAAACCTCGCCACCTGCTAAGTCTATTCAGTTTCCTAACAAATATCAGTGGAACAAATAAGGTTCTAAAAAAAGAAGAAGAAGTAAAAAAATCACTCGTTCACACGTTCATACAAGAATGATGCCAGCAGAATTCAGTTATTCACAGGGGTGAAACGGAAATGCTGAGCTGGTCAGCAAATCGAGTTAAAGAACAAGATGTATGTGACGCAAACACTGCTTTAATGTGTCTGCGAGAGAGGCTGGGGATTGGACTGCAGCAGAGATTTTCTTCAGAAGGAGGAAGAGATGTCAACCTCCGCGTCTGTATTGCTGAAAAAAGAACAGTCAACAGGGCTCAAATTGGATCAAATCGTATAATGGCCTTGACGTCACTGAAATGCTTTCTTTCAAACTGAACAGCCTCTGGTCTCCCTGCTAGCTTATAAGTCCCTTTTCACATCAAATGGTATGAAAAAAAAAGTGAAAAGAATCACAGATGCATAGTCTATTTACACCAAGAGCAAAACGACTATCTATTGAAGTGAAAGTGAAGTGAAATTCACATTGTATAACAGATGGAGCAATGCACTCTTGGCTGCTCTGCCTATCAGAAGCGAGTTAATAAAAGCAAATAAAAGAAATTATACTAAACAGAAACAAATTATAAAACAGACATGACTTTGTACTAAATGACTAAAAGTTATATGTATAGTGAAGTTTATCCAACACAAAATACAGTTTTCACTAAATTATAAGATGACTTCCATTTAAAAGTATTTTACTGTAAAACTACATGAAACGTACCATTAGATCTATTTTAGTTTTTCACCATATAGAGAAAGGGGAAAAACTCACTTGTTTTTACTACAGTCTTTCACCATTACAATTACATTTATTACAGTTAGTCTGCAGAAAAGCCATTTTAAAAGTAGTGAAAAATGTATTTGGACAAAAATATAATAATCCAATAAATAATTTGTACATTATTACAGAAAATTTATATTTGCAGCTACTAGCACAGATGTGCTGTGCTTCAGTCTACAATCAGTTGCCTACGAATTTAGGAAACTTGTGACAGGCATCAGTGTCAAAGTGACGGCAGCCACTGCGTGTAGAATTTATAGTCACACTTTGTCCCCCTTGATCACTGTTCCTGTCTCGGAGTCGAGCGCAGCGCTGCAGTATGACAGACAGATGGTGGACAGAGAGACTGAGTGGCAAGTGGGACACGCTGTCAACGTACTGAAATTCATATCCCAGATGAAAGTGAGCGAGCAAGAGATGTAAACTCAGCACAGAACGATGACACTGACTCGCTCGCTCTCAAACACACACAACTGGATGACTGACTCGAGAGGGGAGATGACATCATCCTGCGTCACTAGACAGCTCGCACGCCCCCCTCCCTCAAAAGTGAGTCACTGTTGTTCCTGAGAAAACTCTCGCACAGTCAGCAAAGCGATGGCAGCCAGAAAAGGGGAGGGGGAGAGGAGAGAAAAGAGTTTTGGACTTCCAAATTGCAGAATGCAGGGAATTTGACAGAACCTGTCAGGAAAAGCAAACAGGGCCTGAAACCCTCAAAATGCAGTTCTGAAAGTGGGGGAAGATCCTATATACAGGTTGTACGTCAATGAAAACGAGAATACTCATTTATTATTATTAAGAGGTATTTTTGAGATTTTATGAGCCATTTCATTCTTCCGTTATGAAAAACAAAGTTGGAAAGTGAATTACTGAATGTGGATTATTCTGATAAACAAACGACAATGATGTAACCAAAAATGGTGTAATAATTTAGTGATATAACTGACAACTCAAATTAAAAGTCCAGTTTAACTTGAAGAAATTGTGACAGAAATGTATAACATAAGCACATTATAATGCACACTTATTGTAATATTACTACTACTAATAACTTTTTTTTTTAATGTAAGGAACAATTAAAATTTTTCTTCCATGTTTTAACAGTACACCTGTTGTGCAGCAAATTGAAAGGGGTTTAATTTTCATTGGAGTACATGAATAATTTATGTTATATGCCTTCATTTCATTACCAGAAAAAACAAATCTTAAACTAATCATAATTCACAGGGCCCTAAAAAAACTAACTTTTGTTAAAACTTCTAAGAAATTGCTGTTAAATTGTATATAGATTCAATTTCTTTAGCGCCTCACTTCAAGTGGCAAATTCATATCTTTCTCTTTACTATGAAATAAATATAAATGGACATAAAAAGGTATATTACAAGTAAGCCTACAGTACAATTTACTGAAATGTCTCATGCAATTGTTCATTCAGTGTTTCTAACAGCGGAAAATGTATAAAGCATGCAAACAATACAATGTGACAATCATTTATCTCAGAATAACCATTCGGTGCCCATTAGCTCATCAGTCAGCCAGAAAAAATAACTATAAAGAGGAGAATTTTGCTAAATACATACGCTATCTTCCATATTCATATCACTGTTGTTTACATAATAAGAAAGAATGCAAGGAGCCTAAGATAAAATTCAACACTTTATATATAATTATGTAAAAAAAAAAGCTGAATGTGTTCAAGATATATTACAATGTTTATAGGACTCATTGAGGATGAGTCGAAACTACACTCAATGGTCAAGTGATGCTGATATAGTTATGGTCCATGATATTGGCACAGATTCAGTGTAATAATCAATTCTATATATAGTTCTATATATAGTTATATAGTAAATTTATTTAGTAGTATATAATATATAGTTCAGAAGTTGTTTAGATCCCACTTTAAGTTGACCTTAGTACCCAAGAAATATGTAAAAGGGGGAGGCGAGACAAACACATGACAGTAAAAAAGTTTATTCTTTGGCGCTTAAAAAAAATTATTTGGCGCCAATTTTTGTTTCTTATATGAGGCAATGGCTCCTTAATTTTTATTTTATTTTTTTGTCTGGAGCCCTGCTATGAGTACATTATAAACAATATCGACCCTTAAATGCAGCAGTGCAATTACAAAAATGCTGGATAAGGTGAAATTTTATTAGAGTCTACTGAAAACTAAGCATCAAAGAAAATGCATACATTTTTTATAAAATTGTATGTATAAGTCTAAGGTTTTGTGTTTTGGACATGAACCACAGAGTGTAAATGGAATTCGGCACATTAATATAATTACCATCCGTTCCATGTTGTTGTTTTTGTTTTGTTTGTAGTTGTTTTCATCTTCGGTTTATACACATTTTAATTGAAATTTTATGAGTCACATATTCAATTTAACTACAGCTTCCTTTTTGCTTTCACATTTATACAAATAAAATGGCTTAAAATATATCAATATAGCAGACATGTATCTCGTACTGTAATTAGAAACAATTCTTTTCCTGGAGGACCCATAACAATCAACATTTTTGATGCCTCTCGTAACTGATTTTAAACCTTATAGTTGCCTTGTGACTTGTTACTTTCCTATTTACACAGTTCCTGACATATGTCAGTGAGGTTTGCGTCAAAATGTGTTTTCTAGATAATACCATTCATCACTCAAAACTCAGTTTTGAACCCACCTGTCTGTAATTTTACTCAAATTAAACTTTCAAAGGTGTTTAACACCATGAGTACAGTGTTACGTGATGCAACAGAAAACAACTAGACTGTTGGTGCATACAGTGTAGACAGCTTTGTAATAAGAGAGTGGCCTAGATTTGCCACACCTCGCCTGTTGCTTTGTGTAAGGCCGGGTTCACACCGCAAGCTGCAGCAGAGCAGAAGCAGCGCGTATTTTTTTCGGCGCCTATGTTAACAGATGAGAGCGTTCACACCGCACGCAGAAGCTGCGCGGCAGATCGTTGCAGAAGCAGAGCAGAAGCAGCAGTGCCGCGATCGTTTCGGCGCTGGGTCTATTTTTGCAGCGCTGCTGACGCTCAGTTAAAGTGAAAGTACACCTTTGATGGACAAAATAAATATGATTTCACACAAAAGGTGCTCTAACTGCACAAAAAAAGCACATCTAGGGTGTTTTAACAAGAACTAGAGTATGTTACGAAAAGGAAATTAATATAAAAAAATATGTATAGAAGATAAAGTGACCATGGCCAAAATGATCATGATCATGGCCAAAATACACATGTACTTAAACGAAAATTTGCCCAAAACTTGCATTAATGATATCTACTGTGTTCTTAGCAAATTACATAAAAAATATATGATATTTAAAACCACATATTTTTCTATTTTTTATTATAATTTTATTTTTAATATATATATATTTTTTTTTTACAAAATCTGTTAAAGTACTTACAGTTCTATCCAAAAATAGACTTTTTTTTGCCGAAATACAAAAACAACTTTAAATAATTTATATTGCTAGCTTAGCCTTGGAGATTTATTTATTATTAGTAGTTGTCCTATTCTTTTAACTAGGCCTATGTATTGGCAGAAGAACGGATGTTGTGCTAACAATCATAAACAACAGCACGTGTTGTGTCACAGGCGGTGGTCTTCAGAGTGCACCTGGAAAGACAATAATGGACGACACTCGTCTCATTGTGGAAGTTGAGAAATATCAAGTTCTTTATGATCCACACAATGTACTTTATAAAGACTTGCAGGAGAAGGAAAAAGCATGGGATGAAGTTGCAGCGGCTCTTATTGCAGATGGTAATTAATTTTATAGTGTTTTTGACGCTTTCGCTGGCACACGAGCAAACAACTCAATATTTGATTCAAAATTGATTCAATTGGAACCATTTATTTACAATTTCTAAATTACACATAAGCACACAAATAACAAAAGCAGATGATACATGCATATATAATAAACAAGTAAATGCTGAATTCAAGATGAGCAGGAAGTCAAGGCTGTGAACCATTTACAATACACATAATTTAAACCCGTTTATTAAATTGGTTTTCAGGGTGTTTTTTGGTAAATTTGATTGCAAACAAACCCAGTGACAAGATGGTAATATGCACCATGTTCTCTCCTACGTCGGTTAATGGGATGAACCCAAAGTCTGGGTCTTTTTACTCTCCTTAATAACAAATATAGCGCGATGGCCTTTCTTCTATCAACAACACGTACTGCACGGAAAACAAAGACAGCAAAACAAAGATCCAACAAAAGTAACAATTAAATTATTAATTAAAAAAGCTTCTTGCCTAGTCTTTTTATTTAAATGTATTTTAAATGGGAAATAAAGCAATGCGAACGTACCCATTATAGAGGACTCTGACCAAAATCTGCTGTTCAGTTGCGCGCTGCCTCCGCTGCCGGTGTGAAAGCAAAATAGGCGCGCGCTGCTTCTGCTCTGCCTACCTGCTGCTAACGCGCTGCTTCTGCTCTGCTGAAACTTGCGGTGTGAACCCGGCCTAAGGCACACCATCTGCATATCTAATTAATACTTCCATCTCATTCCATGAGTTCTTACACGCAGACTAATAAACATTTTGCAAACTCAGCAGCTTATTATTGATTAATAAACAAATCGATAAACTTATGGCAAAGGCACCTCATTTGCTATAGGAATAATAGTAGCATGAAACACGATAGTACTGCACATTAACACTGAACTCATCAAGCATACAATGAGCTGTTGAAGTGCAAATACCCACAATACTGTGCAAAAAAATGCAGACGCTGGAGGGAGAGGCTCTACTCCCTAAGCACCACTTTTGAATGATAATGCTAATACCACTAAGAGCTTTAAGAACAGCTTCAACTAACAATGAGTTATTACTACTAACAGGTAGTGCTAATGTCTTCTTGAGAAACTCTACAAATGCAGAGGGGGGACAGTTGGATTTCGATATAAGCCAAGAGGAGATTGGTCCTCTTGGACTATAATATTCTCACCCAAGTTTAAGATAACACCTACGTCATCTGCTGGAACGCTACTCTCTCGTGTACAACAGTTAGTGGAATCTAGAGATTATGGTTTATAAAGCTCAAAATATGATTTTTTAAAATTTTTTACACAAATGCATCAATTCTCTTCAGAAGGCATTTATTGACCACCAGAGCTGTGTGGGGTACTTTTTATGATGGATGGATGCACTTTCTTGGACTTCAAAATCTCAACACCCATTCACTGCCATTATAAAGCTTGGAAGAGCCAGGACATTTTTTTTAATAACTCTGATTGTATTCTTCTGACTCATATACACCTAGGATGTCTTGAGTGTGAGTAAATCATGTGGTAATTCTCTTTTTTTGGTGAACTATCACTTTAAATTGACTTAAATTAACTTCTCAGCATAAATTAGCATTTGCACAAATAATTTAATTTGCATAGTTTATATTTTGGGATAACTGACCTAATATTATTTTCTAGAATGAGAAAGTTCAGTTCTGTCGAGAATGGTTTTGCCAGGCTGTCAAGTAAAGCTAGTAGTCATTGAAAATAATAATAATAATAATTATTATTATTATTATTATAAATCAATAAATAAACACTTCGATAAGTCCAGTCCCAACTATTTTAATGGGAAATACATCACAACAGGAATAAGTAATATAAGTAATAAGTATAAGTAATAAAGACTGATATATTTAATCCCAGCGTGCTGCGCATTTATTGAAAAGTGAAGACAAAACATTTAAATCGCCATCTGCTGATTGGCTGCAGCATAGGTCATAAACCTCTCTATGTAAATGAATGGAACCTAAACTAAACTAAACAATCTAATTATACTTAGAATTTTTTTAAATATTTGTAATAGTTTCCATAATTTTAGGTAGTTCTTTTCACGCTAATTTATGATCAAGTGTTTGTTTTTCTAATAAGTTTGCTTTTAGTTGATTATTTTATGCTATACAACCAGGGTGTGGTGTCATGATTGTGAGGTTGCGATTGGCTCTGCAGGAGTTAGGGCGGGACTTTGATACCATGATCACCACTGCACACACTCGGCCTCCAAATTATGCCATTTTCACAAAAAGACAGCAGCCACAAAAAGATGTTTTTGGCTTCACTCTGCTGATAATCTGATAAATAAATAACAAAATAGCAAACATATCATGCCATTTTATTATAATATAAAACTATAATAATAATAATAAATGTATATTGTCCATTTTTTCTCCATTTCTTTTCTCATTCCTAGTTCAATCATCTCCACAAGAAAGTAAGTCCATTCTTAGGGTTTTTGGAATTGAGAAACAGCTGTTGTATAAAATAAATGAACAACTGTATTAATCAAACAGAGATCTTGATTTTGGAAACAGAACATAGTCTCAAAATATCTCTAAAATTGATATTGGAGGATAATAGAACATCATGAGACCAAGGTTAATCTCTCTCTAACATGTAATCTGAACTTCAAGAACTGAAACCAGTATCTAAGAGGAATATGCATGAAAATGCAAATGTAAACATGTGGAACAATTTCTTTTATTTATAGTATTTGAAATACGTCACACACTGTGCATGCAAATTAGACAAAGCATTATAAACCGAATTTGCAAGTGCGTTTGAATTTTGACCGCAATGTGCTTCCCATTGACTGCAGTGAGACTGATGCATATTCACACATTACATCTATCATACACAGTGGGCACGCCAGTCTCAACCTTAAACACAAGCTCTTTTTGGCAATATGCCACTATCATTGTGTTTACATGAAATATAATTAAACCTAGATCATTTCACTTGCAAGTTGCTTTTCTCCACATCAAAGTTTTGGCTTATCTGATCTGGTTTCTGCTCAGATTTTCTGTGTTTTTCTATCAGCCAAAGTTTCAGTGCACCCAAATGTCAAACCATTTCATGGGCACTTTAGGAAATGTATACTGTACACAAGCTTTATTTTACACCTTTAACCAGAGGTCTTTCTTATCATAATTACGTGCTGTCACATCGGTTGAAAGATGGCTATCATTTCATGGCACATCCTCCGCTTCATTAATACACATTAAACCGCCTCAACGAAAACCCAAATATGTAATTGAAATATCCAACTTCCCCCTCAGGCCTCCCATGCATAAGAAACAATTGCGGCTGATTTTTGGCACGCAAGTTCCATATTGTTCAAATGTCTGCTGGAAGTTGTGATACTGTGATAACAATGGCACACTGCCGGATCTCTTTTCAACAAGACCGCCATTGCTGCACCAAATCACAATGTGGCCCTTTTACATGGAAACCCCTCTAGTAGTCTTGACTATAGCTGGAACGAGGAAAGCAAAAGAAGAGGGAACACGAGGGCTGGAGTGTTTGGTGCAATTCCCAGTCAGCAGGGATGACCTAGAACCACCGCCACCCACAGGCAGTTGCATCCACAGGGGATAATTAGCCCAGCTCTCCGTCGTCCTAACCAGCGGTAGCACCATGGCAACTCCAGCACTCCTGAACACTGCGTGTGTGTGTGTGTGTGTGTGTGTGTGTGTGTGTGTGTGTGTTTTGCACACCCATTCCTCTCAGTGCCAGTTTGTCCACACTAAACGGCTTAAATAGAAATTCTATATTCTGATGCTAGGGGAGCAGGTCTACAGCTGACAAAACATCAGTGGTGAATTTCCAGAAAATGCCTACATGTCTAACTACAGATGACGTGGATTAGTGCAGGCTTTGAACCACATTACATTATTTATCTTTCCTTTTACCTGAGTAGCTTCACTTACTGAACCCAACAACTTTTCATACTGATGGAAAACAAGCCTCTGCCAGCGTTTCCCTCACCTTTGCAATCCAGATATGCCACCAACATGCTGAGACAAGAGAATTAAGGGACCTCTGTAGGTCACTAGTATTTTTGGACAGACTGAAAAACTACTGTGTCACTCAAGGACTGCAAGTTATAACGTTCATGTCTCATGCTGCAGGGTTCACATAAGGTTTGTAAGACTTCAAGGAATGGGTCATCATTTACTCATCCTCATGCTTTTCAAATCTGTTCTTTTAAAAACCAAATATATATATATATATTTTTTTTTAATTACGTTCAATAAAGAATAAAAATGAGGTCCATAATTTTCAAGTTCCATAGGGATAACTTAAAATTAACCGTACAACTCCAGCTATTTTGTTTTCCACACAACATTGAGAATCAAAAATTGAATGCGAGGCTGATAAAAACAAGGGGTATAAGAGTAAATTGAAATAAGAAGAGTGATTTTTGTTTATTTAATACTTGTTTATTTTAAATATGTATACAGGTTCACATGACTTTGGTCTAAATACGTAGAACTAAATAAGAATTAGTTATATTTTTGATTTTGTAACCTGATAGGTTTATGGTTTTATGTGTCAAATCCTTTGCGCACAAGCGCTGTGGAGAAATGATGGAGAATGAAAAACGGCTTAAACTGTCATTATTGGCTAGGTAGGTGATAAAACGATAATTATTAATAATAAATCACAATACATGTTTACCTCAATAGAATGATAACAATGAAATGTTTATGCACCAAAGCGAAATGAAACAGTGTTAATGTGCGTGGGATATACATATTGTATATAATTTTATTATATTATTAATGCATAGATTTATTAAATGTATTACAGGATAATGGTTGTCATTGAGCTATATTGTGCATTTTTATTTATACTACTGAAAATGGATTTCAAAAATGGACAATAAACTGTCTGTCTAGTTCAGGGTTCTTCAATAAGTTTTCGCCAAGGGCCGAATTCTGCAAACAATACCAAGCCAAGGGCCACTAACCTATATATACACATATATTAGGGCTGGGTATCGATTCAAATGTCCCGAATGTCGATTCGATTTCGATTCGCAAGCTCTCGATTTGATTCTCAATGTTTTTATTACATTCAGTGAATATAGTTTTAATACAAATGCTACTGATATTTCAAAAAATGAACCGTAAACTTCAGTGTGATAAGAGGGGCGGGGCAGAGAGCTGTGGGAACGGAGTGAGGCCGGTGGAGTTAATGAGAATGAGCGAACAAAAATACATTTTTACAAACATTTTTACAAAATAAAATCCAGGCCTGGTCCTCCTTCACTGTTGTTCCTCCTCTTTTTATCCTTCCGGAGCTCCTCCACGGGACTCGTGAGTGGCGCAGGTGTCGCTCATTCTCATTAACTCCACTGGCCTCAAATGTGATTATTCCTTTAAAAATAAAGATTTATTTATGTGTATTAGCAGTAGTAGCACCGAGTAAAACGACTGCTAAATAATAATATATTCTGACATTACTTAATGTTAAACTAAACTTTTATTTTGACAGGTTGCCGTGAGGCTGCCGTGTATGTGATATGATGTAGTTTTCTCAAATTAAACAGTAAAATGCTCATGAAGTGACTCTCAGAGCAGTTGGAGATGATATTTGTGTATTCATATCATCATAGTGAGATGGCAGAAGCTGAAAACACAGCGAGTGTCATCCACGCTCTAGTATGTGTGTACGTTAGTTAACAAAACAGTGTGCCACACCATCATTCATTCATTGACTGAGGAAATCATGGCGTCTTATACGTGATCTCAACTGCTTCCGCAGATTTATAGTATTCCTATAGCATTTCACCGGAGCATTTCAAATCAAGCATGTGGCTTTGTACTTGGTTCTCATGAACAGTATCTCCACCATGATAAGCGCTGAATGAATAACAGGCTTACAGTTGTAACATTGCGCAAGGTAAATAAGGGTGACATCTAGTGGAGAAGAGTAATGATAAGATTCACGTAAATCAGATCTGGTTTTAAACGTGAGCTGAAATAAATACTGGAAAAGATCGATTTGATATCGATTCTCAAAAGCCGCAAATCAACGTCATTTAAAAAACGGTTAATCTGAAAAAATCTATATAGTTAAAAGATGTATCTTTTCCATGCAGTTTTTGTCCTTTCCATCTGCGCCACGTGACAATAAGCAACACAGAATTCTATTTTAGAAATGTTTTTTTATTTTCTGCGACCTCGCGGCAGGAACAACATACAAAATATGACAGTGATAATCTCAGGTAATGATTATGTGCTTTATTCAAGGTTAAAAGTGTCTAATATGTCTTCATATCTACACTGGACTGAACTTTGTGTCAGCACGTCATAAATAGAATGAGTCAGCAGTTTTCTTGCATTTCTTGCATTGCGTCATGGATTTGTCGCAATGCATCCACTTATTATAATAACTGATTATAAGTTCTATTGTATTTTGTTGCGCTGTGCCACTGTGCCTTGGGCTGAAGTATTCTTCTGAATCCTTGTCACATTTTATCCTATTTGTCATCCTAACTATTGCATTGTGCTTATGTCAGACTGTTAAAGACATTCCAGTCGGAAACACTTATGAAATTTAATGAAAGGAAAGATTAATCTGAATGTTCCAGCACTTCAGGTTGCAGAAAAATTGAAATAAAGTCAGACATATTCATCTACACAAACCATACACAGATCTGGGTGGGTGCTCAGAGGCTGTGTTAGCACACATTCTCTAGGTGTAGCAGAAGACATTAATTACTTCACTAACACCGAAGGCGGGGTCTAGAACTGGCAGATGGTGACCCAATACAAGAGGATGGTCCTGAAGGAAAGTGCCATTGATTTTCTTTTTCCTTTCTAAACAGGGGCCAGATGGGAACAGTGCCTCTTATCGACGCAACACTTCCACTTTCAATGCCAATTCAACACAGCGAGCTTCACCCATTGTAAGGAGGCAACCCCAAGATGTAAGGACAGAGGCTCAGCTAATCCGTTTCGGTTTCCTTTACAGGGTGGGGGGTTGGGCAGTTGCAGATGGCCTGATTCTGAATACAAATGTTTAATTTCAAGAGACCTGGTACCGTTGTGCTTAGACTGTTCTGCTGAAATTAGAGCAGACATAGCAAGTGTACAACTAGAGTGTTTCCTACTCTGACTGAGGCTTCCCCACAAATGATTTTTGAATTTTGTTTTAATATTGTATCAGTGAATATGGGACACAAAAAAACCCCGACTATCCCTATTATGGGAATTCCTAACGAAAAAAAAAAAAAAAGCATAATTTTTCTACATTGTCTTTGAGCCAGAATGTTATTTTTAAATGCAGAACAGATGCAGAAGCATGATTATTTTAAGGCCAAGTGACATAAAAAAAAGACTAAAGGGGAATTCCAGTGGAAAAAAAAAAAACACTGAAAAAGAGAGAGATTAAAACAAATTTCCCAGTTTACCATAGGTGGGGTTTATGCTTTTAGAACACAACAGGCTGTGGAAAATATCAATATTTAAAAACATTCACAAATGAAGATCTATCAGTGCAGTGCAAAGTTTTACTTTAAGTTTTTTAAGGTATGACATGACACTCAATTTAAAAAAAAATAAAAAAATTAATTAAAAGCACAGTATGATTCAAATTTATGCATACCATGATGCACTTCTATAATAATAATTCATACAAAAGGCTACAAATAACACTTTCTACAATATTGTATAACTAAAACCAATCGCAGGTTGTTAAAAACACTCAATGGTGGTTTAAAGTGAGTTTTGGGTAAAACCATTTGTCTTGTATAGCATGATGCTATAGTATGAATGAATGCTCAGGTAACATGCATGTCCCTTGATGCTTCAGAAGAGCCAGTTACTGTTTTAGGCACATAAAGCATGTTGCATGTTTATTGGTTCACTGACTTTAATTAGATTAACCCCTTAGATGTCTAAATTTGGTACCGAAACGACAAGACAGTTTTCGATACTCGATGGTATCAAAGCATTTCGGTCAGTGCTTAAAAAGTATCGAGCTCGATACCAAACCCTATTTAATTTGAACTCTTCTTGAACATGATATAGCTAAAAGAAAGACGTTCATTTAGACGTATTATTGTAATGTGACTTTAGACAAAGTGACTGACAGCAAAGCCACCAGGACAGGTTGCAGCTGGAGGACATTCACTCGACCCACAACAGAGCGATCAATGCTGGGGAAGTGACATCACACCCCTCAAGACATTAATGGGGGGAAGCGGCTCTGTGAGCAGCAGGAAGGCCACGGCTCAGGAGGTTATTTTTGCCTCCCTGAGATCTGAATCATATCCGCTGTTGTTTTGCTTGGTGTCTGTCCCCTGATCAGTAAGATGAGCAATATCAGGAGAATGAGAATGTTACTTCTGCAGTGCTCAAGCTCTGACTGGATCTTTAAATACAGAAACACAGAGTCCTGCCTCCAGTCATACAAACAAGCTTTTTCAACCTTTGTGCTGAGGGGAAGTGACCCTATTAAACCAAACCAAATAAATGTAATCTAAAATCTCAAATACGTATGATATATGTTTAGTTATAAAATTACATGAGAGCTCCAGAGTTGGCTACTTCTGTGCCATTTAAACCCACCTGTGTTCCAAATTTGTAAATATTTAATATTTGATTAAATAAACACATCAATTTTGATTAATATTTAATATAAATCACTCTAAATAATTAAATAACTGCTGACCAGACTGGACAAACATGGAGAACAGTGTTCGTATTTGACTTCTATTCTAGATGTTGTTGTTTTTTTAATTTTCTATATTTTACCTTTGGAAAGTGGCTTACTTTCTTTTCCCTGGCTGGGTACAGTCCACGAATAAAAAGGATCTGTTCTGAGCACAGAAAATTAAGTTAATGCTTTTTATAGTAAGTTCAGTGTGTTTCTAGTGTTTCTACTTTAAAAAAATAAAATAAATACACAAACACATATACATACATATATATATATATATATATATATATGAATTATAATTACAGGTATGATAAAACATCCTGGTGTTATGCACATCATCTTTATTGATACTGTCGCTGTGGTGACCTGAATGCAGTTGTTCATACATGCATACAACTTAAGTCTGTTGAATGGAGAAAACATTTCTAGACTCTCATCTGTAAGAAAACCATTTTTATTTTATTTCATGATCTTTTTTTTTAATTAAACAGTAAAAGATTTATGGCAGAAGTTATGGTACTAACCAAAATAGATTGTTGCAGCCCTAAGTGATTCCAAACATATGAACAGTAGTAAGTATATAATGTACATGGCCTTAATAGGGTCACGTCCCCTACAGTCACGGGGGATCCTGGCTGCAGTGGTGTCTGTCTGGAGCCGTTCCAATATCTCTGATGGCATACTCGCCCAAAAAACACTGCACCACACTGACACAGCAAGATCTAAATCACTGACTTTCAAATGAGGTCATGACCAAACAACATGCGAATGACATCTGGGAAAGATACAGACATTTACAACCATTTAAGTCCAATAAAAAAGGAAGAGGACAAGGGAACTAAGCAATTGCATCAGCACATGAGGTCATTAAACAGGTAAATCACATGGTGTGGTATTACAAAGAGAATACAGCTTTAGCTCTCTGGGTAAGCTGCTCCTCTGTCAAAGGATACAAACCCAACCCAGTGCGTAAGCATGCAGAGGACAAAATAGTGACAACAAAGCCCTGTGTCTCTAGAGGCATTACATCACCAGCGTCCCCATATTAGATTCATTGCGACGGTCTGGTGTTTCCTCTAGGATGATCTTCAGAGACTGTAGTAACACAAGGTTTCTCAGAACCTCCACTTCTTTAAATAGTTTCAAATGCAACCTGTTTCCAACATCAATTCTGCAAACATTCATTTCATTTCTACAACACTGGTCCAAATTAGTGATCAAACACTGCTTATTGGTCCTGCTAGTACCTTCTTAATGTCTAAGAACGTCTTTAAATTAGGTTTAATCTTCATTAAAAACAAAGTTTTAATTTTATCTTTTTATAATGTTAGATACTGTTGGAGTTTGTAATATGGCGTTGCCTTCAAGTAAAACTTTTATTATTTTTATTATTATTTAAAAAATAAAAAAATGTATTGTGTGTGTTATTTTTGGGGAGCTGCATCTCAAAACATTTTAACTAACCTTGTCATAAGTCAAATTAGCCTATCTGATATTTTCAAAAGAATTACACAGTCTGGAGGGTCGGCAGGGGTCATATCTATCACATCATTTCCTGTTTTATATCTTTTCTGCATGTCGGTTGCTCCACATTATGTTGCTATGGCACAGAACATTTCTTCAAATATTAATAGTGAAGTGATTTTGTTAAAATAATAGTAAGATATAATAATGGAAGATCACACTAAACTACTATTTTCTTTTAAAGAATGTAATGTAACAAGGCTTTGCAACATTTGCATCACATCTTATGATGTAAGTGTTTTTTAATTACAAGTCACTGGGTGTATTGTAAGAATTGCATTTTTATGTATTTCTGAGCAAACTTATAGAGCTTTACACATATAAGAAAAGAAAAAAAAGAGTTACATGTCACTGACCCAATTTTGATTATAAGGTGCATGAAGTAGTGCAATCCATAGTAGACATACAATTAACATACTTTTTCCTTTGTCTGCAGCAAGGTGGAACCAAAATATGGTGATCAGCATAATCACATTATATGTTAAAAACAAGAGGAACCAAGTGACTTCCATCTAGATGGCCTGCTGATGGAATTCCCCACCAAACTGGACAAACAGGTGGATCTTCCCCCAGCTCATAAGAATACATTGGTTTTAAACAATCCAACACAACTCTTTTAATCAGCAACGCTGTAACACCTGACACTTCCTCAAGTGTCATATGTCCTCTGAGAACTAGTTTAGTCTATATGAGGAGGATAGGCTAAAAGAGTTTCCCATTACCGCTCAAAATGCCACATAGTTAGAGGCGAATATTTTCCACTTCCAGTTTCACAAAGATACACACAGAATAACTTTGAACAACACAATTGTCTGCCTTTCCTGAGTAATGCATTTCTGGATAATCAAGCAAATGACAGTGGAGTTACTCATTACATGTAAAAACACCTGAAGCATGTCTTTTAAGTTCCTGCATTTTGATCTTTCGGATTATCTGGCATCTGGTCTATTATCTGAGAAGAATGCAGTAACAAATGCAAGGCTCAAACAGGAATGAGACAACCATTCTGAATCACCCAACACATTTGTCATAGGGCACGGGTGCACAGGTCTGCTGAAAGGATGACAATGTGAAGAGATAAAAGCAGCAAGAGAGAGATGAGGGTGTTGTTTTCGCTTTAGACTGGAAAGAACAAAATGGCTATTCAGCAGAGAACTTCTGTTCGCTCACCACCCACACCGAGAAAGAGAATGATAAAACGAGGGAGTGTGAGGGAAAGGGATGGGGAGAGAGAGCCGATCTCGACTGGAGACTCTTTACATCTTTGCCTGTGGCACTGTTTCATCTTTTTCCTTTGAAAGTGACTTAGTAGAGCCTTAGAACTTCCTCTATTGCCTTCTACCACCGCCAAAGAAAAAAAAAGGCCCTTGGGACTGACCTATCGTGCTACTGATTTTTTTGTCCCGCTCACGGTTGAAGAATCAGAACCCCAGAAGATCATGGTTTTGAAAGCAGTATAAAAAATGAATGCCTTCAAACAGCAGGCCTTAGATAAAATGATGTGGGAACCACTGAAGATAAAGCAATCTACTAAGCCCCCAACACACACAGTGAAACTGAAGAACTGGTGTGACTGTGAACAAAATAAGACCAAAAACGAATTTCGTTTGGCGTTCTCCAAACTGCACTGCGGCTCCACTTTCTTTGACATGGTCATTTTTTTGGTTCATTTCTTCTGTTCAGTCTGTTAAGGTCAGACCCCCAAAAAAAAACATGAACACATTGGAAAGCTCATTAGTAGAAACTAAAGTTAAGTCTAAGTCTAATTGAAAGTGACACTGGCACTGTTTTTTAACGGTAAATACTGTAAAGCTGGATGTTCAGAAAGTACATTAACATCATATCGCTGCTCGGGTATTTCAAACTTCTTTTTATCCCTAAGCGAATAACAAAAAAATAACTTTGCTGTGAGTAAATAGGGCCTTTAGAATAGCTACTACTGCCTTCTTTCACTGCCAAAGGAAAAAAAAACTCCTTTGGGAATGACGTATCATGCTATTGATGTTTTGTCGACTTAGCCACTGTTAGAGAATCAAAACCCCAAAAGGTGTACCATTTTGGTTTTGGGAACAGCAAATAAAGGCCTCGAAAAAACTGTGTGGGAACCAATGAATCTCAAGCAATCTGCAATCTCCTTACTCTCACAACTAGAAGAGACAGTTACTGCCCCTAATATGCCACTTTATTGTTTGTGTTCAGAACCCCACTGAGCCATTTAATTCAACTGTACTGGCAGCTTGTTAATCCCTGAACCCAGTCTAGACTTCGCAGGCTCTTCAGCATATGGCACCCGCATATGCTGCCCTGGTTCCTCTCTCCTGGCCTCAGGCTCCACGGCCGTGCTTCAGGGCCTCCTAATTAAATATAAACAGATATATGGTCTCCTTGCAGCCATTCCTCTGGTTAGCATTCTACTACACCAAATGCTCAGTGCAATTTAAGCAAAATGCCGACCACAGAGGCTGACAGCTTTGAGAAACGCCGAAGAGATGGCCAAAATGTTTAATGCATCAGGCAGACTGGCCATAAAAGCGGATTATGACGCAGCAATAGGACGTGAGATGGAATTTTAAAAGACTGATGCGTCTGACATCCGGTACAGCTCTGTTGCGGTCATACCATGGGGTTACACATGCTCCTCAGTAGGCATTTAACAAACTATATGGGCTACTGCGACTGCATCTCCCTAATGGTGCCCTGCAGACATTAGATGGGAGGGCTGTTTTCCCGACATCTGCGTGATGTTGTGACCTCTCATTTGGAAGGGGTGCGTTGCATAGCCCCATTACCTTGGCACAATGATCCCGTCCAACAGAGCTGCCAGACATTTCAGGGCTAATAGTCCCATGAAGCAACCCGTCCTACCTTTCAAAAATGGAAACTTTTAGTGAGAGGCCAGAAATACAATAAGCTTAAAGCAACAGAACTATGTCATCAAACGAAACTCAATTTTTATTATGCTATTTTTGGGCTTTTCCAGTTACATTTATTGTCAAAATGGTGGGGCGGGGGGTATATGAAAACAGCAATTACAGGACCAAGCACACCAGTGGCCAAAATATTAAATTTATCTAGACATAGACTAGAAATCCAGCATTCGGCAAAAGAGGTGCCAAGACTCCTTTTTGAAGTTGACATCAATTTATCAATTTGTTATAAGAAATTATTTGTGTAACAACTAGGGCTGTCACTTGTGCGAAAAAATCATTTCGATTTTTAAGACATAAGTGTTCAATGAATAGATTGTAAAATCGATTTTCCATGTCTAAAAAAAAAAAGACTTTTCCTTTTTCAACGTCAAATAACGGACGAACTTAAAGAGCGCTGGAAAAGCTCAAGTCAGCAATATTTCTTATTTATTGGCATGATGTTTCGTACAGAATAACAAACAGCAACAGGAGTGCAACATTCTCGAAAAAAAGAAAAACATCACTGCAGGCTTCATCCTGGCTGCATTTATGATTTAGGCAATTCAAAAATCTCCAAGATTATTTTAAATAATGATTCAATCCATTTCAAACAACTGATGTCCCAGGGACACTCAGGTACAGCTGCACAAGGTGGGGGTATTACTGGCAATTTTCCATCACAAAAGCCAGTCGCTGTCAGCTTGCAATGGTCCTTTTCATAACTCAGAATCTCCTGTTAGTAGATGTGCGAATGAGGCGAATGAGGCGAATTTGCGTCTACCGCGCCACGAGACCTCCAGACGCGCGTAAACGCATCTTTACATTGGCTTAACATTGAAATCATTTGCGCCAGACGCTCTATTCGCGTTTGGTGTGAACACAGCACAAGACTTCCCTTTCGACGTCACTGGGTCTTATAGGCGTGAAAAATTGCTGGTATTTTCTGTCTAGCTTTCGCAAGGCATACTGCACTTTCTTTATTTATTTATTTTCTTTTTCTGCTTGTTTGTGAGTTTTGTTACATCTATATTTTTAATTGTTTAATTATTTTAAAATTAATAGTGTACATATTTGGTTAAAATCGATTCCCTATTTTAATTTTCAAAACTTTTTTTGGTTGGTCCGATCGATTGTGCAATTGATTTTCGAACTAAAAGTGACCGCCCTAGTAACAACTGAACTGCTACAGAAGTTAAATAAATAAAAAATCTGAACATGTTTTTTTTTTGCCAAGCAAGGAAAAGCAAAGGAGAAAAAAAATTTTTTTGAACAATTTAATGATAAAGAGAATACATTGCTGAAATCAATATGAAATCAAACCAACCTTGTGTCACTTTAATACATATCCCTGTAAATGACTGTGCATAAGTTTTTCGGAATTTTACATTCTCAGAAGGTCAGTTTTATCGAGCAGACACTTACATTCACAAGAACCTTCTTTTCCATGCACAAGCTACAGCATTCATTCTTATAAATATCATGCCCTTTATGCACGAAACAGAGAGGTTAGAGGATGTGTCGCCCAGATGCGTGTCTCTGAGATCACAAACATGCTCTGCACAGACAGTGATCTCAGGCTCAAAGCAACCCACCCCTGACGTGTCAGCGGTCATCTAGTGTAAAATTAAGTAAAGTGACTACTGTGGACACCAGTGTAAATGCTACACCAGAACTATAATATCTGAAGACCGACTTGCTTCTGATCACAGGGTGTGTTAAGTATTGGTTTTCAGCTCCGATTTGCCGTCTGTTAAACTGGGAGGTCAGCGAGAAGTTAATGAAAGTGGCATTAAAATGTCAACAATTAATTCACAATTAAATACCAACATCCTAAATGCTGAATTTTCTCAAAATTATTTTTGGGATATTGTGAAATTAAATTCACCACATAGCTAATGACAGCACTTTGCAAGTTATCACTTAGCTGACATGAATAGTAAAAGTCAATCATTATGTTTTGGCAAAAAAAAGAAAAAAAAACACTTAACTACTACCAAGTTCTGCTTTTAGAATGCCAACTTTGACTCATGACCACATACTTTAACATAAATTAAAAGGATTTTAAGTAACTATACAAAAGATTTTAAAAGATTCAACATTAATTGATTCCACTAAGCAAGTAAACCGTTCCAATTCTACTTTTAAAGAAACAGTTCACTTCCAGAATTCACTCAAATCCATGATATTTCGAGACAAATATTGGCCATGGGTTGAAGGTCCAAACTGCAGTTTCAATGCAGCTTCAAAGGGTTTAACACAATCCCAGCAGATAAATAAGGCTCTTCTCTAGTGAAACGATTAGTCATCTTCTAAAAAATAAAAATGTATATACTTCGTAACCACAAACGCACATCTTACACTAGCTTCGCTATGCACGTCTGCAAATTCCCGCATGACGTAATCCCGTTGGAAATGTCATATGAAGTTAGCTCTTCATTTGTGTACTCCGGTTCAAAAAGGTGGGGTAGGGTAAAAAAGTTTCTCCTACAACTTAAAAATCATCCGACATTGTTGTTTTACCTTTTTTTTGTAAAGGGCATTTGACTTTCTATGCACGTTTCCTTCTGACCTTTCAAAAGTGACTGTGTAATGCATGAGGTCGAGCTTGTGCAAGACAAACATTTGTGGTTAAAAAGTATATACTTTAAAAAAATAAATAAATGAAAATTACTAATTGTTCCATTAGATAAGACCGGTATTCATTAGCTATGATTGTGTAGAGCCCTTTGAAGTAATGAAACTGCAATTTGGACCTTCAGTCCGTTCATTATATGTAGAAAAATCCTGGAATGTTTTCCTCAAAAACATTACTTTCATCGCAACTGAAGAAAGACATAAACATCTTCTTGGATGACATGGGGGTGAGTAAATGATCAGGAAATTCTCATTCTGAAAGCTTCCCTCTTTTAAGTACTCTGTCTTGGTTTTCAGGAATTAGACAGGCCGGGGTCTGTAAAGGGGGTGTGTTGGTGGTAGTGACAGGTTTGTCTATGTCATGTGCATGTCTCAGCAAGTCAAGAACCATTTCAAGCACAGCCTGCATTTTACTCTCATTGCAAGGGGTCTAAGATTCATATATCAACTCGGCTCTGACACAGACCTGTCACTGACCACACACAGAGCCGAGCAGAGCACACACTCATTAGGAAAACATTCACTGCAATCTAGTGGAGAACAGTTTCATTTCAAACACACAATACAGCTTCTCGTTTTGATATTATTTAACCTGCTGCTAAAACTGACGGCAGTTATTGTAAATAGCATTTTGCTACCTCACAGACTGTGAGAACGACCCTCTCAACACACTGCCAAAACTCCCTTCAGGCAACCCATACATCAAAACTTCTATCACATTCAGTCCTCCACAAAACAGAACGAAAGCCATACCTGACACAAACACAACCATCAACGATTTCATATTACAGTATAGACCTTATTCAGATTAGATGACATTTAATTTTCATGAATGACAATGAGGCTGTGATTAGCAGTCGCAACTGACTGTAAATTTATACATTTAACAGTTTCCTAAAGTGAAAAATCAAATATGGCCTCTACCTGGCAAAGATATGGATGACTAAAACCAAGTGAGCTTTTTAAAAACATCTGTTTAAAGTTTGACTCAAGCCTCTCACAATACACTATGACTAAATCTGAAACCTTGTCAAGGACAAGGAAATGGTTTAAAGAACCTATATAACCAGAAGTGAACTATAACAACCAGTAAAACAATTGGGGGTAAAAGATGTACTACTTTTCATCTTTAGAAGCCAAACGTACCATTTTTTTCTGAGATTCAAAAGAGCCATACTCATGACAAGAAAGAGAACTATCATCTTTTGGAGCGGGTTGATTTTTAGTGCCATTATTTATCAGTTAACATACACCTAATTATGTATTTTTGTAGTGACACTGGGGGTGAGCATGCACTTATTGAAGTGTCATGCTATAATGTTAGGTTTGACGTCCCATTCCATTTTTATTATGGCAACCAGAGCTTCCGCCAAACCTGGCATTACTCACCAACTAAACGAAAAGCTAAATAAATAAAATGACAATAATATTTTAAGAAATCTGAAACCTGTCTGAAAGAGATTTTAAACACCCTTACCTTCAATGGCAATGACGTGCTCTCGGATCTGATTCTGCAGCAGCGGATCCTCCACGCGCTCCAGCAGCTCGTAGATCGAGTAGATGTTCGGATGGACGGACTCGAACCTCTGAATCTCAGCTCTGATCGCGGCTGAGTTTGCCAGGTGTTGCTGATAATTCATGTTTGCAGTAGGATCTCTTCCAATAGAGCCCGATATGCAATTATCTAAATAGTGTTTGCTGGTGATGCAGGGATATACAGAAATGCTGCAAACACGTAAACACAGGAGGGAGGTCAGATGTCCACATGAGGTCTTTAGTCAGCTCCAACGATTTTGTTCAGAACAAAAAACTACAAATATTCCCAAAGTCAAACTGGTTATATAGGATGAAATCACAAAAACGTAAAAGATTGAGCATTAAACCACTTAACGCGAGACGAACTGACATGTAGCAGCGGCTTTGATATCAGTGCATTTGATATTTTAGTATGTGTATTACAATAGAAGTCCAGACGCTGGAGGGAGGTCTGCAGCTGTCCGAATCTGAAATGAAAGGATACAGTCATATGCCCCATATCCTCATAAATACAGCATAAAAACACAGGAGCTTCCCTAAATCAAGCATCGTCATTACGGCTATAACAGGCGAGAGAAGGCCACCTCAGGTCAGTCCGAGGCGAGAAGGGTCCACATGGTCGCCTCCGGCTGTGTGCTTCATACACACTGCCCAGTTTCAGCGCCACAAGTGAGAAGTAAATAAATAATTCAATTTCAAACTCGGCGAGAAACTACACTTCGCGCAAACGAGCTGGACGCGGTGTGTCTGCTGTGTTCCAAGCACAGTCAACTCACTCCCTGCTGTTGTTCACTTCGGCTCATGCTGACATTTCAACCACTGAACTACTTTCTGCGGTCTCGATGCAAAACCTCAAAACTATTCATATATGTCAACTTCAACGAGATGCTATCGCAGGGAAGCTTTTCGGATATCTCTCTTGTTTTATCCGCAAAGATGGGTGCATTCCCTTTCCTCCCGCACTGAGGTCCGTCCCGTCTGTATCCTCTCAAACATCATTGCGCCTGCTCCTTCCTTTGGACGCTTCCTACTGGAAAAACGTCGGAGCTTGGGAGCCGTCGTAGCTGCGTTTGTTCTGCGCAGTCTGTTGTTATTAAAACGCATACAGGTCGCCACACACTGGATGGGGGCGCTAAAAGGTAGGATCTTACTTTGAGTACAAGGAGTCTGATTAGTGGGTCCTATAAACGATTTTAATTAATTGCTGGCACAAGTCTTTGACACACTCTCAGATATGACATCTGAGTCTTATGATAAACAATAAAATGTAAACATATGAATGTTTTACTGGTTAACTGACAAGGTAAGACAAAGGAAAGAGGAACCATGTGCAATGTGCATTTTATTGTAACACATTTAGAATATACATATTTGCATATTCACACCAGCCAATGTGATATTAAAAGAAATGAATGTGTGTGTCTTTGTGTTTAGTATTTTAGATTATATTAATCACACTTCATATATATAACTATTCTAATTAAATGTGTATTTTGAAAATTTAGTTCATAATTATTTCATATCCGATGGTAGACAAAGCAGAATCCCATTAAACAAGATTCATCTGAAAGGTACATTTATTCTATGACTTATATACAGACATATGAACATATAGACCTATGTTGGCAATATTTCAATTTAGGATACATCATAGCAGCAACACTATGAATTCTAATTTGAAATGATTTCAGTCAATTTATAGTATGGGTTTTAATGACTATTGAAGATGCCTAAAAGGTACATCTAACTGATGGATTTATTGAATATTAACCCCATTATTTATTGCAATTGTTCAATTAAAAAATAACAAATGTAAGTAAACTCGAAGCCTTTTGTCTCCATTCTAGGGCATTTAGCTCAAGGGCCTAAATTTTATCCTTTCAGTATAAAGACTATGTCTTTTACTCCACAAATCTGACACATTTATGTGTCCACAAATCTCTTATTAACAAATAGACACAAACACTTTTGATATTCAGCATAATACAATATCCTAGATTACTGTGACACAAAATAAGATCAGTTTACCTCAGTATTGTTTTGACTGACTAAATCTTACAAATGTTGATATTCAGATTATGAACATCCAAGTCACTTAATAAATGTGCTGGTCAGGGGTCATCTTCTGGGGGGCATTTTACCCCATTTTACCCTGGTAAAAAAACGTCTGTATCTAATTCTGATAATTCTGTTACTAAATGTCTTGCACAGCTGAATTCTGTAAGCATCTATTTTACTCAATGGCCTCTTCTATCCTGATTCCATCCACCAGCAGGGAATGAACTATTCCATTTCGTTTCCTTCCACTACTTGTTGCTTTAATGCAGCATTCCTTCTTTTCCACTGTAAAGTGTGTCTCGCTTCCATCTTCTGTAAACTCCCCCTGCACAAAGAAATCAGTATAAACATAGGCCTATTACTAAACAAGCACCAGTCGTGAGAAAGATGTGATATGAACAAAATGGTGTTATGTTTTTAAACAGTGGCCACACAACTACACCATTAACCGACTTGACTCAGACTTAAATAAACAATGGACCAAAGTGGATCTTTCATACACCTTAATGCCTGTGTTAGTATGGACTACAGTATTAAAAGTACTCACCATAGTCTCCATTTTTCGTCCATTGCACCACACATCCATAGTGTCTTTCTCTAGTGGAACAGAAAAAATAACCTAGTTTGCTAATAGTTCGTTTTAATTATCTTAACTTTTTGAATTTTTCTGCTGACCCCGGATTCGAATTTGAAATCTAGATCCTAGACTAGTCATTCTCTCCTTACAGTATTGTTAGAAATGAACGCAAGAAGAGTAAAGCCTTTCAGAAAAACTGAAATAACTTTATAAATCAAGAGGGGTGTCACTTACCTAGAACTATCCTGTAATCAGCACCACCCAGTTTCAGCACCCATGTTCTTGACATTTTTGATCGGTTGTCCAAAAATGTTTGGAGACTTTTTCCGTTGATTTCCAGTGTGTACTCATAGGAAAACCCAGTGATTGCCTCAATACTTATGGTAGCTTTTGTATCTGTGCTCCCAACAGCGAACGTTTCTTTGCCCACCAGTTTGAA
Source organism: Carassius auratus (assembly GCF_003368295.1). Classification (NCBI taxonomy): domain Eukaryota; kingdom Metazoa; phylum Chordata; class Actinopteri; order Cypriniformes; family Cyprinidae; genus Carassius; species Carassius auratus. Next base: position 19,254,199 of record NC_039273.1, on the reverse strand, counting down.
CATCCAATCCCTCCTCAACACCTCCTTAAAAGGTTGATGAAACTTAACATTATCATTTCATATTATCTTATTCATCTCTCTCTCTCTCTCTCTCTCTCTCTCTCTCTCTCTCTCTCTCTCTCTATATATATATATATATATATATATCAAAAACTATTTGTCTTTATTTCAGGCTGTAAAGCAACAAAATGTGATTATTTTGAAGGAGGGGGATTCTACCCACTGTTCACCCACACACAAACATATTATATAACGATTATATTATATACATTATCACTATAAAATAATATAATACAATATCTAATATAACATAATGATAAATAAAACAAATCGGTTTATAACCTCTCACCTTCCCATTAATATAAATGACCCGTTTCCCTGTTGTTGATCCATGTTCAAACTCAATTCGGTAAACCCCATCGCTAAGCGACACGTCCCACGTTCCCACAATGTCTCTGGACATACTGTGTATGATCCACACTACCCAACCGCTCTATACTATTTTAAATTCATTGTTAATTTTTGTAACATCCGCTTGATCACAATAGCAGTCCTCATCATGTGCAACTGCCGATTAAATCTCTGTATATTATTGAGGAGGCCATCCAATGCTCACTCAGCAACGAGTGCATTAGTGTAAGAGGCTTAATTAATCAATCCAGAGACTGTTTGAGGAGGTTTATGTGCGAAGACAGTGATTTTCACTGCAATTTATTTTAAATAGACATCAGTTGTTGGAGTAAAAATCATTAAAACTGTTTTCAGTTGTTAAGCCTGGATGATTTGGATCCTCTGGTCACTAACAATAAATGGCACTCTCCCCCAAAATTAGCAAGGCACTATGAAGGTAATTTAATGCCAATCAGATTTGCAGGGTAAGAGTTGTGGAAGTGTACATATGTAAGTCTAAATTAAATTTGCATGCGCAAGATAAGCTTTGTGAAGGTGTAAATCGCTTTTCAAGCATAAGAAAAAATTCTTTGCAGCATTTAACAGTTACACATCAGTGTAATTCAAGTATTGTGAAACTGCAGCTTCATTGCTAAACAAAATAAATATTATCTGCATTTTTTCCATCTTCAATTTTTCTGCACAGGTTGTTTTCGCTAAAATGCAAAAGTCTGTGAACAGTGATTTGCAAGCATGAAGATTGAAAAAACTAACTGTTGCAAATGTCTAAATAACAAAAAGGGGCAAAAAGTTCCCAAAATAAACCGATATGTACAGCTCCGTCTTTCTTTTCTCTGTGCTTACAATTTTGGCACGATTCTCTCACTAACTGAGTTTTGCAAGCGTGACGGAGAGGGCGGGTCAACCACCTTCTTGTAGCCAATCACATGATTCTCTTTTACTCCTGATTGGTTCAATAAACACATCATATGCCAAAACATTAATCTTCATTTAGTTCCGGATTGTTCTCACTACCAGAATGGTACTTTTAACGTACACATAGGCTACATTAAAAAATACATATATAACAAGTTAATTAAAACCTGACACTTTATAAGTTGTGTACCATTAGGCTAGACTCCCATGCGTGTTAACATTATTGGATTGGGTTAGCTTTACATTGAATTTCAATATAATCTGCATACACTATTGATGTTACAATCAAAATTATGTTATGTGACAATGCTCAGAACTAAAGTATCTGAGTGCTTTGTAAAACCTTTTTGCTAAACCAATAAAGCTATATAAATCTGAATTTGTCCGTTTTTCAGACCATCATTCAGACCGTCTCCGTTTACGGTATTTAACACTCAATTGTATAATTTTGATCATTGTAATTACTTTCATGTGACTGATCAAGCTATTATTCGAAACAAGTAAGAGCAACACAATTATTTATTTATCTCCAGATTTGACTAACGCAAACACTTACAGTTGCTGGTCATACAATTAGAATATCATCAAAACGCTGATTTCACTAATTCCATTCAAAAAGTGAAACTTGCATATTATATTCATTCATTACACACAGACTGATATTTTTCAAATGTTTATTCCTTTTAATTTTGATGATTATGACTGACAACTAAGGAAAATCCCAAATTCAGTATGTCAGAAAATTTGAAGATAACTTAAGACCAAAACAAAGAAATTTTCTGAAATATTTGCCAACTAAAAAGTATGAACATGAAAATTATGAGCATGTACAGCACTCAATACTTAGTTGGGGCTCCTTTTGCCTGAATTACTGCAGCAATGCGGCGTGACATGGAGTCGATCAGTCTGTGGCACTGCTCAGGTGTTATGAGAGCCCAGGTTGCTCTGATAGTTGCCTTCAGCTCTTCTGCATTTTTAGGTCTGGCATATCGCATCTTCCTCTTCCCAATACCCCATAAAATTTCTATGGGGTTAAGGTCAGGCGAGTTTGCTGGCCGATTAAGAACAGCGATACCATGGTCCTTAAACCAGGAACTGGAAGCTTTGGCACTGTGTGCAGGTGCCAAGTCCTGTTGGAAAATGAAATCTGCATCTCCATAAAGTTGGTCAGCAGCAGTAAGCATGAAGTGCTCTAAAACTTCCTGGTATACGGCTGCGTTGACCTTGGACCTCAGAAAAAACAGTGGACCAGCACCAGCAGATAACATGGCACCACAAACCATCACTGACTGTAGAAACTTTACATTGGACCCCAAGCAACTTGATTCCTCTCCTCTTTTCCTCCAAACTCTGGGACCCTGATATCCAAAGGAAATGCAAAATTAACATTCATCAGAGAACATAACTTTGGACCACTCAACAGCAGTCCAGTCCTCTCGCCTCTCTATTAATGAGAGCTCTGTGAACAGGCAGTCTCTTTTGCAATCGTCTTTTTTGTCTTGCCCTCCTTGTGCAAGGTGTTAATGGACAACTGTCAAGTCCGCAGTCTTCCCCATGATTGTGTAACCTACAGAACTAGACTGAGAGACCATTTAAAGGCTTTGCAGGTGTTTTGAGTTAATTAGCTGATTAGAGTGTGGCACCAGGTGTCTTAAATATTGAACCTTTTCACAACATTCTAATTTTCTGAGATACTGAATTTGGGATTTTTCTTAGTTGTCAGTTATAAACATCAAAATTAAAAGGAATAAACATTTGAAATATATCAGTCTGTGTGTAATGAATGAATATAATATACAAGTTTCACTTTTTGAATGGAATTGGTGAAATCAACTTTTTGATGATATTCTAATTATATGATCATCACCTGTACACTTCAAATATATAAAAAAATAAAACAATACAACTTTGATAAAAATGTGTTTAATGATTTCTAAATCTATATTCAAATTAAAGTAACTAATTATATTGGAATCCAATGTTCCCAGCCACTAGGGAACACACAGCCATGTTTATATGTTTATAGAGCTAAACAGCTATCTAGTGGTTACACAATGGTATTACATATGATAAATGGTGAATAAGTTCCCCAGTTAGAGACAAATATTTTAGTAATATTTAATCAAATCCTCTTAAATTGCAAAAAAAACAGCCTTTCGGCTGAAAAAAAAAAAAAAAAAAAAAAAAAATATATATATATATATATATATATATATATATATATATATATATATATATATATATATATATATATATATAGGCTATATATTATATTACTGTCGGTTAAATTTTGTTTTTAAAAAATTTAATTGCCCCTGATCAGTACAGGTGAAATTATACATGTATTAAACTAGTGCAGATACTAAGTCATCTTTAAGTATCATCAAATTTACAAAATTACAATAAATTAATATATAATACATAGCATGTTGAGGAAGAAAAGGATACTATACAGCTTGAAATTCAGTATGAACACATAATGGTACACAACTTATAAAGTTTAAGCGCAGAAAAAGGGAGTCAAAAGAATACAGATCATATTTATTTTGCTTTAGCATGAAGCTGCAGTTTCACAATACTTGAATTACACTGATGAGTAAACTTGTGTGAAACTTGTTGATATTTACAAGGCTCATTGTTCTGAAAAGTGAGGTGTGCTCTGATTGGCCAGCTATCTAGTGCGTTCTGATTGGCCAAATGTTTCAAGCGTCTGACGGAAATGGTACGCCCCTCAACATATACTGTTATAGCATGTCCTGGACAGATCAACAGCATGACAAGAAAAAGAAATACAAATAAAACCTATTAAAAACGAGGCAGTTGTTGCATCCAGTGGGGACATTATTACTGATTATAATGCCTTATTCTGTCTTTTTACACATTGCATTGCATATCGTGACGCATAAACAAAAAAACACCTCTGCATCTGTGATCAGAGAAATTATAAACAAGAAGTGCTACTCTACACTGCTCAAAACTCGCTTTTGAATCATCAGTGGCAAATTCTTTACATATGTAAACCTATTTACATACCATGAGTAGTCAATGTTTTTTCCTCAGTGACCAGCACGGATCAGCTCTAGGCATGATGAAGTAGATATCGTGCTTTTTTGGAAGGCCAAACGAAATTGTTTCACTTTCACAATGAAACACACAGCTTCTCCACGAAATGGCGCTGGCGGCACCAGAGAGAATAAAAGTTGCACCTTTCTTTGCATGAAGATTTGGGCAGCGTTTTGCAAATCTTCGCACATAGTGACGTAGAGATGTGGGGCGGGGTTTTGAATGAGCCGTTTTAGGGGATGTGGCAGTGTTTAAACTTTATAAAGAATATTTCTTTGGATTTGACACTTTAGTCTTTGCACCTTTACAGATCTTCTTTATGCACCAAAAGCTTGTAACACTCCAAAGAGAATGGAAAATGTTAAAATCTTATCATATGACCACCTTAAAACAATTTCCAAACCTTCTCGCCTATCCAATGTCATAATTCTGGAGTCTTCTTGATCCAATGTTTTAAACTTTAGTTACTGTGTAATGCTCTTGTTATAGAGTATAAATAATATCTGTAAAATGCTAAAGCTCAAAGTTCAATGCCAAGCGAGATATTTTATTTAACAGAATTCGCCTACAAAAAACGACCCGTTTGGACTACATCCCTACTTCCTGCAGTAATGACGTCACTAAAACAGTTTTTTTGACTATCCTCCGCCCACATGAATTCACAAAAAGGGTGCGTGGTCTTTTTGTGCTCCGACGGAGAAGGAGGAAGAGCTGCGTTTGTGTTTACCATGTCATCGAAAGGCTGTTATTTTCATCTCGGAGTCCAATCATCTTTGTTTGGGCTTCCCAGGGACGCTGTACTTGGAGATTAATGGTTACAATTCATGCTTAACTCGGTTCCCGAAAATTATAATCCACATGTAAAACTATGTGCAGCACATTTTGCTGAAGACAACTTCCTCAATCTTAATCAGTTAATCAGATTATTCTTGAAAGATGGAGCAGTTCCCTCTTTGTCTGGAGAACGGGATGTTTATGGACCACAACTGGTAAGTGTATTTTATTATTTAAGTTGGTGCGTTTAACAGTTTCTGTAACTTGTTACACAAAGGGCAATGCTGTTTAGCTTTGTAGATGTTAGAGCTGTGCAAAAAAACGAATGCGATTTTCATGCGCATCTCATCAGTAAAAACGCTCCTGTGGTAATAAGTACATCTGCAGAACGTGCGTTCTAGCCCTATCATGTAAGCAGGAGGGCAGTGCGCGCTAGTGGTGGGTGATACTGCAAAATTTGGTATCGATCCGATACCAAATACATATAGGGTCAGTATTGCCGATACCGATACCAATACGATACTTTTTACTTAAAAAAAAAAAAAAAGCTTTTGTGTAGGGGAGTGCAGTAGGTCTATGTCATTATTTCTGAGGTGAATGAACGATCAATTATTTAGGCAATATTTTTTATTAATGTATTGAAGTCCACAAAATTATTAGTTATTAGGCACTGTAGAATTAATTCTTTCCAACCTTAAAAAAAATTAAGAATAAAAAAAAAAAATCTCTCCTCTGGTTTTAAAAGCAAATGAAATAAAGTGCACACAATTATTACTGAAGAACAAACAAAGAACAAAAATACCTATGCAATTACATTCCCTGAGCCCCCCTTCTGAATGTGCTATCAGCTTCACTCACTCTGTTCGCTGCTCCTCGGCGCGTTGTGTCAGTGAGTCACGTGACGACACAACAACGACTCACAGCAGAGCAGCAGGAGGGGGAGGAGTAGCAAAGTGGCCCAGGATGTGAAAGCAGCGTTTGCTCAGGATTGTAGAGATAGAAGACACGAGCAAAGTATAATGAACATAGATGAGAGATATTTAAATTAAAATATTGATTCAATTACAATTGTATCGATCCGATTCCAATACCAGTGTTGGTATCGACACTATCGATATTTAGATCGATCCGCCCACCCCTAGTGCGCGCTCAGCTGCTGTCGAATCACAACACAGGAACCGCTGGCACAATCAGAACTCGTTACGTATTTCTGAAGGAGGGACTTTATAGAACAAGGAAGTCATCAGCCCGTTTATGACAGTGAAAACAGCGGTATACAGATAGGTGAATTGTGTGAAAAATACTGTGTTTTTTTACACGCGAAACATGAACATATGTTATATTGTACACTGTAAACACAATCAAAGCTTCAAAAAAAGCACGAAAAATGGGACCTTTAAAGTCTTCCATTGTCCTGTATTAGACAGGAGCAGAAGAAGGAAATGCACAATTACAATGAAACACATTATATAGAAGATCTGCAATGTTATCCACCTCCTAGAACACACATATACACACCATGTGTACTGGTCATTTCTGCTGCCATCGACTCTGATGGCTATTACAGGTTAATGATGAACTTGCTCAAGCCTGACATGCACTGCAAGATGGCGGACAGAAACAAGCAGCAAATTATAATGTTCAATGAAAAGGGGAAGATGGGAGGCAATGTGAGATGAGTTAGCAAGCAATGATCTCTGATGGAGGAGCTGCTGGATCCAGCCCAGTGCCAAGACTGATGGGCTTCCTGAAACTGGAGGATGGTAAGTTTGGGATGGCGCTTCCAAGAAAGACCCTTAAGGTAGCGAAAAGATGCCCATACCCTATTCAGCTGGAGGCAATTTATGAAGTGAAACAAAGGTAAATGGCAGAAAATAACGTCCATACACCTAATTTGTCTGAAACAAAGTTTCCACCTTCTCATCCACCACACTACTGGGACAAAATGGTGTCGTTAATGGCCTCGCAGCACCAGTGTTAGGAGGCGTGGTCATGATAGAAACTAAATCATGTAAATTAATCTAACCTGATATTTTATACTGGTCAAAACAAATGTCTTAGTTGAGCTGTTAATGAAAAATATTTATGTCTCGATGTTTTGAACAATATATATATATTACTTGCATAATAAAACAAATAATGGTAAATTAAACTGTAAGACAAATTATTTAATTGAAGTAACTACTGCTTGAAAAACTTTTTTAATTGTTGCCTATACAATTTTCGTTTCATACATGCAACAAAAATATATATTTAATGTTTTTGCTTAAAATAATTAAAGAATACAGTATTGTTCAAAATAATAGCAGTACAATGTGACTAACCAGAATAATCAAGGTTTTTAGTATATTTTTTATTGCTACGTGGCAAACAAGTTACCAGTAGGTTCAGTAGATTGTCAGAAAACAAACAAGACCCAGCATTCATGATATGCACGCTCTTAAGGCTGTGCAATTGGGCAATTAGTTGAAAGGGGTGTGTTCAAAAAAATAGCAGTGTCTACCTTTGACTGTACAAACTCAAAACTATTTTGTACAAACATTTTTTTTCTGGGATTTAGCAATCCTGTGAATCACTAAACTAATATTTAGTTGTATGACCACAGTTTTTTAAAACTGCTTGACATCTGTGTGGCATGGAGTCAACCAACTTGTGGCACCTCTCAGCTGTTATTCCACTCCATGATTCTTTAACAACATTCCACAATTCATTAACATTTCTTGGTTTTGCTTCAGAAACAGCATTTTTGATATCACCCCACAAGTTCTCAATTGGATTAAGGTCTGGAGATTGGGCTGGCCACTCCATAACATTAATTTTGTTGGTTTGGAACCAAGACTTTGCCCGTTTACTAGTGTGTTTTGGGTCATTGTCTTGTTGAAACAACCATTTCAAGGGCATGTCCTCTTCAGCATAGGGCAACATGACCTCTTCAAGTATTTTAACATATGCAAACTGATCCATGATCCCTGGTATGCGATAAATAGGCCCAACACCATAGTAGGAGAAACATGCCCATATCATGATGCTTGCACCTCCATGCTTCACTGTCTTCACTGTGTACTGTGGCTTGAATTCAGAGTTTGGGGGTCGTCTCACAAACTGCCTGTGGCCCTTGGACCCAAAAAGAACAATTTTACTCTCATCAGTCCACAAAATGTTCCTCCATTTCTCTTTAGGCCAGTTGATGTGTTCTTTGGCAAATTGTAACCTCTTCTGCACATGCCTTTTTTTTAACAGAGGGACTTTGCGGGGGATTCTTGAAAATAGATTAGCTTCACACAGACGTCTTCTAACTGTCACAGTACTTACAGGTAACTCCAGACTGTCTTTGATCATCCTGGAGGTGATCATTGGCTGAGCCTTTGCCATTCTGGTTATTCTTCTATCCATTTTGATGGTTGTCTTCCATTTTCTTCCACGTCTCTCTGGTTTTGCTCTCCATTTTAAGGCATTGGAGATCATTTTAGCTGAACAGCCTATCATTTTTTGCACCTCTTTATAGGTTTTCCCCTCTCTAATCAACTTTTTAATCAAAGTACGCTGTTCTTCTGAACAATGTCTTGAACGACCCATTTTCCTCAGCTTTCAAATGCATGTTCAACAAGTGTTGGCTTCATCCTTAAATAGGGGCCACCTGATTCACACCTGTTTCTTCACAAAATTGATGACCTCAGTGATTGAATGCCACACTGCTATTTTTTTGAACACACCCCTTTCAACTAATTCAACTAATTGCCCAATTGCACAGCCTTAAGAGCGTGCATATCATGAATGCTGGGTCTCATTTGTTTTCTGAGAATCTACTGAACCTACTGGTAACTTGTTTGCCACGTAGCAATAAAAAAATATATGAAAAACCTTGATTATTCTGGTTAGTCACATTGTACTGCTATTATTTTGAACAATACTGTATATTGGCTAGCTTTTACATGTTGTTGTAAATCTGTTAAAACATTGAGATAAAGCATTTTTGTTCATTTATTAGACATTTGCTTTATTTTAATAGATTTTGCCCTTGTAAGGTTTTATTTTAGTTTTTATCATGTTTTATATATAAAATGAAAGGGAATCATTAAGGCGCTCAAAGCCTTATGACGCCACAGAGCGCGTTCGAATAGAACGCGCGGAGTATATAAAGTGCGTGACATTCTTTCATTCTTTGTGGGTTTGTTATGGTGGTTAGAGAGTTTTTCACAACGATGGGACAGCGAGTAACAAAAGTGAGTCCGATGACGGTTGGCGAGGTGTACGATAAACATCTTAGTACACCCCCAAAACCCAGCACCAACACGGAGCTACAACATCCTCGTCCCCGCGATGAGACCCCTGTTGGTGCTGGAGGAGGAGGAGAGGAAAGAGGGGAGGAAGAGGATAGGAAGAAGGAGAGGAAGGAGGCAGAGAGAGTGAGGGAGAAAAGAAAGAGCAAAAAGTGGTGGCAGGGGCTGTGCTCTTTCTTTAGAGCTGCCAAAAAACACCCAGAGAGCAGCTCAGGTCAGAAAGAGGAGCAGCAGCAGGATGAGGGACAGAAGAGGAAGGTTGCATGGGCAGGAAGAAGTAGTGATGGTACATGACACAAACATGTTATGAAAATAGGATTTTTCACTAGAGCTCTACTTTGACCTTGTAAATCTGTCAGGACCTTCACACAAACAATATCAAAAATACACATCATACAGGCATGGTCAGATCTTTATTCCAGAACATGTTAAAACATTTTTATATGTCTTTATGTACTAATACATGTTAAAACTATAAATATTCAGGATAGTCTCTATCGAGTCATTTAAATGAATAATCTATGAAAAAAAGTTTAAAATAAATACAGCATCTCACATTACAAGGCGCTGAGTCCATGTGAAATTGTTACTTTTAATAGACTACATCTTCAGCCGTTACACTGTGGGCGATCAGCTGGGCAAAGGTGGTTTTGGTGTGGTGTATGAAGGGACACGTCTGCAGGATAATCTTAAAGTAAGTCAAATATATAACACATTACCAAGCTAGCAAATGTTTTATCCAAACCCTCTTCTTAGTCTATTTTAATTAATACATTTTATTTTTGTTGTTCATCAGGTGGCTTTGAAATACGTCACAAAGACCCAACACACAACATGTATATTCATTGTAAGTAAATTGCACTGTATATTAATGTAAATCACAAATTAAATTAACAAACTGGTCTAAAAACTAAATTCTTCTAGCCTGATCATCCACATCCCCTTCCAAAAGAGATCGCCCTCACCATCCTGGCGAATAAAGGTCCCAGTGTGCCGCAAATAATCAAGTTACTGGACTGGACGGACCACCCTGACCACTTCGTCATGGTCCTCGAATGTCCCTCTCCCTGTGAGAATCTCGTGGATTTCAAAAGACGTCACGGTGGAAGCCTTGATGAGGAAACAACACGGCAGATCATGTGGCAGGCGGCTCACGCAGCAAACATGTGCCACATCCGCAGAGTGTTCCACCGTGACGTCAAACTAGAGAACATACTAGTAAACAGGGAGACATCCGAAGTCAGGCTGATTGACTTCGGATGCGGGGACATTTTGAGGAGGTCACCGTACAGGTCATACTGTGGTATGATACAATTCATTTCTTCTAATAGATACAGAACAATTATGCTGCATTAAAGCAAACTTACACATCATACAATCTCCTCTCCTCCAGGCACAGCAGTGTACTCCCCTCCAGAGTATCACAGCAGGGGGAAGTACTACGGCGGGCCAGCGACGGTCTGGTCACTAGGGATGGTGATGTTCGAATTGTTGTGTGGACGCTTCCCTAGTGACTATGACCTGTTCCTGCTACACTACAAGCGCTGGTCCAAACCCGGCCTGTCAAAAGGTGGGATCTTCATTAACAAAAAAAAAAAAAAAAAGTATAATTCAGAATCATACAAAACACCTTACAGTTTAAATAAATAACATGATCAAATAGAGCAAATTTAAAGTAATTTAAGGTGTAAAGTTTAAGGTTATCAAATGTCCTTCATGTCTTCCTGCACAGAATGCTGTGACCTCCTCAGGGCTCTCCTGCATGAGAAGCCAAGCAGGAGACTTGGTCTGGGGCAAATCATATTCCACAAATGGTTTAAGGTAGTGAATACAAGATCAGCTATAAAGAATTAACATCCTCATGACTCACGAGAAAGAACCAAAAAGTAAAACCTGTTCTTTTCTGTTTTGTTTCAGGTCATCTCATAAGACCATTCATCTGGTGTCTCTCGTGCAGCTTTGCGTCTTTCAGGCTGCAGCGGGAGACGCTTCCATCCCTCCTCTCGCCTTTGCGTCTTGCGGGTCGAGCAAGCCTTGTGTAGCGTCTTGCACCTTGGCTTGAGGAAGCAGTATTAGCGTCTGGCAGTACTGCTTTCGGAGGGATGTGTACATATTGTATACATGTACATACTTCTTTTGTTTTTCCCATCATGGCCACTCCATTCCTGAGCTTCCTGCCTCCGCTGTCCAAATGCCAGAGCTCTCTTTTATTCTCTGTCAACAAGCAAACTTAAGATACTAAAGAGGTTCTTGCCATGGCTGCTCCACACCTGCCATAGGCACCCCAGTGGTGTCATTGCCTCCTCTGAGGTTCCTGTAAAGTCAACAGCAACCCTGGGCTCCAGTCTCTCAGTCATCTCTATCCAGGCCCAGAGGTGTCTGCCATGTCCATTACTTCTTCAGAGGTTCCTGACTGTGATAAGGTTCAGCCACAGCCAGAAATCAAAGCATCAGAGTTCAAAAGCTCCCATCTCAGCCACTCTGGTCTCCAAGCTCCCTTCATCTGTCATTGCTTCTTGGTCCAGTTATTCTTGTTACAGCTGGTAAAGACGGTCCTGTATTAGGTGCCATGGTCTCCAAGCTCCTTGCAATGCTGTCCCAGAGCTCCCTGCCTTTGAACAAAAGATTAAAAATTAACTTTGGAATGTTCAGTTAATTAAAAAAAAAATGTATTAAAGAAACATTAAAGTGCACTTCAAAGTGTTGTTATGACCAGCTCGTTTTAAAGCCGCAACATAACAGAGGGATCAAACAACATAGGATATCAATGTAAATACTTTTATTGTATTAAACTAATACAACAGCAATCAGTGTTAATAATAAACATAAGTCTAAGGGTAATAAAGAATACCAAGAAAACCTGTCACAACAAAACTTTAACTATATGATATAAGAAATACAAAGGTTAGCATGATCAACAAGATCTTACATGTTGAAACCAGAGCCACTCCAGAGAGACCATCCCATAGAGTGCCTGTCTTAGTCAACAGCTAACCCACTAATACATGCTACTAATTAACAATTAGGAACTGCCACACTCCGTCCAATAGGAGCTGGAGAATACTCAGGGTCGTCACAGTGTCTGCTTAAATAAAATATTATTAAATACGTTTAATGGATTTTAATTGAGTTAGCAAACATTTAAAGAGTTAGTTCACCCAAATAGTGAACGAGTCAATGACTACGTTTACAAGCTGTTAAAATTCGGGTTATGTTCGGGTTAAGGTCACTATTCGGGTTTCTGAAACATTCGGGATAACACGTTTACATGCGTGAGCAGAGAGAGTTACTCCTGTATACATGGAATGTGTAATTAGTCGCCAATATCCCGATGTAAACGGCGACGCACGGTTAGCGTCTGGACGTAAGATGCAATATGCGTCATTTCCGATTCTTCTTCCTGTATCCAAAGACTCAAAAGACCAAATATTTGGGTTAGAAAAGGGGTACCCCAGGTATAATATCCCGGTTTTTAAAAACCAGGATATGAGCATATTCGGGTTTTTGCCGGTGTTTACATGGCCGTGTGCGACCGGGTTATTGCTAATATCCTGGTTTTGAAAGGGTTATTGGCTGCATGTAAACGTAGTCAATGTTTTGTTCATTATCTGGCTCGGCTTGGTGTTCATCTTCAGTTCTGTCTTCCCAGCAGTTCAGTCAGTGTACTGTTTGAGTACATTAATTCCTCCGGGATATTGGTTTGTTTGAAGTCAGAGGGTGTGTCAGCCACATTAAAAAAGTTGACAGCTTAAGTCATTTGTGGATTAATGCGTATTGGAGATGCAAACCCTTTAAAACAATTCAGTTCGATTTGGTGAACTAGTTCAGAAAGATCCGTTACAACTAAAGATTCGATCGCGAACCGGATATCACAAACTGCCTTTTTTTAAACTCTCTCTCACAAAAGACACGGAAAAGAAGACAATGCTGAATAAAGTCATAGTTTTTGCTATTTTTGGACCAAAATGTATTTTTGATGCTTCAAAAAAAATTCTAACTGACTCTCTGATGTCACATGGACTACTTTGATGATGTTTTTCTTACCTTTCTGGACATGGACAGTAGACCATACACACAGCTTCAATGGAGGAACTGAGAGCTCTCGGACTAAATCTAAAATATCTTAAAGGGTTAGTTCACCCAGATAGCAAATTTATGTAATTAATAACTTACCCTCATGTTGTTTCAAACCCGTAAGACCTCCGTTTATCTTTGGAACACAGGTTAAGATATTTTAGATTTAGTCCGAGAGCTCTCAGTCCCTCCATTGAAGCTGTGTGTACGGTATACAGTCATGCCCACAAATATTGGCACCCTTGGCAAATATGATCAAATTAGGCTGTGAAAATGAATCTGCATTGTTAATCCTTTTGATGTTTTATTTGAAAAAAATCACAAAAATGTATCCTTTCATTGGATAATAAGAATTTAAAATGGGGGAAATATCATTCTGAAATAAATGTTTTTCTCTAATGCACATTGGCCACAATTAAAAGGGGGGTAAAATGCTCGTTTTCACTCAATATCCTGTTAATCTTGAGTACCTATTGAGTAGTACTGCATCCTTCATAACTCCAAAAAGTCTTTAGTTTTATTATATTCATAAGAGAAAGATAGTCTGTACTGATTTTTCCCGGAAAAACATGACCGGCTGGAGGCTTGACGTTGAGAGCGTTTGGAAGCTGAGACATTATCGTGAGGACAAAACAAACCATGGCTAACAGTCAGATTCAGCGTATATTTATGATCCAGAATCAGATCCAGAGGCTGAAATTTAACAAGAGCAGCATCAGCAACAACGTCTCTATGTGGTATGTACTGAAACTGTATATATTTGCTTAGCGGTTTTGGAAAATGATTAGGTTCCACTTTGTCGTCTTTTTGTTTTTTGTTTTTTTTTAGCTGTACATGTGGAAAGTGCAGTTTGATGACAACATCGCATTTTGTTTACTTGATGTGCTTAAGCGCCGATAGCTAAGTTAACAACACAGAGATATTTGAAGCAGTTTTACTCGTGCAGTTTGATGACAACATCGCATGTTGTTTACTTGATGTGCTTATGCGCCGATAGCTAAGTTAACAACACAGAGATATTTGAAGCAGTTTTACTCACCGCCTGCGGTTCCAACACACGATCCTTTTTCGTTGGGACTGCATTATCCTTAAGAAATAAATGATGTGCAAATCCGGCATCAAACTGGGCCTTGTTTGTAAAACAAGCATCTTTGAAATGCAGGGAACAAACACAAACACTTGCACAACTCCGTTGATGCTCTGTAAAAATAAACTCCATCCACTGGTCCCTTAATGCTGTTTCTCTTTTGGTAATCTGTGCAGGGTTGTCTTGCCCTGGCAACCAAAAACACACTCCTTTTGTGACATTTCGCGACGCTCTCGCTCTGATCAGTGAACGTCTGTTGTGCTCTCAGTGCTCTGCTATAAGGGAGCACGCGCTCTTCCGGCAGACGTGCCCTTAGGACCCATATAAGGAAATTCCGCTCAATCTAACGTCACACAGAACCATACTCGAAAAAAACTTTCCGAAACTTGTGACAAACCGGAAGGAGTATTTTTGGAAAAGAAATACTCCTTCAAACATACAACTTAATTTTTGAAACTTTGTCCATGTTTAGCATGGGAATCCAACTCTTTAACAGTGTAAAAAACTCAGTATGCATGAAAAAGCATTTCACCCCCCCTTTAAGGACACCCTTTTATTGAATTATTTTTTTAAACCTCCATTTGCCAGTTTAACAGCTCAAAACTGTCTCCTATAATGCCTGATGAGGTTAGAGAACACCTGACAAGAGATCAGAGACCATTCCTTCATCCAGAATCACTCCAGACCCTTCAGATTCCCAGCTTCTCCTCTTCAGTTCACTCCTCTCATTTTCAGTAGGGTTCAGGTCAGAGGACTGGAATGGCTATAGCAGAAGCTTGGTTATGAGCTCAATGACCCATTTCGGTGTTGTTTTTGAGGTTTGTGTTTGGATTATTGTACGGTTGAATGATCCAAACATAGCCCATTATAAGATTTCTAACAGAGTCAGTCACTTTTTGATTTTTTATCTGTTGGTATTTAATAGAATCCATGATGCCATGTGTCTAAACAAGATGTCCAGGACCTCCAGCAGAAATATAGGTCCACAACACCAAAAATACAGCTGTATATTTCATTGTACACATGGGGTACTTTTTATCTCTGTTTTCACCAAACCCATCTTGAGTGTTTACTGCTAAAAAGCTCATTTTTAGTTTCATCTGATCATAGAAGCCAGTCCCATTTGAAGTTCCAGTCGTGTCTGATAACTGAATATGCTTTAGTTTGTTTTTGGATGAGCTAGGAGAATTTTTCTTGAAACCCTCCCAAACAACATGTGTTGATGTAGGTTCTGTTTGACAATTTTTTTAAAAGGTTTTCTGAACCAGAAACTCAACTATTTTCTGCAATTCTCCAGCTGTGATCCTTGGAGAGTCTTTAGCCACTCAAACTGACCTCCTCACCATGCATTAGGACGATATAGACACACGACCTCTTCCAGGCAGTTTTTCTAACATTTTCTGTTGATTGGATATTCTTAATTATTGTCCTGATGGTGGAAATGGGAATTGTCACTGCTCTAGCTCTTTTCTTAAAGCCACTTCACCAATTTGTGAAGCTCAATCATCTTTTGCTGCACATCAGAAATATATTCTTTGGTTTTTCTGATTGTGATGGATGATTAAGGGCATTTTGGCTTGTTTTCCCTCCACTTTATATGTCTGTGAAACAGGAAGCAATGGCTGGATAATTTCATGTTTATAATCATGCTGGAGTGCTCAAAATTGTGAATATGAATGGGAATATACTTCAGAGATATTTTACTCATAAGAATTTCTTGGGGTGTCAATAATTGTGTCCAACGAGTATTTGAGAGAAACATTAATTTCATAATGATATTTCCCCTCCGTTTTAAATTCTTATCCAATGAAAGGATACATTCTTGTGAATTCATCCTTCACTCTCTCTAACAACAGACACGGAAGGGAAGACAATGTTGAATAAAGTCGTGGCTTTTGCTATTTTTGGACCAAAATGTATTTTCGATGCTTCAAAAAATTCTAACTGACCCTCTGATGTCACATGGGCTGCTTTGATTATGTTTTTCTTGATGTGGACAGTAGGGCTGTCAACGAATATTCTAAATTCGAATAGGGTTCAGGGACAGGTCACAGGAGTCGCACTGTCTGGCACAGCATCACTGGTGAAAGTTGACGCGTCTTCATGGAAGCTGCCAGCAAGTGCAGAGCCCAACTCGACCGCAGCAGAGAAAATGAGGTAAAATTGTTGACCTACGAGATAAAGTTGTATGCAAGCTATTTAAGATACAGTTAGCATACCATTCGACCACTAGCAACATGAGGTCACATCTCAAAAATGTGCACCCAAATGAGCATGCCATAATGTGTGGAACTCCAGCTAAACAGTCACGTCTTGACACTTAACGTTACTTTGCATCGCCCGACGCAAGCTCTTTGTCTGCAAACGACAAGAGGCCATAACCTATAAATTAATTTCGTTTATTTGTAAGGACATGAGACCGATCAGTATCGCAGATGGGGCAGGCTTCCGGGAGTTCTGTCAAGCAATGGTTCCGAGGTTTGATTATTTATCGCTTCATGTCAAGGAAAAGTTCCATGTTTACCACAGCACAGCTTGCTCGGAGCATTCAATGTCAGTTCTATATGCTGTAAAACTTCAATTAATATTAATAATATTTGTTTCAATCACTGAATGAAGCCTGCTAAATTTGGGACAACAGTAGCGACCTTAAATTGCTTGCACAAACATTTGTTTGTTCATTTAAACCGTTATGCGCAAAGAACGTGAGGTGAGAGAGCTTGAGGTCTGCAGTCTTGGCCATTAATTGATTTCTTTATTTTTGTGTAGGTTATATGTTGTCATATATGTTTAAACTTAAATAGACTATCTATACATGTAGTTATGTCTCTTTGTATTATTTTGGCCTGTTATTGACGTAATGCGCGTCATTGACAACATGCGCAACCAGATGTTCGAATAGTTCGAATATTCGTATATTTTTTAGAGGGAATATTCGAACGTCATTTTTGAGCAATTTTGACAGCACTAGTGGACAGTATACCGTCCACACAGCTTCAATGGAGGGACTGAGAACAGTCTGACTAAATCTAAAACAGTCACAGCAGTCACACTCACAACAGACCAGGAAGAGAAGACAATGCTGAAAAAAGTCGTAATTTTTGTTATTTTTGGAGCAAAATGTATTTTCGATGCTTCAACAAATTCTAACTGACCCTCTGTTATGAATGTAATACTTAAGTCCACTTCCAAAGCATTTATTTTTCCTTCAAAAACAAGATAGTCATTAAGAAGGCTCTGAACCTAGATAAAACTGAAGTATAGTCTAAGAAGTAAAGTTTTTCTATTTATACCGTTAATTACTTTAAACTTACTCTTTCAATCAACAGCCCTATTAAACTATTGCACTCACCATATTAATGCCACCATCGTCTCCCTTGAGCTGCAATCGCGAGAAGGGTATTCCTGCACAACCGGAGGCTGCAGTTTCCATAGACAGTAAAAGAAATGGACACAGCGACCCCATTGGAACTCAATTAAGACAATTGAAGCCCATTTTTAGCGTTTTTTAGCACTTCCGTTTCTGACGCGCAGACTCAAACTAAGCTTGATGACTTCAGCAACCTGTCTGCCAGATGTAAATCTTCTAGTAGCTGTGCGTGCAAACGGCCATCGTTAATCTTGCAGAGACGGCGAGCTTGAGTGGGGAGTTCTTTGTCTTGAGTGAGCAGGAGTAAGTATTCTGATTAATTATTTTGTACAGTATTTTAAAATGTAACGCCAGTACGCCATATTAAGTTAATTGCCTGCAAGCTTCTCCTCCTGTCTGTACAGTAATGCGACAGAGAGTCGCGTGGTTATGACGCAATCGTTATCGCCTATTTTTACAAAAACTGTTTCTACGGGGCCATAATGTAACATAGAAGGTAATGGAGCCCTTTATACATTGTCGTGTATCTTTAGAAATAAATAATGGACAAACGGAGTCTTTAAATGCCTCAGATATAAAGTTATTCACTGTCAAAGTGACGCCAAAATGAAGTTCTGCTACAAGATGGCGGCACCAGGCCGACTTCAACTTCCGGTCGACTTTCTTGCCGCCTGGCAGTTTCAGGACCGCAGTTCTTGACTTGGACCGCAGTTTTAGGACCCTAGTTTTTTTAGACAGCTCCACCTACAGTACTGGAGCAACACTAATTAAAGATGGACGACGTGGACCGCAATTAGACGTGATTACGATATTTAATTACGTTTTATTTTATAACGGTTAAACGGTGCAAAGTTTACATAGTGATAATTGCTAACTATTAATAAATAATTAATTCCCACCAAATTAAGAATTTGTGAGCTAGTTTTATTAATTACTATGACGTTAATTTGTGGCCAAGATTTCCTAAATCCTTGTTGAGTGTTAATGACAAAGTATAAGTGAATCTAGCCAGCACATTAATTAAACTTATCAGATGACAAGAGCATGGATGATGCAAGGTTTGTAAGATTTACCTGCAGCTTAATATATTAGTGTGAATACTGGGTTAATAGTCGTTGTTTTACCATATTTATGTATAAAATATCTTTCATAATTTAACTGCACTGACTGCCTAGTTCACTATGTGTTAGCCTGTTGTTTTGGCATTGTTTTGCAATGATGAATGAGGCGTTTGGCAGTTTTAATAGCTTGTTACAATTTGGCCTAATCTGCAGGCCTACTCTACATACAGTCCATTGTTATCATGTGCTAGTTTTCTGTCATATTCTGCATGGCCAATATGAAGTGATTTTATGGATTTGGTTAAGCTTGTTGTAGAACAGATGATTAAAAAAGGCACTAGGGATATTTTCATGATCTCAAAATATTCTAACAAGTAGGCTCTCTTTTTCAGGCCGCATATAACAATCCAAAAAGGGAGATCCCTGCCCGAATTAAAAGATGCACCACATGCTGCAAGGACTTTCACTGCACGTTCTGTAGTTCAACTTTGTTCCACCCATCAAAGTTGAGAAAGATCAGAACCAATTTAGAGAGCCATCTCAATTGTGCAGTTATTGTACAGGCTCTCTCTCTAAAACTCCAATAGTGCATAAGTGTTAAATCAGATGTGTATATATATATTCCAGTTGAATATGTTAAACAAATGTTTCTTATTTATCTCTCTCTGTCTCTCGCTCTCTCTTTCTCTAGAGTTGAAGCCTACAGCCATACTATCCATGCAGCAACTGATGGAAAAGGAGTTCGCTTTGCTGCCGTCGCAAAAATGACATGATTATATTGATTAAAAGTAAAATTTTAATTTATATTTTGTATAAATTCTTGTTTAAATTTACAATTGTGGCTCAAAGCAAACTTAGTAATTAACCTCTGCTGCATTTTGAATCAAAAATCACATTTAAAAACAAATACTACTGAGTTGATGCTATATACAAACATGAATACAAACGTCCTGAAACTGCAGCCATCACTATTCATCCAGTTCTGTAGGTGGCGCTGTCACGAAAACCTAGGGTCCTAGATCTGCGCTCCTGAAATTGCAGCCTCCGGTTGTGCAGCGGCTGCTGTATGAGTAAAATGAACTTTAACTTTAAAATTAAGTAACACTTCTCATAAACAACAGCAAGTAAAAAAAAAAAAAAGAGAAAAATAATCTCATCTCAGTCGATATCGCTGGTCCGCGGTGCAAGCGAAAACTAGTTAACTAACAGCGGGATGAGAAATGTCCCGTCATTCAGACAAATTTCGTCGATCAGAGTCCGCGAGGAAAAGAAAGCACGAAGAAAGGTAAATGGCAGAAAATAACGTCCATACACCTAATTTATCTGAAACAAAGTTTCCACCTTCTCATCCACCACACTACTGGGACAAAATGATGTCTTTAATGGACTCGCAGCACCAGTGTTAGGAGGCGTGGTCATGATAGAAACTAAATAATGTAAATTAATCTAACCTGATATTTTACACTGGTCAAAACAAATGTCTTAGTTGAGCCAATGAAAAATATTTATGTCTCAATGTTTTGAACAAAAAAAATATTACTTGAATAATAAAACAAATAATGGTAAATTAAACTGAAAGACAAATTATTTAATTGAAGTAGATACTGCTTGAAAAACTTTTTTCATTGTTGCCTATACAGTTTACATTTTATACATGCAACAAAAATATATATTTAATGTTTTTGCATAAAATAATTAATTAAAGAATATATAGGCTAGCTTTTACATGTTGTAAATCTGTTAAAACATCGAGATAAAGCATTTTTGTTCATTTATTAGACATTTGCTTTATTTTAGTAGATTTTGCCCTTGTAAGGTTTTTTTTTAGTTTTTATCATGTTTTATATATAAAATGAACGGGAATCATTAAGGCGCTCAAAGCCTTATGACGCCATAGAGCGCGTTCGAATAGAACGCGCGGAGTATATAAAGTGCGTGACATTCTTTCATTCTTTGTGGGTTTGTTATGGTGGTTAGAGTTTTTCACAGCGATGGGACAGCGAGTAACAAAAGTGAGTCCGATGACGGTTGGCGAGGTGTACGATAAACAGCTTAGTACACCCCCAAAACCCAGCACCAACACGGAGCTACAACATCCTCGTCCCCGCGATGAGACCCCTGTTGGTGCTGGAGGAGGAGGAGAGGAAAGAGGGGAGGAAGAGGAGAGGAAGGAGGCAGAGAGAGTGAGGGAGAAAAGAAAGAGCAAGAAGTGGTGGTGGGGGCTGTGCTCTTTCTTTAGAGCTGCCAAAAAACACCCAGAGAGCAGCTCAGGTCAGAAAGAGGAGCAGCAGCAGGATGAGGGACAGAAGAGGAAGGTGGCATGGGCAGGAAGAAGTAGTGATGGTACATGACACAAACATGTTATGAAAATAGGATTTTTCACTAGAGCTCTACTTTGACCTTGTAAATCTGTCAGGACCTTCACACACACAATATCAAAAATACACATCATACAGGCATGGTCAGATCTTTATTCCAGAACATGTTAAAACATTATTTTTATATGTCTTTGTACTAATACATGTTAAAACTATAAATATTCAAGATAGTCTCTATCAAGTCATTACAATGAATAATATATTAAAAAAAGTTTAAAATAAATAAAGCATCTCACATTACAAGGCGCTGAGTCCATGTGAAATTGTTACTTTTAATAGACTACATCTTCAGCCGTTACACTGTGGGCGATCAGCTGGGCAAAGGTGGTTTTGGTGTGGTGTATGAAGGGACACGTCTGCAGGATAATCTTAAAGTAAGTCAAATATATAACACATTACCAAGCTAGCAAATGTTTTATCCAAACCCTCTTCTTAGTCTATTTTAATTAATACATTTTATTTTTCATCAGGTGGCTTTGAAATACGTCACAAAGACCCAAAACACAACATGTATATTCATTGTAAGTAAATTGCACTGTAAAAACAATATAAAATGTTTCATATTAATGTAAATCACAAATTAAATTAACAAACTGGTCTAAAAACTCAATTCTTCTAGCCTGATCATCCACATCCCCTTCCAAAAGAGATCGCCCTCACCATCCTGGCGAATAAAGGTCCCAGTGTGCCGCAAATAATCAAGTTACTGGACTGGACGGACCACCCTGACCACTTCGTCATGGTCCTCGAATGTCCCTCTCCCTGTGAGAATCTCGTGGATTTCAAAAGACGTCACGGTGGAAGCCTTGATGAGGAAACAACACGGCAGATCATGTGGCAGGCGGCTCACGCAGCAAACATGTGCCACATCCGCAGAGTGTTCCACCGTGACGTGAAACTAGAGAACATACTAGTAAACAGGGAGACATCCGAAGTCAGGCTGATTGACTTTGGATGCGGGGACATTTTGAGGAGGTCACCGTACAGGTCATACTGTGGTATGATACAATTCATTTCTTCTAATAGATACAGAACAATCATGCTGCATTAAAGCAAACTTACACATCATACAATGTCCTCTCCTCCAGGCACAGCAGTGTACTCCCCTCCAGAGTATCACAGCAGGGGGAAGTACTATGGCGGGCCAGCGACAGTCTGGTCACTAGGGATGGTGATGTTCGAATTGTTGTGTGGACGCTTACCTAGTGACTATGACCTGTTCCTGCTACACTACAAGCGCTGGTCCAAACCCGGCCTGTCAAAAGGTGGGATCTTCATTTAAAAAAAAAAAAAATAAATAAGTATAATTCAGAATCATACAAAACACCTTACAGTTTAAATAAATAACATGATCAAATAGAGCAAATTTAAAGTAATTTAAGGTGTAAAGTTTAAGTTATCAAATGTCCTTCATGTCTTCCTGCACAGAATGCTGTGACCTCCTCAGGGCTCTCCTGCATGAGAAGCCAAGCCGGAGACTTGGTCTGGGGCAAATCATATTCCACAAATGGTTTAAGGTAGTGAATACAAGATCAGCTATAAAGAATTAACATCCTCATGACTCATGAGAAAGAACCAAGAAGTCAAACCTGTTCTTTTCTGTTTTGTTTCAGGTCGTCTCATAAGACCATTCATCTGGTGTCTCTCGTGCAGCTTTGCGTCTTGCAGGCTGCAGCGGGAGACGCTTCCATCCCTCCTCTCGCCTTTGCGTCTTGCGGGTCGAGCAAGCCTTGTGTAGCGTCTTGCACCTTGGCTTGAGGAAGCAATATTAGCGTCTGGCAGTACTGCTTTTGGAGGGATGTGTACATATTGTATACATGTACATACTTCTTTTGTTTTTCCCATCATGGCCACTCCATTCCTGAGCTTCCTGCCTCCGCTGTCTAAATGCCAGAGCTCTCTTTTATTCTCTGTCAACAAGCAAGCTTAAGATACTAAAGAGGTTCTTGCCATGGCTGCTCCACACCTGTCATAGGCACCCCAGTGGTGTCATTGCCTCCTCTGAGGTTCCTGTAAAGTCAACAGCAACCCTGGGCTCCAGTCTCTCAGTCATCTCTATCCAGGCCCAGAGGTGTCTGCCATGTCCATTACTTCTTCAGAGGTTCCTGACTGTGATCAGGTTCAGCCACAGCCAGAAATCAAAGCATCAGAGTTCAAAAGCTCCCATCTCAGCCACTCTGGTCTCCAAGCTCCCTTCATCTGTCATTGCTTCTTGGTCCAGTTATTCTTGTTACAGCTGGTAAAGATGGTCCTGTATTAGGTACCATGGTCTCCAAGCTCCTTGCAATGCTGTCCCAGAGCTCCCTGCCTTTGAACAAAAGATTAAAAATGAATTTCAGAATTTCAGAAAATTATTTTTATTAAAGAAACATTAAAAGTGCACTTCAAAGTGTTGTTATGACCAGCTGGTTTTAAAACCGCAACATAACAGAGGGATCAAACAACATAGGATATCAATGCAAATACTTTTATTGTATTAAACTAATACAACAGCAATCAGTGTTAATAATAAACATAAGTCTGAGGGTAATAAAAAAACCAAGAGAAAATGTCACAACAAAACTTTAACCATATGATATAAGAAATACAAAGGTTAGCATGATCAACAAGATCTTACATGTTGAAACCAGAGCCACTCCAGAGAGACCATCCCACAGAGTGCCTGTCTTAGTCAACAGCTAACCCACTAATACATGCTACTAATTAACAATTAACAGAGAAGACCAATTAGGAACTGCCACACTCCGTCCAATAGGAGCTGGAGAAGACTAAATAAGATTAAATAAGTATAATGGATTTTAATTGAGTTAGCAAACATTTAAAGAGTTAGTTCACCCAAATAGTTAGTTCACCCAAATTGTGAACGAATCAATGTTTTGTTCATTATCTGGCTCGGCTTGGTGTTCATCTTCAGTTCTCTCTTCACAGCAGTTCAGTCAGTGTACTGTTTGATTAAATGAATTACTCTGGGATATTGGTTTGTTTGAACTCAGAGGGAGTGTCAGCCACATTAAAAAAGTTAACAGCACACAAGTCATTTGTGGATTAATGTTTATTGGAGTTGCAAACCATTTAAAACGATAAAGTTTGATTTGGGGAACTGGTTCAAAAAGATCCAGTTACATTGAAAGATTAGTTCACGAACCGGATATCACAAACTGCTTTGTTTTGAACTCTCTCTCAAAACAGACACGGATGAGAAGACAATGCTGAATAAAGTCGTAGTTTTTGCTATTTTTGGACCATAATGTATTTTCGATGCTTCAAAAAACTGAAGAACTGACGCTCTGATGTCACATGGACTACTTTGATTATGTTTTTCTTACCTTTCTGAACATGGACAGTATACCGTTCACACAGCTTCAGTGGAGGGACTGAGAGCTCTCGGACTAAATCAAAAATATCTTAAACTGTGTTCCAAAGGTAAACGGAGGTCTTACGGGTTTGGAACAACATGAGGGTAAGTTAATAATGACATAATTTTGCTATTTGGGTGAACTAACCCTTTAACATATATATAAATGGTAAAAGTACATTTGTCAAAATGAAAATTATGTCATTAAAGGGGGGGGGGGGGGGGGTGAGATGCTCGTTTTCACTCAATCTCCTGTTAATCTTGAGTACCTATAAAGTAGTACTGCATCCTTCATAACTCCAAAAAGTCTTTAGTTTTATTATATTCATAAGAGAAAGATAGTCTGTACCGTTTTTTCCCGGAAAAACATGAGCGGCTGGAGGCGCGACGTGTGGGCGGAGCTAAAGAATCAGGAGCACGAGAAGGCTTTTGCGTTGAGGACTTCTGGAAACTGTGACATTACCGTGAGGAAAGAAACATCATCCAAAACAAACCATGGCTAACAGTCAGATTCAGCCGTATATTTATGATCCAGAATCAGATCCAGAGGCTGAAATTGAACAAGAGCAGCATCAGCAATGACTACAGCAGGACGTCTCTATGTGGTATGTATTGAAACTATATATTTGTTTAGCGGTTTTGGAAAATGACTAAGTTCCACTTTATGTCGTCTTTATTTATTTATTTTTTTTAAGGTGTACATGTGGAAAGTGCAGTTTGATGCCAACATCGCATGTTGTTTAACACAGATATTTGAAGCAGTTTTACTCACCGCCTGCGGTTCCAACACACGATCGTGGCCCTTTTTTCGTTGGGACTGCATTATCCTTAAGAAATAAACGATGTGCAAATTCGGCGTCAAACTGGGCCTTGTTTGTAAAACAAGCATCTTCGAAATGCAGGGAACAAACAAAAACACTTGCACAGCTCCGTTGATGCTCTGTAAAAATAAACTCCATCCACTGGTCCCTTAATGCTGTTTTTTTTTTTTTGGTAATCTGTGCAGGGTTGTCTTGACCTGGCAACCAAAAACACACTTCTTTTGTGACATTTCGGTCTCTCACTCTGATCAGTGAATGTCTCTGCTCTCAGTGCTCTGCTATACGGGAGCGCGCGCTCTTCCGGCAGAAGTGCCCTCAGGACCCATATAAGGAAATTCCGCTCCATCTAATGTCACACAGAGCCATACTCGAAAAAAAACTTTCAGAAACTTGTGACAAACCGGAAGGAGTATTTTGGGAACAAAAATACTCCTTCAAACGTACAACTTAATTTTTTAAACTTTGTCTATGTTTAGCATCCAACTCTTTAACAGTGTAAAAAACTCAGTATGCATGAAATAGCATTTCACCCCCCTTTAATGAACCTCGAGTCGTTCCAAACACTTAAGACCTCCATTCATCTTCGGAGTGACTGCTGTGACTGTTGACGTAAGACGCTGCTGCCGTGTTTTCTGGTGCGCCCAATAACAAAGATAACACATCAGCACCTTCATACATCAGCAGTCACACAACAGACTCGGAAGAAAATACAATGCTGAATAAAGTCGTAATTTTGTTATTTTTGGAGCAAGATGTATTTCCGATGCTTCAACAAATTCTAACTGACCCTCTGTTATGAATGTAATACTTACGTCCACTTCCAAATCATTTATTTTTCCTTCAAAAACAAGATAGTCATTAAGAAGCCTCTGAACCTAGATAAAACTGAAGTATATTCATTCGTTTTATTATTTATACTGTTATATTACTTTAATTACTCTTTCAAACAATAGCCATGTCTATTAAACGTGGTCGTACAATCGCAGCTGCTGTACGAGTAACGACATGGAGGGAAGTGATTAATGACAAAATTTTCATTTTAGGGTGGAGTATCCCTTTAAACTTGTCATCTAGATTAGATATATAGTGCAGAACTATTTAAATATTACTACAATTTTCTTTGTTTAGAAAAAAAATTACATTTTGTGTGAAAACCGTATATAAAAATAAAATTTTAAATAAATTTAAATAATTAAAAAGTATACATTTGAAACAACAAATGAAAATGTATACATTTAAATTCATAATTAAAAAAAAAAAATCCTTTCTATTGAGCCCTGTAGATATTTCACTCTTAAAAACAACGGTTCAGCATGTATGACAGCATCCATGAAAAACCATTAACATGTATAGCGCAAAAAGTTTATTCAGTCTTCACACTAAGCAAAAGGTTATTTTAATATCTTTTCACTGAAGTGCTCTTTGGGGAACCCAAAATGTGAAACCCCTAGAATTTTTATTTTCTGGAGTGATGAAATACAAACAGGTTTCAAGTTGTGTTATTTGCTTACTTGAACAACGACTTATTAATCTTCTCATTCTCATTGTCTGCAGGTAATTTCGGCTCCAGATGAGCAGAATCATATGTACAGTGAACAGAGGGATGAGTACCTGGAGTAAGTGTGTGATATGGCACTATGTAAAATTTCCATCATCAGCATCTTTTTGGCCTCTCACAAATAGTACCATGAAGATTGAACACTACCGAAAAGGTCAGTGCTGCTTAGCATCTTTGTTTGTAACATGTCCTATCAAAATGTCTTAATTCAGATTCAATTATTATTATGATTATTAACAGGATAAACCCTTGCGAGGCCTGTCGGACAGTGAACTCGTTAACCAGGACCTCATCACAGCATTTCAGAAGAATTTTTAGGGATGTTTTCTAATTATTTCAACATGCTTTTGACTGATTTTGACATGAAAGTCAAGGTGTATGGTAAAAAACGTAGATCATTTTATCAGTGTATATATGTAGAGGTAATCATTTCTCACCTCATTTAATAACACACAATTATGCATTCCTTGTTTCCACAGCAATGATATGAAGTGCTGATTGTCATGAAAGCAGTGTTTTGACTATATTCACACATTGTCAACTCGCATTAAAGAGACAGAACAGCAGAGGACACTTGTGGTTATGTGGAAGAAAGAAGATTAATCAAGATCTCTAGAGCACTTCCTATGTTCAGCACCATTTATTTATTCTAATTTTACATTAATATTTAATTTTATTTTATTATTTTTAATTTTAATTTAATATTTTCAACAACTCTCAAACACCCTCCCTTATGAAACAAAAATATATTGCAGTATATTGGAAAATATCATGTAATATATTAGGCATATATTCTTATATATATTTATTTTTTCCAATATATTGCAATATATTGAAAGCGGCAATCATTTGTATATTTTGCAATATATTATATAATATATGTATCATAAATATGTTATTAAATGTATTCAAATATATAAAATATTAGAAAATAAAAAGGTAAAATAATATATTACAATATATCACAATATATTTTAAGAAATATATTGGTAAATATATTTTCCTTTCGTAAGGGCTGCAGTTCCCATCACAAACCCTGAGTTGGAAAACCTTTTAGTATTATAAATAACCTATAATGTAAAAGACCTCAATTGTTATAATAGTTCAGAATCAGACAACATACACTATAAAGATATATGTAGGATTTTTAATAAGCATTAAACAGAATATCAAGATATTTCAGCCAGTGGAGCACTTTGGATACTGTCTTGAGTTGTTCATGACATCAGTAAGTTGCAGACTGAAAAAGTGCAGGAAAGTTGAGACTGCATAAAACCAGACTTAAATTATCAAAATTAAGACCATTTAAAAAAAAAAAAGATATATATAGCTTTACTCTATCAACACCACTCCCATTTGTTTATGTAACTTGGGAAAATATACTTTTTTTGTTCTCTGAAATTCCATGTTAAGCATTTATAAACAAATTTGGGGGCCAATCCAGTGAAACACCCTATCCAATCAAACTACTCTTATGTGCATGGTACACTATCTGGATGTCTGACCTTCAAACAGCCTGACTTAACAATAACTGACAGCTCAAATTAAAAACTATTTGTAGTACATTGGGATATTGGGATATGGTCGGGTCATTTTCTTCAGAGATCTTCCTGCTTCTAGAAGTTTTCATTTCATTTTACATTTCAGCTCTCATCTCCACAAGAACCCTCAATCACAAATGCTTCTGAGGAATGGCATCAATAAAAATAGGATGACGCAGTTCATTTACAGCTCTTTTGTTCGCTATTTTGGAGGAAGGAACATTGTTGATGATCCTTCTCTGCATTCTTTACAGTCCAGGAGGACCTGTGGGTATTTGGGTCCTGCATAGTGGACCAACAGGGACCACTTCCTCTCTGGGGCATGACAGCTTGATTGATGCCCTCTCAAAAGAAGGCCTGTTTCAGAACGAAAAACAACAACGAACATCTTTGATGCAGGTCACATCCCTGTTTCAATTCTTCAAAACTCCCACTCCAATCCCAAATATAGTATGAGTCAGAGTTGGAAACGACTGAGTCATCTTTTGTTTTTTCTGTTCTATAGCCTTTTTCAGGCAGCTATGAATTATGAATTATGTGAATGCGTCATATATCTCTATTGAAACTTGTTGGAAAAACCCTGGATGACATGAGTGGAGTCCGGAGCTTTATCCCATAAATGGTAAGATTGTTTTGCATTGAACAAAACTCACTTTTATGGTCCCTGCACTTTTTTTGTTGTTGAAACTATGATGTAGTGTTGAGGAAACTGTGGTCTGCATTGCAGAAAAAGCATCAGTGAACCGTAAGGATCTGTCTGCCTCGCTGGTGCAGGACAGCTACTTCCAGATTAGGCAAGAGTATTTCTCAATGCTGACTGTTGGGAAAGATGGCAATGTGAAATCCTGGTACCCCTCCCTTATGTGGTCCATGTCAAGGAGATGGCCATCCAGCCGTCTTTCGGCATGTGCTGCCCACGACGGTTAAGGTTATTAAGAACAGAAGGGAATGTTTCGAGCCTGTGCACTTCATACTGGGAAAGGTGTGACTGTGAGTAGTTCAAATGTCAGAAAACCTTGCCTTTGCATTTTTCCTTCTAAACAGTACCCCAAACACATCTCACTTTATTATTTTGTGTTAGCTAATATTTAGATTTGCATGTGTCATGAAGTATATTGTTGATTTTTTGTACATTCATGAATTAACAATAATAAACTTGAAATTCCAGAAAAGAAAAATCCAAGTGATCCATGTTTTGCTAGTTATTTTGCAGATAAGAGTCCCAAGTAAGCGTTTTGTATTGTGGAAAGTGTTTTTTGTACTGTATGGGCCATAATTTTCATCCATCTGGAATTTCTTTTTTGCCCTCTACTGGGCATTTTGGGATTGTGTAAAATATTCTTGTAGAGTTAAAATTTTTAAGTGGACTACAAAGCATTTTTTAAAGTGGATTGTTCTATAATCTGGATGATAAAATATATATATAAAAGGCTAAATGTTAGATGAGTTATTAGTATACTGTATGTATATGCAGTTGAGCAAAATAAGAGCCTTTACATTTTAATTAGTACAAATCTTAAATATCTTATACCAAAAGAAATACACAGATCCATATTTCAGTGATCAGGTAGTTTATTTCTCTTCTGCAGAAAATCTTTTGCTGGAGATCAAAATAACATTCTTTTATAATGTTGGCACAATAATTATTTAATTTATACAGTGAACAAGACAATCATATGTTATTGCTGAAAAAAATACACATTTCAAATTTTATTTTTAATGAAGGCTGAATATTCAAGAAAATATTTCTAATTTCAGTATTATTGCAGGTAAATAAAGCACTGCCTGTTTATATAAATAAAAGCTTTCTACTTTAACTGTCATTTTTCTTTAAAGCTAAACCACCGATAAAGATTAGAAGATCTATGCTACAATGGATGGTGCAAATGCAATGCACCAAGTAATTATAATATTATTATCATCATGTAATTACAGACAAATCTAAATAATTTACTTCATTCTGCTGTGGCAAATCTGATATATACAGGACTATAAAGAGAGGTATGCAATAAACACAAAATTATCTTCCTCTTTACCTATAAATTAAATGCTTTTTTAAAGAATAATTTATTAAATAAAATGGTAACATTTTATCCTTAGGACCAATTCTTACAACTGACCAACATGCATATTACTAGCATACTGCCTAATTATTAATAGCGTACTTGAGTTCAGACTAGAGCATCATTTAAGGAATAGGCTACAGTCATTCCACTTATTACACAACATTTCACCACATAAATAATTAAGGCAATAAACGATATGGATTTAAGATTAAAATGTTTTAAAATCTTACCAGTTTAATTATCTTATAATCCATTACAGTGAACAAAACAGTTGTCACAAAATGGCAGCAGCTATGTTTGTATGAAAAAAAGCACGAGTCAGCGATACCAGGATGACATAATTAAATAATTGTATACATAATACCGAATTGAGTTTTAATATTTTATTAGCAAACCAAACACAAAGCTTCCATGAAGGAAAACTGTTCCTAGTACCGACTTCAGTTACCCAGATGAGCATGTGTTTATCAGCTTTTACCATCTGTTATCAAATATCAAAAATCAAATATTCCTCAGAGCTTTGTAATAATCACAGTCTATGGTAATAATAGACATTAAGTAGTGTTTGAAAGTGCTTTAAACTGAATCTTTGCTGTTTCATAAGCGCCACCTGCTGTCAGAGAGCGAATGTGCATTCTCTGCTGTTTTTGATTCTTCCAGATGTTTTATTGGCAAGGCATCATAATGGTGTTATTTTAATAAGTGCATTTTGTTCCACACAATCTGTGAC
Source organism: Carassius auratus (assembly GCF_003368295.1). Taxonomy (NCBI): domain Eukaryota; kingdom Metazoa; phylum Chordata; class Actinopteri; order Cypriniformes; family Cyprinidae; genus Carassius; species Carassius auratus. Next base: position 19,222,715 of record NC_039273.1, on the reverse strand, counting down.
CCACAACGGCCACTTGATATAGTGCATGCTTGTGAACTCCGTTATAAAAATCATCAGTGCTTGCTTATAAACTTTAATGCTGGATCTGTGACTTATTTGGAAATCCTGCTTTTTCTTAATATGTAGTTATCATTTGACCTATGATCATTCAGTTGAACAGAAGATTATTTTATAAACTTGTGCTTAACAGATGCTGATGTGCGGTTTTTCAGGACTCTGAAATGGTCTCTGTTGAAGGTAATTCGTTCTGTCCTCCAGCTCCCCTCCTTTTGAACAGTTTATACAGCCAAGCGATGAAGAATATCACAGCTATTACAGCAAAGTAACTTGCATAGATCAGAAACTGTGGAAAAGGAGCAAACAAAATTGCACAGGATATTATCTTTCATTAGTGATCCACGATGCATGATGACACACTCAACTAAGTTCATGTTGTACTGTACCTGTAGAAAAATATCCAGGCCTAGACCAGCAGAATCTACTACAATCACGGTAAGAACTGTCTGCAGTAAGAGTGCGATGAAAGTATTTACTCCGAAAACCAAAGCATAGCGTTTCATATTTAGGTTAACAGCAATCTGATACCTGCAATACAAAAGACAAATGAATAGAACCTTTCCCAACATTAATATAAAAGGTTTAGCATTTGTAATATTTTACAAGGGGTTTTCAAGGATTTTAAAAAGAAATATTTGGCAATGGTCTGAGTCCAAGTACACAAGGAGAACCTGATTGAAATAGCTAATAGAATTTCAGATAAAAAAGCAATGAGACTACTTTCATGTTTAGAAGGTAACATTCCTACTGCGAAACTCAAAAATGCATGAAGATTTATATATGCTTATTTGGAGTTCTGGAGCAACAAGCAACTCGCTGTTATAAGGTCAAATACAACATGGTTCATAGCACTTTGTGGTCAGAACAAAATCAGAATGTATCCAGCTTACAGTGGATTTCTAAAGAAAATGGATAAGGAGTGACAGCTTTGCTTACGTTGCTATAGTGATAAGCAGCATGTAGGTAGCTCTGAAGAGCATGTAGGAAGTGTAGCAAACCCAAATATTCCTGATGGTGTCCATGAGATACACACACACTGCAATTACCACAGAGAAGATGCAGAGAGCAAATTCTCCCCACACTGCCCAGGACACTTTCATGAAGCTTACAACAAACGCTGCAAAAGCACCTAGGGAGAAAAACACAAATCATTTAATTAATGTGTTAAACCGTTTTATTGTGGATCACATAACACGGGTGTCTGCTGTTAGCTATTTATGACTGGTGAATTTAGGTTTATGACAATGATGAAAAGGCTGGTAACGATGGAAGCTTGTTTCCGATATGGGACAAAAGATAGATAAGTAACTTTTTAGCTTGCAATTCGGAGTTTACGTCTCATAATTCTGACTTTGTTTCTCGCAATTCTGTGAAAAAAGTCCAAATTGCAAAACGTAAACCCAGAATTTCGACTTTCTTTAGCCCCTTTCACACTGCCATTCCGGCAAATACAGGGGTAAAGTGTTCCTGCAATTGTTCCCTGGTCGCTAGATTTGGCACATTCACACTGCCAGTGATGACCCGGTATATGTGCGTGCTTTCACACACAACCCTTGAAGATCCCGTAACGACACGTGACATCAGCGCGTGACGTGTAATGTACGAGTCGACAACGCTTGGCACGTTATACTTTAACTGAAGCAAGCAAACGATCTCTGAGTCAGCGCGGAAAGTGAGGAACTAACTGATCTCTGCTTCATTACAGTTTGCACATATGTTTTCGTCGCGAATGTTGATCTTCCTTCAAAACAGCCGGTAAAAGAGTCGCGCGATAACGCGCGTCATCACTTCGATACCGAATTAGATCTGGCTTTTGTTCACACAGCGCTCGTTCCGGATCGATTACCGCAATGTTACTATGTCTCCGACCCGGGTTCGATTCGGTAATCAATTCCGGGACGTGGTTGCTTTCACACAGAAGGCGACCAGGCAATGTTACGGGAATATTGCGGGTCCGACGTGCAGTGTGAAAGGGGCTTTAGTTTCACTTCATGGGAAGCTTGCTTGACAGGCGATCGGAGAAATCATAAAACCGAATCCGCCATTTCTTCCGACAAACAAACCAAGAGGAGAATAGATTAAGTTTGGTGGACTTAAATTTGTAAAATGGTCTGTACTGGCATCTTTCCATGATTGAAATAAAATACCTGCGAGTTAACATCTTGCAATTCTAACTTGTTTCCTCATAATTACAAGTTTATATCCCTCAAAATAGTTTTGAAAATAGTTTGGACAACTCTTAATAAAGAGATAAAGTCACAATTAACTTTTTCGTGTTTTTTTTTTTTTTTTACCCATAGTGGAAAAGGGGCTTCCATAGGTAACAGAAAATGCATAATGCAAAATCATTTAAGAATGGGAATATAATACAATTAATTGAATAAACAGATAACCAGATGGCCATACCAAGCAAGGTAGAAATGGTCTCCACATATCCATTGTAGATGTCAAACTCTTTGGAAGGCAAGATTTTCTCCCAAAGTGCTTGAGCGTAATTAATCACCAGGAGGTAACCACATGTGGATAAAGCCCACCACACTGACCAGGCCAGTAGTGTGGAGGAGGAGTAACATTGCAGTAAGTCTGTCCAGAGCATTTTAAACACTTCCAGTAATCCACTACTGCTAGGATTGTCCTTGAGAGTCTGAAAGTCAAACCAAGTCATAGAAACAGCTGAAAATCAATGTGCTGATAAAGATGCATATGTCTGTGAACATATCAGTATCTGCCCATTTTAGCATTTTTTAATTAACATCTCTCTGCGTAGGCCAGTATTTAAGCGATAGTTCACCTAAAAATAAAAATCTGTCATAATACTCAACCACATTTTGTTCCAAACACAATGGTTAATCTTTAAACACACAAATTAAGATATTTTTAATAAAACGTGAGACGTTTCTTTCTTTCCGTTGAAAGTCCAGGTAACCAAAACATAGATAAAAGGTCATAAAGGGATCTTAAATTGAATACATATGAACTAAGCAGTGTAATCAAAGTCTTGTGAAGAGGCATGATCACTTTATACAATCAACAAGATCTAATTGAGGCTTTTATTTACATATAAAACACACATTCATGAAGCACATAATGCATGTGTGTCACAAGCTAAAACAAACCTCAATTCTCTCATGCAAACCTGAGCTTACAATTTTACCATATTTGTGACCCTGGACCACAAAACCAGTCTTAAGTCGCTGGGGTATACTTGTAGCACATTTATGTTAAGGGGAAGTCGTGGCCTAATGGTTAGAGGGTTGGACTCCGAATCGAAGGGTTGTGAGTTCTAGTCCCGGGCTGGCAGGAACTGTGGGTGGGGGGAGTGCATGTACAGTTCTCTCTCCACCTTCAATACCACGACTTAGGTGCCCTTGAGCAAGGCATCGAACCCCCCAACTGCTATAGTAATATGCATTGCTAAGAACTTCATTCGGAAAACATCAAAGGCGATTAGATTTTTTTTGCACCCTTAGATTCTAGATTTTCAAATAGTTGTATCTTGGCCAACTATTGATCTTTCATAACATACATCAATGGAAAGATGATTTATTCTGATGTATAAATAAATAAAAGCCTAAACTTAATCTGTTTATCCTATAAAGCAATCATGTCTCTTCATAATACTTGGATTTTACCGCTTGATTCATATGGATTCATTTTCATGATGGCTTTTGGGAGTTTTGATTACCTTGACATTCAATGGAGGGACAGGAAACCACTCAGTTTTCATTAAAAATTCATTCTTCATTTGTGTTTTGAAGATGAATGAAAGTCTTATATGATTGAAACAACTTGATGTTAAGTAAATGATGATTTTTCATTTTTAGGTAAACTATGCCTTTAAAAATACTAGTCAGTATTAATAAGGCTTAATACAGGTGAGGTAATACTGTATCATTTTGTTCAAGAGCACATAATGGTAAGAAAAAGTATGTAAAATCTTTGGATTTGGTTTCTACATTAACTCATAAAAATTAATCTGAGTACATAAGTTGTCCTCAGTGTGAAAAGATGGATCTCAAATTGTGAATATGCTGGAAAATTAAAGATTATAATTATACAAATATATACAATTACTCTTTATTTTTAATATGATTTATTATTATTTTAAATTTAATAAAACAGTTTGGGAGACCAAAGATGCATAAAGACATACACACACACACATTTAAACACAATATTTTTGTTTTCTTTTTTAAAAGTCTACCCACTGTTCTTTCGTCTGCACTAAGCTGCATTTTGGACTCTGGATCCTCTGGCTTTTCAATCAGCTGACTACTGTTAATGGGTTCCAGAGCTCCATGATCCTGAGAGCTGCTCTCTCTCTGGTGAAAGAACAGGCTCTTATTGGGCATGGGTAGGAACCAAGGGGCAACAAAGGCTATGCAGGAGGACACCAGTGTGATGACGCTCAAGTAATACATAGGGACCTGGGCTACAGACACCAGAATCTGTCCGATGAGTGAGCCAATGGCCGAACCCAACAGGGTGACACTGCGACAAAAACCAGTCACTCTCTGATAATGAGATGGCTCCACGACACTGTAGATGTAGGAATAGTAGGCAACTTCAGTGGCAGTTGCCAGACCGAAAAAGAACTCCAATAACTGCATGGCCCTCACACCCTGAGCCGTCAGAAGCAGAGCATATGTCACTATGAAGCTGGCCGCCTGGACAATGAGCACAGGCTTGTAGCGAAGGTAATCCGTGGCCAGGAAAACAGGAAAAAGCAGCAAAAGGTAGGAATATGTCCAGATTGGGTAGATCTCATTCACAACCTATGATAAAAGATAAAGTAGTTAGAAGGGTCAGTAATGTTACCATCAAAAAAAAAAAAAAAAAAAAAAAAAAAAAAAAACTATTGTCCTTACAGTTTCAATACATGTGAGTGAACACATTTTAATTAAGTAGATCAAAAAAACAACTAATCAGATCTATAGTTACATTTTGTATATATATATATATATTCACTGAGAATTTCGAAAAACCTTCTTATCAATAATTGCATTTTTTCTTCATTATGATATTCCAGGACGGTCAAAATACCTTGCCATTTTTGGTTTATGATCCCCCAACCAACCTGACCACCCACACACACACACAAAAAATATTAAAAATCTATTTTAATGTGGAAATTAAAAACATCATTAAAGTATAGACATATTTAAATCATAGCATCAGACAGTGACCTATAACCAGAGAGCTGAGATGCATAAATAACTAGCTGAAAACCTACAGTTAGCAATTCTTTTAAAGATCTTTAAAAGAATCTTGTGACACAGATTTAGTAATTAAAGTAGGTTCTTGTTTTTGTCAAAAGATTAAACTTCTGGGATTACACAAAATAGCTGGCAGATTTGCCATCTAGTTGGCGGGAAAGCTGACTTCCAACACTGCTACACTCAAATATTCTTCATATCTTTCCCTACAGTATTTATGCAAATTATTTGAAATCGTGCTCAGCAAGGAAGTAAAATGATCTATATGTAGCAGAGTTAAAAAATACACGTTTACATTTCTTATTATGTTATTTCATGCAAAACCGAAATTCTATTTTCTATAGCAGTTACGCTTGAAAGTTACTTTTCAGAAAGATGCCATCGCATGGTCTGACATAATTTTCCTGTATGCTTACATCACCTTCAGGCACATTTACCTTCTTCTTCTTTGACGTTTTTATGGCAGTTGGCCACATACTACGATGTGAAAACCCTATAAAATCCTGTTCATTAACTCTGTATATTTGAGATACTTAAAATAGTATATGAAGCATGTCTAATTGCATCTTTATGTAACAATTTCTGAAGTGAGATCTGAAGATGTAATCTTTCGCTATCAAATCCTTTACATTTTATTAAAATATGTTCAACTGCTTCAGGAAGATCACATTTAACACAAAGTCCAGACTCATGTTTTCCTATTAAATATAATGATTGATAAAGTACAGTGTGTCAGATATTATGCTGTCTTTTTTTTAGATTCTCAAACATTCTCATTTCCAATTTTTGTTTTTTTATACTATATAAATGTCATCCTTTATTCTCACCATCCCATTTACTCTGCCACATATCTTTTAACAGATTTTTAATTAGCCCTTTAATTTCTAATTAACTCATTGGAACATTAAACTCTTTCTCAATGTTTTAATGTTTTTCCCCCCTCTCTATTTGATCCACCACTTCATTTCCTTCTATTCCTCTATATGCAGGTATCCATTCAAAAGAGATAACTGTTTTTGTTTGTATTCTGAACAAACTTTGTAAAATATCTGATAAAATGACTCATCTATAGTCGAAGAATTACCACTCATTAAACTTGATAATGCTGAGAAAAAAAAAAAAGAAAAAAAAAGAGTTTGAACATATGACCACTTCAGGTAGATCTATATTAATCTCTTCACCTCACTGAAGAGCCAATAATATTGCAGTCATCTGTTGTAGAAACTGATAGATGATTATATTTTAGACCTTGGAAGATATATTGCTGCTGCTGCATGTCCTGGTTTAGGATCCAAATATTGTACAATTGTATCTTTAGGTTCTTGTCTGTTTTTATCATTTATGCTCAACAGAACCTGAAAATCAATAAAGGCATTGAGAATAACCATGGAGGTGTTACAGTATTGCAAACAGCATATTTGTTTATTATTTGTTTTTCTATCCAAAATGATTAAGATTCACATATTCATGTTCCCAGCAGTTTTCTAATACTCTTTTAACTGTGTGCATTTCTGAATGCCCTTTTACAGTAGCCAAATACACCAGTTTCTTATATACAACTCCAGACTTAAAATTGCATCTGTTGTTTTTCTGCCTAAAATATTTTTTGATCTTGCCACTACCATTCGTACCATTAGTTTACAGAGGTTAGATGTACATGCAAATGTTCTGTAACTATTATGATCTTTTCCTGGCTTTACAGTTGGAACAATTATGCCATGTTTCCAAGAGGAATGGAGCTTTCCTAATTTCCACACACTATTAAAAAGATATAATAAAATGTTTTTTTGACTTATCTGATAGGTATAATAATGTCATTACATGTTTAGTCTTCACCAGGAGAAGTTTTTGCACTTTTACGAGTGGCTGATTTAATTAATCCATTTTTAATTAATTTTCTTCACTTGTTCTAATTCTGTTTCAATTTTACAGCTTATTGGGAAGGCACATTTACCTCTGTTTCCGTCAGGTTTTTTTCAGGTCCCATTAAAAACGAGATTAGAAATGGTTCCAGAGGTCTGTGGCTGCAGAAGAACCCATAAATACAGAGTAACATGGTAGGGTAACGCCATGGTTCAGACATTCTCGTTTGTACCTCGACCAATGCAGGGGCATTTTGCAATCTCGCTGTTGCTGACCAGTTTGAAAGCGAGTCAAGTAACAAGCCAATGAGAGCTGCTGCGTCCCAATTCAATACTATCCGCCCTAAATAGTATTCGAAAATAAGAATTAGTATGTCTCAATCCTAAATCGTAGTATGTTGAAATGAGTAGTATTCCAAAAGTACCCGGATGGTATACTGCTTCCGGTAGAAATTCGAACTCGCAAACTTCCCTCCGTCTCGTTTACTCGGATGTACGTCATGGATTACGTTGCATGAGTGCCCAAATTTGACTCAGAATGATCAATAGATGCACGCACAATTATCCATATGTACTGCATTAATTTTATACATGTATTTTACCATCCAACAAATGCCTGTCAATTTGAGTCTGTGGAATTCAGGATTAAATGATTGTGCAGCGATATGTACAAATACAGACATGTTTGCGAATACAAATGTTATGTTCTGTTTTTATATATATCAGAAATTGCTCATGAAAAAAGGAAGCCGTGCATAAGTGGATCAGGTGGATTAATTGACGTCTAGTTCGAGTCGATCTTGCGTTTCACGACACTATGAAACTATAAAAGACTCAAATGACTATGTGACAAGCATCGTCTCAAGATAGACTAAATCAAAAATCTCTGTCAACATTAACACTGAGTGGAACGAGTGCGTGTAAAAGTGGAGTGGAACGCAGCCCAGATCCGTCCAACTAAAACTACAAACACGCATGAAAGGTGTTAAAAAACTACAAAGATGGTGGAAACGCGACCCCGACTGACAGGTAGAGAAATGGGTTTGAGTGATAAATAATCAATAACGTAACCAGTTGAAAAAAAAGTATTTAGGCCTAAGTTTAGCCGCGTTATATTTCATCTGCAGCAACACTGTGAATTTTATAATGATACTTGTCATTAACTTTTAACTGCATCTAGGGTTCGTCTAGTTAACATGGGATGCGTTGCACTTCACTTTTAGACACGCACTCGCGAACTTCCCTAAGCAATCCGGATCCCCCTGCTGCCACTTTCAAGTGCGTTCGTGAAGTTTGTGGACAAAACCTCAAGTTTCGATATATATATATATATATATATATATATATATATATATATATATATATATATATATATATATATATATATATATATATTATATTATATATATATATATATATATATATATTATATTATATATATAATATTCAATAGCCCTAGCCTGGTTGAATATTAACAAAGGAGTTTATTTATTGATTTCACATTGATCAAAGCCTGTTGGCTGAGCCCACATGCTGGTCACTTTTGAATTCGGCTCCCAGCATAAGAATGTATAGTTAGTTATCTTTCAATTGCAATATTTACTAAAGACACTTGTATGTTCTTACATAAAGAGAGTCAAACCGATCAGCTGGTGGTACATTTTTATGATATTTTTATGATATTTTTTTTTTTTTTTTTTTTTTGTGATTTACTCAAAAGTTGAGGCTTTGCTGTACTATAAAAGATGCTGTTGTGGTAGAAAGATCATTGTATACTGTGAATACAAAGAACAATTATCTCTTAAAGATTCTACAACTTTTGTGCAAGAATTTTAATTGGATGTTAAGACATTTTTAGACATCAGTACTAATCATAGAAACCTCAACAATAGTGACAGTCTACAAAATAATCAAATAAACAGATTAGCTCTAAACACAGCCACCAAATGTCAACAAAAACAACTGCAAAAACAAAATAAAATAGTAAATAAAGAAAAGAATAGGACAATTCAGATGAATAATAGTGTATGCTGGGAGCATGGATGAGTTATGTACTATGTTAGCTATGAGAATAAAGCTTAGTTGATTGCCACTAAGTTTCATTTTGTGTCTTAATTATAGTAATTTGATACTTTATGTAACATCATGTTATTAAAATGGGGTAATAATAGCTTGTGCTTGCCTGTTGCATGCCGTTGCATGACATGAATGGATATGTAGATCTTTTTTTTTTATTTTTTACAACATACAACAACTGCAGAGGAATCTGATCCTAACCCATGTAAAGACAGATGAAGCTACATGCCCGTCTCCAGACCCAGACAGCCTCATAAAGGTGATCCACAGGACACTCAGCAGCTCATTGTTTTACATTTATGCCAGGAAAAGGACAATTTAGATCCAAATGGAATGTAATGCAAACCGAACAAAACCTAGAAATATATATTTCACAATATAAACTGCTTAATCGGCCATTTTCAGTAAAATTACTAAAACTGTGTTTGTGTGCCTGTGCGTTTAACTTAAATAATGTCCAACATATATCCTTTTTAAAGCAGTGGGTAATTCACTCGTTGATTTGCATCAAATCTATTTTGCAATTAATTGCCAGTGCAGCAGAGATAGATAGCGCAACCTTAATGTAATTTGCTTGCAATGTATCTGGTTGTTGCTGCTCTAATCATAGTAAAAAATGGTACAAGGATTGTGACTTTGTACGTTTACTATTTGACTGACCAAAGGTTTTTTTTTTCACTTGTAATAAAACCATTGTTAATTTAAGTAAGGTTTTTTGGAGACCCCTTGTATAGTGTCTCTGCCCCGTGCTAGCAGAAGGTGGCGGTAATGAGCTATTTTAGTTTGCCCCACGCCTGAAACAGCAAAGGGATGAGAGAAGAAATTATTCCTGAAGAAATGCACCTTTGTTGTTCGGTAGTAACGGATACGTTATTTGGATTACATAATTAGATTACAAAAATCAAGAGTCTGCAAATAGAATATGGTATATTTTATTTTATTTATGACACGATAACACATGAATCAGCAAGAGTAATTGACTGTTTTTGTTAGAACGCTTTCTAAGAGCTATACACGCCGGAGCTTCGTGTGAAGATGGAGCGGTCTCGTTCAGCATTTGACCACTGGATGCACAAACACCACTTCACGTTCAGAGACACAAGAGGGAGAAACATTACTGTTCAGTGCAACCTCTGCCTCCCAAAGATCAACATCTTATCCACTGCAAGGGACTCGACGTCTAATCTAAAGAAGCATTTGGAGGTAACTTTAGGCTAACATGTGCACGTTTTCTCAATTTAACACCCAACGATTGTGTTTTTATTGTGCATTTGAGTTTGTGGTGGAAACAATGCAAAAAGTATACCGTTTTTGGTAGATTCTCGGTGGAATGCAGATAAAGCTTTTGTTGCACTCCTATATGTGAATACGAGGAAACGAAATATAATCGAATTTAGTGGCTTATAAACACATGTAACCTTAGGCAGTGATTTTCACTTCATCTGGTTTTCATGTAAAGTTTTAAGCGAAACGTGGGACAAGATGATCAACAAAGTGGGAGTGGTTTTGAGTCTAAAGTAAATCAATTTCTTTTAGGAACCGTGATAAGTTAGATGTTAGAGTGCTAAATTGGGTCTGGTATTATATAATATCCAATCATAAATGAATAAGCTTAATTAATTTAAAAAGGATTGGTGTGACGTTAGGTGAGAAGAACTGTTCCTGACGTTTCTGTAATAAGCTCTTGTTCTGCGAACATATTAATGATTAAATCAAATACGTTAGTAAAATACATTTAACGTACTTCGGGCAAATGTTAGTTTAAGACGTGGCCAGTTGGGAATGAGTAGTAATACCTTATGTGTTTTGTTTATTGTGCTCTGCAGAACGAAAAAAAAGACTCTTATGTCACTATTACAAGTTAACAGGCAACGGAATCTTACTGTATGTTTGTAATATAAAGTTTAAACTATCAAAACATGCATATCCTCCGTATATTTGCATTAAAAAAAGGCAAGCAAATGCTAGTCTGAGAAAATGGCGGACGGCGGCAGTTGCCATGGTGGATCTGTCCATAACGTTTTAAAGGCGGGCTTAGCGAAGTGTTTGACTTTGATTTATGAACAATTGTATGTACGAAATCGACCCTATTCCCTATATAGTGGATATCATGTAGTCTACTACACGAGAAAAGAGTGAATGGAAATTGAAGATCGAATTGAGACTATGATGTAAACATCGTGCGCTGGAGAGAGCTGTGGACGGACAGGTGTGTAAATGAACTCTATAATATTAAAGTAGAGTCAAACTTTTACTGAAAAGTCCAAGTTTCTAGTCAGAAATATTATAGGCAACTTAATGAAAGTAAAAAAGGACAACTTTAAAATGGCATTAAGTATTGTAAAAAGAAATAACCTAGTAAAAAAAAGTATTTAACATTTAACCATTGTAGAAACCTTTTCAGCAATGTTTCCATCAACGGGAAACCAAGTGAGACACAGGGTCCACAACTGATCTAAAGTTTGCAGATAGAAATTTATTGCCCATTCTCAATGGGAAAGTGCCCAAACAACATCACTCAGAAACATTGCTCAAAAAGATATATTGTGTGTCATCACCTAAATCTTTAGGGTTAAATCTACCTCAGAAAGACAAACTAAATTGAAAATATAAAAGATTGTTGTAGACCTTATGCTTATGATAATTAAAACCTACAATATTTATTTTCTAAGCCACTTTTTGTGGTGCCAGTTCATGGCTTCTATCTATCTGTTTGAGTCACTGTTTTTTTGTTTGTTTGTTGCTGAAAATACTGAGATGCGATTTAGCTCTATTAATCAGCATATCATGTTACTAATTTGATTGACATTCATGGTGTAATTACAAGTATTCAGTTTAAGTGCACTTTAGTAAAGTCCAGTTCTATGGAGCCAAAAGAGTCTCAATAAAGTTAAATGCACACACTGCATTCACATATGCACACATAGGATTAATACATGCACACACATAATTCATAAATACACACACAGGATACACAAATGCACACAATTCACAAATGCACACACAAAATTTTGAAAGCACAGAAGATTCACAAATGCATACAAAATTCAGAAATACACACACAATTCAGAAATGCAAACAACATTTACAAATGCACTCAAGATTCACAAATGCACAGGACAAGATTCAGAAATGTATTTCTGATGCACATACACATTTATCTTGATTTACAAACTGCTTGCGGTCTGTGAACTTCACTGCATTTGTGTGTGAATTTTGAGGCTTTGAGGCTGTCGCAAATTATTTTTATTTTTTTTATACACTATCATTCAGCAAGAATATTAAAGGGGGGGTTAAATGCTATTTCATGCATACTGAGTTTTTAACACTGTTAAAGAGTTGGATTCCCATGCTAAACATGGACAAAGTTTCAAAAATTAAGTTGTACGTTTGAAGGAGTATTTTTGTTCCAAAAAAACCTCTTCCGGTTTGTCACAAGTTTCGGAAAGTTTTTTTCGAGTATGGCTCTGTGTGACGTTAGATGGAGCGGAATTTCCTTATATGGGTCCTAAGGCACTTCTGCCGGAAGAGCGCGCGCTCCCGTATAGCGAGGCTGAGCACAATCATTTCACTGATCAGAGCGAGAGCGTCGCAAAAAGTCACAAAAGAAGTGTGTTTTTGGTTGCCAGGGCAAGACAACCCTGCACAGATTACCAAAAGAGAAACAGCATTAAGGGACCAGTGGATGGAGTTTATTTTTACAGAGCATCAACGGAGTTGTGCAAGTGTTTTTGTTTGTTCCCTACATTTCGAAGATGCTTGTTTTACAAACAAGGCCCAGTTTGACGACAGATTTGAACATCGTTTATTTCTTAAGAATAATGCAGTCCCAACGAAAAAGGGTCACGATCGTGTGTTGGAACCGCAGGCGGTGAGTAAAACTACTTCAAATATCTCTGTGTTGTGAACTTAGCTATCGGCGCGTGAGCACATAAAGTAAACAACATGCGATGTTGTCATCAAACTGCACTTTCCACATGTACAGCTTAAAAAAAAAAAAAAAGACGACATAAAGTGGAACTTAATCATTTTCCAAAACCGCTAAGCAAATATATACAGTTTCAGTACATACCACATAGATACGCATTTGCTGATGCTGCTAAATTTCAGCCTCTGGATCTGATTCTGGATCATAAATATACGCTGAATCTGACTGTTAGCCATGGTTTGTTTTGGATGATGGTTTTTTCCTCACGGTAATGTCACAGCTTCCAAACGCTCTCAACGCGAAAGCCTACTGGCGCTCGTGATTCTTTAGCTCCGCCCACATGTCACGCCTCTAGGCGCTCGTGTTTTTCCGGGAAAAATCGGTACAGACTATCTTTCTCTTATAAATATAATAAAAATAAAGACTTTTTGGAGTTATGAAGGGTGCAGTACTACTCTATAGGTACTCAAGATTAACAGGATATTGAGTGAAAACAAGCATTTCACCCCCCCTTTAACATTTGACATTAATTTTCATGTCAATTTTTTTTGTTTGTTTTCTTTTAATAAGTTAAATGCTTAAAGCCTCAATCAGTTTAAAAACTATGTATTGAATTGTTTAGTTTTGTTACCCTTCATACAGGTATTTGTACATCGTGTAATTGATAATAAAAATACCTTGCGGTAATTCCTTACAGATTGTGCAGTTATACTCCTCTTTACAGTCTTTTTCCCTAGCTTTCACCAATAAAAATACCATAATCATGGATTTTGGGTATTCTTTAGTTTTTGAGTATTGTTGCATATAGTGCTAGGCGGTTTGGTCAATTTTTTTATCCCATTTTTTATTTTTATTTTTTTCTGGTGGTTTATCACATTTTTTCCCTGACGGGACCTTAATATGAATTAAAATAATAATTATGTTGCTAATTCTTTTAAGTTTAATACATTGTTTTGTGCTTTGCCCAGTTAAAGAAGTAGTTGTATTTTATAAATAGTTCTAATAGTACTCTAAAAATTACTCCATGTATGTAATTAACAGGGATGCCCTTTCAATTAACAACACTGTATATGTTGCTTAGCCACTTCTACCAGTACATTTTATTTGTATTTTTTTTTTATTCATACCTTTTGTTTAATTTGAACCAGTTTACCATTTGAACCAGTATATCGCCCAGCACTAGAAGGATTGAATGAGTCCCCTTAATAATCTACTAGGGATGTTCCGATACCCTTTTTCTCTTCCCGATACCGATTCTGATACCTGGGCTCAGGGTATCGGCCGATACCGAGTACTGATCCGATACCTGGGTGTGTATCTGTATATACAGCTGTATATACTACTAGCCCTGTGTTAATTGCTAGAATTATTTTATGGTGTGCTTCAGACTTATCCCTTAATAAAACATGATCAAATACATGGTGAACTACTGTATTTATTACAGTATTTTTATTATCTGACATGAATTTGACTAATATTATTTATTTTCTTAAGCAAAATGAACTTCAAATGCAGGCAAAAATCTAACACCGCAAACTAAAAAAGGTATTTTAGTTTTACAATATAACTGTATAAAAAACTGCAACAAGTAAGTTTAGGAACATAAAAAATGATATATTAATCAGATAATCTCTTTACAACAAAACAAGTAAAAACAAGGAACCGTTGAGGCATAATTATTATTATTAAAAGAGACGGATTATTATTGCTACATGGACTTAGCTAAATCTACTGTAGGCTACAACAGTAGCTTAATATATTGTCAATTTACTCACGTTAAACCGAACAGTTTTCTCAAATGAAACGTTAAATTCTCATGAAGTGACGGTTTATATGTTTGTGTCCTCACATAGTGACACTGCTAAACAGCGGACATACTGCTAACCACTGATCTATAATATAGAAGCGGCTTCACTGTCTGTTGGCAGTTTAGAACGCGATGAGCGATCCAGTCATATATAGATCAGTGCTACTAACGTGTTTTCATTTCTTCTTTGCTGCTCTAAACAGGGATTGCTTGTGACAACACAGCACAACTTCCTGTGTTTGCAATATATTCTGAGTATTGAAGAAGAACCATGCAGCGGTTAGGCAAAGCTAGCGGTCATAACTAGGTCATTTAAGAAAATGGTATCGGATCGTATATGGGTTCATGTACTCGCCGATGCCAGAATTTGTTGTGTTATCGGGGATATTTACGATACTAGTATCGGAATCGGAACAACTCTATAATCTACACCATGGTTTCATGTAGATTAGTTTTCATAATGCACTATGTAAGGGACTGGGGCAATTTCGGAGACAAGAGATGGTTTAGGACATGTTTGTTCATTATAGTATGACAAATAATTATCATTCATCAAAGCACTTTATCTGTTGCAACTAGCAATGTAATGGTATGATTTTATGGTACACGGCTTTAAATACAGACATTATTATAGTCCAAGAAGGATTCTTATTTTTAATAAAACCAAAGTAAATAAATTCTGGTTATATTTAATCTACGTTTAATTAAGAGAGAGTCATAAAATGTCTAAATTGCGACTTTTTCCTCTTTCATTTAAGTGTCACTCACCTTGCCAGATGCGCAAACGCCAGCACAGCGAAATATCGGAGCCTGAGCCTCTTTTTCACCCATCCAAGCGACTAAGGTCTGCTGTATGGGAGTATTTTGGGTATGTAAAAGACCCAGGAGGCACCATCAATGTTGATGGTTATCCAATTTGTAGAATGTGTCGGAAAAAAGTGTCTGCTCGGGCAGGCAACACCTCAAACATGGCGCACCATCTCCGTGACCACCATCCCAAGGAATTTGCAAAGATGAATGTAAGTGGAAATACTGTGAATTGCTGATAAATAAAAGGTAATAAATTAATGATCCCCCTTCATAATTTTCACAAAAATCGTATGCAACAAATTACTGCAGGCCGACTGTTTAATGAAGAAACATTAATAAATACAATTACTGTGAGGGGAAAAAAAACCTGCAATAAACAACAAATGTAATAAATTACTATTTAAATGATTAACTTTTTCGTTGTACCGTGATGATCTCATACCGTTACACTTCTAGTTCAGTTCACCTCAAAGCCACTGTTCCACTGTGTCCAACATGTTAAAGAGATAGTTCAAACAAAAATGAAAATTGTCATCATTTACTAATTGTCAAGTTGTTCCAAACCTGTAAGTTATTGTCTTTTGTGAAACACAAAAGAAGGCATTTTGAGAGAATGTTTTGACCATACAGTGAATGTTAGTGGGGTCCAAAAAACATTGGATCCCATTGACTTTCATTGTTTGTACAAAAGCAGTTTCAAGATGGACTCATATCCTTCATAGGTCATTCATTCATTATTGATTTCGATTCTGGAAGAAATAAATATTAGCAAAATACTCCTAATGAATGAATGAATCTCTATTGAATGTAAAATTTTCTAGTGCAATACATACTTATCATTTAATGTCTTAAAGTTGTTTTAGTGTGTTTGATCTGCCTAAGCACAGAAAATAAGTCTTATTTTGATTCATTTTCTTTGTCCTCCAGAGAAAGCATTCTGTGGTGTGTAGGAGAAAAATAAGAGATACACCAAGCAGCGATGCACCAAGCAGTGATGGACCAAGCAGTTATGGACCAAGCATTTTGGAAAAGGAAACGGCAGAACCATCTGAAGCAAAAGAAGCTAAGATTGATCCCACAATTTATTATCAAACATCGCAATCAAGGCTAAATACCCTGGTTTTCAATTTCATTGTGGAGGATGTGCAACCTATTTCCATTCTAGAGCAAGCTGGTTTCAGGAGGTTGATCGAAATTTTAAGCAGGGGCAAAAAAGTCATGAGTCAAAATGCTTTTATCACCAAACTTGAAGTAGTATTCAATAAAATGAAAGGGGAGCTAAAAGTGAAACTCGACAAAGTGAAGACATTATGTACAACTGCTGATGTATGGTCTGTGCAGGACAGAAGTTATTTTGGAATGACTTGTCACTGGCTGGAGGACAATCTAGAAAGGAAGTCTGCTGCTCTTGCCTGCACAAGAATCCCCATCAGCTACACTTGTGAAACCATCATTGCTAAAATTCAAGAAATTCATTCTTCCTATAACATCGAGAGCAAGGTTCAGGCCACCGTCACTGACAATGGTAACAATTTCATTAAAGCCTTCAAAGAATTCTCCTCTGAGGATGACCAAGATGTGGAGCAAAGTCATTTTGAGGATTTGGGCAGTATTCTTTGTGATGGAGAAATGGGTGGAGACTTCTTTCTGAGTTATTTCTTGCCACCCCACCAACGGTGTGCTTCTCAAACACTGAACTTGATTGCCTCAAAGGATCTAGCGGATGCTGTCTCAAAAGGACAGACAGGTAAACTGCACAGCAGCGCAACTGAAAAATGTGCAGCAATATGGCACAAGGTCCAAACTTCCACCGTAGCTGCTGATGCAATGGAATCCATTGCGAAAATGAAATTCACATTTCCTTGTCTCAATCAGTGGAGCTCAGAATACTATGCCATTAACAAGCTGATATCACTTACTGATTCGCAGCTCAACGAATTGACCGAAGTCTTAGGTGTTCCATGTTTTACACCTGATGAAACTGCGTATCTCACAGAATATACTGACGTCTTCAAACCAGTGGCTTTTGCGCTTGACCTTCTACATGGTGAAGAAAAGTGCTTCCTTGGCATTGTGATACCAACGTTGTTGACCCTTAAAAGGAAGCTTGAGGAAAAGGCAGCAAACACCCGCCTTTTCTCCAAGGTCATCGACAGCACTGTTAAGGCTATTGACTCTCGCTTCAAGCAGGTGTTTGACAGTTCTGATGCCAGATTGGCCACAGCCACCATGCCACAGTTTAGACTCTGGTGGTTACCAGAAGATGAGAGGGAGAGTCTTCGAGCACAGTTGGTCACTGAAGTATTACAGGTCGACCAAGGGACTGAAGAAACTGAGACCAATGGAGGCTCTGTTCATGAGGATGAATTCTTCTCATATGGACCTGGGAGTTCTAGCAACAAAGGTGGAAAGAGGGAAGCATCGGAAGAGGTGTGGCTGTATCTTCAGGGCACAAACAAAGATCTGAAATGCTTAAATGAATTTCCTGGAGTGAAAAAAGTGTTCATCAAGTTCAATACAACTCTACCCTCAAGTGTTCCAGTACAACAGCTCTTCAACAATGGGGGCAATATTATGACCCCAAAAGGACATCACCTCTCAGATGAACATTTTGAGCGTGTACTCCTTTTACGTTACAACAGCAAAATCACCACTGCTTTGGAATAATTCATGGAGTAACACTACTGTAAATAGATTCTCTTTAATTTTGGGTAGTTAATAGGATGTATGACCCCCCCCCCCCTTTAGTTATTCCACGAAAAAGCATGTGCAACCAAAAAGCTTTGGTCAACGTTTATTTCTTAGAACACATGCATACAAAAATAAATATTACTTTTAAAGTTTAGACTAGTGGTTCTAGAACTGTTCATACAACATGTTAGTCCTTGAATAATCTAAATGTATAAAGATTAGTTCTTACTCTAAATCATGATTTGATGTTAAGAGCTGTTGCTCAATGCTTTAAAAAATGCATAACTGTAACCATGTTAAAGCACCAGGGGCCCGTTTCAGAAAGGAGGTTAAGTGAAAACTGACTATGTTAACCCTGAAATGAGGGAAACTCTGGGTTTTCCATTTCAGAATGGGAGGTTTGTCAAACCTGAAAAAACAGAGCAGTCAAGCCCGTTTCTGAATGAGAGGTAACTTACTCTGTAAACCTAACCTGGTTGGGAGCAGGTTTTCTTCAGTAAATCCAGAGTTTCTTATGGTCTCCTCACTTTTTTTTAAACGTAAGCGATGTTTAAATACTTCTTATTTTCATGCTGTAAAAATTATTTTCTTACTGTGTATTTTTGTCTTATTTCAAGTACAAATATCTAAAAAATGATTACGTTAAGATGCAATTTCTATAGATGAAAAATGTAAGATATTTAGTCTTGTTTCCAGGGGGAAACAAGTGTATTTAAGTCCATTTTACCTAAAACATGTGAAATTGTCCGCCATAGGGTAAGAAAAATCTTAATGCAAACAGAAATAAGCATATTTTTTATTTCTTACCCCACTGGAAGAAAATTAGCAAAAAAAGAAAAATGCACTTCAATTACACCCCCACCCCCCAATGGAAGCAAGACTAAATACCTTATGTCTTTTTTTATGTAGTAAATGCATGGTAATATAAGAATATGTAAGATATTTTGACTGGAAATAAGAAGGCAAAAGTTCTAAGCAAGTAAAGCATTTTTTTTGCAAGAAGTTAAACTATGTGGAAAAACATGCTGTGCATTGTAATGGACACTGAATGATATTTAAAGGGTTAGTTCACCCAAAAATTTAAATTATGTCATGAATGACTCACCCTCATCTCGTTCTAAACCCGTAAGACCTCTGTTCATCTTCGAAACAGTTTAAAATATTTTAGATTTAGTCTGAGAGCTTAGTCCCTCCATTGAAACTGTTTGCACCGTATACTGTCCAGAAAAGTAATAAAAACATCATCAAAGTAGTCAATGTGACATCAAAGGGTCAGTTAGAATTTGTTGAAGCATCATAAATACATTTACTCAAACAGTACACTGACTGAACTGCTGTGAAGAGAGAACGCCGAGCCAGATAATGAACGAAAGATTGACTTGTTCTCGAGTCAAGTGAAGTGAAAGTGACATTCAGCCAAGTATGGTGACCCATACTCAGAATTTGTGCTCTGCATTTAACCCATCCGAAATGCACACACACAGAGCAGTGAACACACACACACACTGTGAGCACACACCCGGAGCAGTGGGCAGCCATTTATGCTGCAGCGCCCGGGGAGCAGTTGGGGGTTCAATGCCTTGCTCAAGGGCACCTAAGTCATGGTATTGAAGGTGGAGAGAGAACTGTACATGCACTACCTCCACCCACAATTCCGCCCGGCCCGAGACTCGGAACTCACAACCCTTCGATTGGGAGTCCGACGCTCTCACCATTAGCCCACGACTTCCCCTACTGGTTGCATCGGTTTTCGGCTCACCATTAGTGATGGGAAGTTCGGTTCTTTTCCTTAAACCGGTTCTTTCGGACAGTTCTATTCCATAAACCGGTTCAAAAAACAGTTCACCGGTTCTTTTGCTCTCGACGTAATGGCATCATTGCCGATGATTGGCCTTCATTCAAGCCTTCGGTTTACCCGTGCTCATAACATTAGCACAGAATCATTTCAGAATCAATCACCAAAAGAACCAATTCGGTTCAGACGCGCTGTGTGTCAGTCTACTTCACGCTGAATCACGCATGCGCAGTATCATCAGCTCAGACGTGTCCGATAGAAACGGTTCTTGGCTCGAGAATAAGTCAATCTTTCATTCGTTATCTGGCTCGGCTCGGTGTTCATCTTCAGTTCTCTCTTCACAGCAGTTCAGCCAATTTACTGTTTGAGTACATGAATTACTCAGGGATATTGGTTTGTTTGAACTCAGAGGGAGTGTCAGCCACATTAAAAAAAGTTAACAGCTTAAGTAATTTGTGGATTAATGCTTATTGGAGACGCGAACCGTTTCAAACTATTCGGTTCGATTTGGTGAACCGGTTAAATCGAATGATTCGTTTGCGAACCGGACATCAATACACTGCAGTGAACATGCTCACAACAGACCTGGAAGAGAAGACAATGCTGAATAAAGTCGTAATTTTTGTTATTTTTGGACCAAAATGTATTTTTGATACTTCAACAAATTCTAACTGACCCTCTGATTTTCCATGGACTACTTTGGTGGTGTTTTTATTAACTTTCTGGACAGTATATTATACATTTTCAATGGAGTGACAGAAAGCTCTCTGACTAAATCTATAATATCTTAAACTGATCCCGAAGATGAACAGAGGTCTTACGGGTTTGGAGCGACATGAGGGTGAATCATTAATGACATAATTTTCATTTTTGGGTGAACTAACCATTTAATGTCAAATGTTTGTAAAGTCATGTAGCCTACACCCAAGAATGTATTATGCATAAAACTTTAACTTGATTGAAATGTTTTTTTAATTCATATCTAGATGCTGATACATTCCTTTGAATGAATATTTGTTCAATAATTTTAGTTTTCACCTCTGATATTATAACTGTGATTAAGAATTACAATTATTCATTGTTGCCCATGGTGAATCATATTTTAGGAGCTCCATTGATTATGACTTATCATAGTCGTGGTGCACGTGCTAAACTCAGTCAGCCTACTCCGATTTGATTGAACGAACACAATTTAGCTGTTCTGAAACCGAAAATCAGTTTCCCGTCTCAGAGTAAGTCAACTCAGAGTTTGTTTCAACTCCGAGTTAGTTAAACCTCCTTATTGAAATGGGCCCCAGGTTGCTTAATTGCTTAGCAGTCATAAACAAACTATATCACATAGTGGAGTTATTGTCCATTCTGATTCTTGCTACTAATAAATGTATTTTTTTGAACATTGGTCGCTTATTTTATTGTTTCTGCAATCTTTTAGGACCAGCAAGATGCTTAAAAGAGATACTCCACCCCAAAATGAAAATTTTGTCATTAATCACTTACCACATAGATTGCAAAGTAAGTTACACTGTCCAGGTCCAGAAAAGTATGAAAGACATTATCAGAATAGTTCATCTGCCATCAGTGGTTCAACCATAACATTGTGAATTGAATCTCTAGCACAACTGGATTATGCAGCAAGATGACAATCTAAGCATGGGAGGAAGTCCACCTCTGAATGGCTCAAAAAAAATTAATAAAACTTTTGGAGTGGCCTAGTCTAAATAATTGGACCTAATTGAGTTGCTGTGGTTCATGAACAAAAGCTTTAAAATCCCCTTTAAAGCCACTCATGTCGTGATTTTGCCATGATTGTGTTTAAGGCAGCTAATTTGTGTTTTTATTTTTAGTAAAACCCTGTACAGTCTTGCTTTAAGCAGTAATTTTGGGAGGAAAGAGATGCTTTATATTATTAGGAGACTTTATAATTTATGATACAAGCCTTTATTTAAAAGAATTGTGTTTAGCTATGTGAGCCTTTCATAAAACTCTTGGTACTATAGTATACACAATGTGAGAGTGAACTTTATTATGATCTGATCTGTGGTGATACAGGGGTGTCAGGCTTTGTTTTTAGAAGACTACAGTCCTGCAGAAAATAAAAAACAAATACCAGAGTTTGAATATATTCGTACTTATTACCTAGTTTATTACTTCCCATTATTCATAAGCATTTATATAATTCAAATGTGCTACCTGTAATTTTTAAAGTATATCAAAAAGTGAATATTTAAAAAATGTGATCATTGTTTGTACATTTTACCAGTATTTACCATACTTTCAAAACAAAAATTGAAATAGAAAAAATATGGAATATGAGAAAAATTTAGGGGGAAAAAATTATTTTACAGAGAAGAAAGAGAAAAAAACGAACAAGATTTGGTTTTCAAAAAGCCTTTTTCCAAAAGGCGATCGTCTTATAATTAGGGTCATCTTATATTCTGGTTGATACAGTATATTGTGATCACTTGTCAAAAGCTATTGATATTAGCAGTTTAAAATTTAACTTTAAAGGGGGAGTGAAATGCTATTTCATGCATACTGAGTTTTTTACACTGTTAAATAGTTGGATTCCCATGCTAAACATGGACAAAGTTTCAAAAATTAAGTTGTACGTTTAAAGGAGTATTTTTGTTCCCAAAATACTCCTTCCGGTTTGTCACAAGTTTCGGAAAGTTTTTTTCGAGTATGGCTCTGTGTGACGTTAGATGGAGCGGAATTGTCCTAAGGCACTTCTGCCGGAAGAGCGCGCGCTCCCGTATAGCGAGACTGAGCAGCACAGACATTTCACTGATCAGAGCGAGAGCGTCGCGAAAAGTCACAAAAGAAGTGTGTTTTTGGTTGCCAGGGCAAGACAACCCTGCACAGATTACCAAAAAAAAAAAAAAACAGCATTAAGGGACCAGTGGATGGAGTTTATTTTTACAGAGCATCAACGGAGTTGTGCAAGTGTTTTTGTTTGTTCCCTGCATTTCGAAGATGCTTGTTCACAAGGCCCAGTTTGACAACGGATTTGCATATCGTTTATTTCTTAAGGATGATGCAATCCCAACGAAAAAGGGTCACGATCGTGTGTTGGAACCGCAGGCGGTGAGTAAAACTGCTTCAAATATCTCTGCCTCCTTGTTAGTGTGTCCCCTCCCATGCCAGAGACCCGGGTTCGAGCCACGTTTGGAGCGAGTTGTTGCTGCTGCTGCTTTCGTTCAGTTTCAGCCTCTGGATCTGATTCTGGATCATAAATAAACGGCTGAATCTGACTGTAAGCAATGTTTTGTTTTGGATGATGGTTTTTTCCTCACGGTGTCACAGCTTCCAAACGCTCTCAACGCAAAAGCCTACTGGCGCTCGTGATTCTTTAGCTCCGCCCACACGTCACGCCTCCAGCCGGTCGTGTTTTTCCAGGAAAAATCGGTACAGACTATCTTTCTCTTATGAATTTAATAAAACTAAAGACTTTTTGGAGATATGAAGGATGCAGTACTACTCTATATGTACTCAAGATTAACAGGATATTGAGTGAAAACGAGCATTTCACCCCCCCTTTAAAGGTTAAAAATATCAATACCAGATGATTTTGCATTCCTGAGGGAGGAAAAAACCATAGCTTATCAACATGTATCAGAAAGTATTAAATTATATAGTATAAATATAATACATATTTATACATAGAAATTGACAGATTATTGTGTTTGCTGTGAAACTTGCACCAATGAAATGCACAGGAAGCTGAACATAGATTTTTGCTTACAAAAGTAAAGTATGAAAAGTCTTAAGAGTAGGCACAACAAAAAAAAGAACCTAGTTGTCAGCGAGAAGAGGTTTTCACAAGGTTATGGTTTAAAACACATCTGTCAAAGTTTTTACACAACTTCTCTAATACTGTGTAATGAGAAAATGCGATATTACTGGTGCATCTAAATAAAATGTGAATATCATGGAAAAGTTCTTTATTTTTTGTATCAAAGCAAACTTTCTTTTATTCTAGATTCATTGCACACAAACTGAAATATTTCAAGAGATTTTTTGTTTTAATTCTGATGGTTATGACTTACAACTTAGGGAAGTAAAAAAATTGAATATTTTCTCAAAGATCAGTCAAAAAAAGATTTACAAAACAGAAATGTTCAAGATCTCCAAAGCAAGTTTATTTATGCACTCAATACTTGGTTGGGTCTCCTTTTGCATGAATTATTGTTTTAATGCAGCGTTGCATGGAGGCGACAAGGCTGTGGCACTGCTGAGGCGTTACTGATGCCCAGGTTGCTTTGATAGCATCCTTCAGCTCCTCTGTATTGTTTGTCATGTTACTTATATTCCTCTTCAGATTACCCCATAGATTCTCTGTGAGGTTCAGGTCAGGTGAGTTGGCTCGCCAATCAAGCACAGTAATATCATTTTGGCACTGTGGGCAGGTGCTAAAGTCCGGCTGCAGAGTAAAATCAGCATCTCCATAAATCTTGTCAACAGATGGAAGCATTAAGTGCTTCAAATCTCCTGGTAGATGGCTGCATGGACCTTGGACTTGATAAAACACAATGGAGCAACACCAGCAGACATCACTGCTCCCCAAACCATCTCTGGCTTCATAACTTCACACTGGACTTTGGATTCTGTGCCTCTCCAGTCTTCCTCCAGATTCTAGTCTAGACCTTGATTTCCAAATGAAATGCTAAATTTACTTTCATCTGAAAAGAGAACTTTGGACCACTGAGCAGTGACTCTTGATGTGCTGACTCCGGCTTCAGTCCACTCCTTGTGAAGCTTTCGCAAATTCTTGAATCTGCTTTTCCTGACAATCTTCCCAAGGCTGTGGTCATCCCTGTTGCTTCTGCACCTTTTCCTACTACACTTTTTCCTTCTAGCCAATGAATATATTTTAATATATCACTCTGTGAACAGCCAGCCCTTTCAGCAATGCAGCAATGACCTTCTGTGGCTTACCCTCCTTTTGGAGGGTGTTGATGATTGTCTTGTGGACAACGTGTCAATTCAGTAGTCTTTCCCATAATTGACGTTAAATATTCTAAACTAGCCCAAGAGGTACCCAGTATTTGTACTCAAAATTAATAAAACTAATCAAGCTCAAAATTGAATTTTCAAATTATTTTGAGATACTGAATTGTTTATTTTCCTAAGCTATAAGTCGTAACCATCAGAATTAAAATAGAAAACTCTTTAAATATTTCAGTTTGTGTGGAATTAATTTAGAATATAAGAAAGTTAAGCTTTTTATTTTATTTAATTAAATTACAAAACATAAAGACCTTTTATTATAGATACAGAATGTTGTATTTATAAAAATAGGACTTATATATTGTAGCATTATATATTTGTGGAATATATTCATTTTATACACAGGTGATCAGGGTTTCTGGACATCTTTCTTCTACTGTTCAGAAGTTGTTGTAACTGTGACTTTATCATAAGGACTGTTCGACATCTGAGATCTGTGAAGCTTAATGTCTTTTAGAAAATTATCTTTAAAATATTCCAAGGGGACAATTATTTTGTTCTTATCATGACGTTTATGTTTCCCAGACCCTGAAACAGCAAAGCTTCCCCATATTATGGAAGTCGATATCTACCAGCCACTGTTTGATTAACGTTCTTCAAAATATTTTCTTAACAGTAAAAAGAAACTCAGAAATGTGACAGCATTTTCATTTTTGGGTGAACTAACCCTTTAAAATCACAATGAAACAGAAGTAGAATTTCCATAAACTTTGCCATTGTTTTCTAAATGTTTTCAGGCCCCCAAAATGCCATTGTCTTGCAAATGAATGGCCAAAATGTAAAAAGTTTTCAGTTTTTAGTTACTCCCCATAAATATGTGGAGATGCATGGGTCAATTGTTCACAATAAAATCTATAAGCATTCAGGAAACAAATTAACTTCTTTAAAATGTCAAGAAATAAGTTAACAAATGTATAATTTACAAACATCTCGGACCATAAAATTGGAAAACGAGTAAATATTAGAAACGTTTATTGAACAATTACATTTCGATGATGACAAATGGAACAAAGCAAATTCTATTTCAGTACAAAAAATGAGGTTGTAGGAGAGGAAACATAGCAGTAGTCATTTTCTCTAGTCCATCCTGGCCTTCAGGGTGCGTGTGGTTATCTTATCCTTCTCACTGTGAAAACAAATACACCAATTAGCTCACTGAATTCAACTAGAAATGTAAAAATTAAACACTTCCTCGTCTTGAAATTCATTAATGAATCTGTACCATGCATTACTACATTCAACTCGGCAATAAATCAAACAAAAATAGCTATACAATGAATAAAGCAATTTAATGTTCATAAAGTTCAGTACAAATGACAATCTTGATTCAAATCAGTTCACGTAGTTAAGAGTTACTGATTGCCATTGTTTAACTAAGGTTGATGACAGCTGAAAATATATATTTACATGACATGAACAACGACTCCCATTCCAGACACTGCATCCCTGTCAACAGCGTTCAGCATGGCCTGTGAGATGGTCTCAAACAAATCTTCTGGTTTCTAGAAAACACAGTCAACAGCACAAGTCCATAAGATTACCAGACCAAGATCAGATAAATCAGCCTTCATGTCCAATACAGTTACATAGTCTTGTTGTCTCCTCTACTTACCATGTCAGGTTCCCACAGGGACTCACACATGCCATACATCTGCTCTGAGCAAGTTCCACTCACAACAAAGTCTTCTGTCACCATTGGGCATCCAATAAGGTCAAGGGAACAGATGAAGGGTTCAAAGGTCTTTGGGTCCAGACCAGCAATCACAGGCTCAATGTAGTACGGCCCAAACCTGAGAAAAGGACATGACAGGTTTCAATTCTGTACACAGTGCACACGGGAATGTTGCAGAGAAAGACAAAAGTGCTAAACATTACATATCAGGGCAGTGTCTCAAAACCCTGTTCCTGGAAACACAGCAACACTACACATTTTCCAAACTCTTCCTAATCTAACACATCTGATTCAACCCATCAGCTCCTTAGTAGAGAGATCAAGGTCATTCAAAATACGTACTGTTGGTGTGCTTCAGAAACGGCTGAAAAACACTGTTCTAGGGATGGGTTGCATGACTGTCCACATCTGATTAGCTGATTTAGATTTTGACAGTGTTCTATGCTTTGTAGCAGGTCTGCAAGTAATGTCAACATGAGACTTGCTGATTTCTGCATTTAAACCGGTATTATGCTGTAGACACACAAAACTGTTACAGACACTGCAATGGTCGTAATATGATGTAACACTTTTTTTTTTACATTTACTACGTCCAAAATGTCAAAATGTGTATTCGTTCTTCCCAACTGTACTGCAAACCTGCAGATTTCAATGTTGCATTCTTTTAATTTAGCTAAGAGGTCACGGTGTGTCCTCTCAATCTTCTATTGGTCACATGTCTTGCTGTGTTTTTGAAATCTGAAATGCAGCAAAATTGCATGCACACTGATTAGTATTATAACAACGCACCGACTAGTTGATTTAGAAAGGTAAAGCCAAGCTAATCATACCAAAAGAACATGTTAGCACCCACTTACTCCCATAAAGCACTGTGACGACAGAGTCAATACCTTTATATTTCTCCATTGTTTTTAATTTGAGATTGTAGTTTGCAATGCTTCATGGGATTGTAGTTTCTCTTCTTTATTAATGCCGTTAATTACAGCACCTTTCTCTGATTTTCAACAGAATACTCTGTTGCTTCAGATCAAAGTTTGTTATGTTGTGATTTCCTTCCATTTCCAGCAATGGTTTTCTCTTTGGTGCCAACGAACAGTGACTAGCAGGTACAGACATGCATTTTTACCTCCTCTCATACAGAAGGTTGGACACCATGCTCATGAAGGTCTTCGGCTTGATCTGACGACCTTCCTTCAGCTCATACAAGTTCAAGCGGAACTTCAGTCTTTGAGATCTAAAACAAGAGAGTAAGGTAAAAAGTTACAACCAAATACAAGTGTTATGTTTAATATCAAATGTTATAATGCATCTGACACTGTATTCTTACACTGTCTGTACATCTGTGGCAAGGCCTGCCAGCCCGATGAAGAGTCTGTCTCCCATAGGGAAGATTTTCTGGAAGTCGGTTGTAACCATCTGTGCCTGGATGCCAAACCTCCGATCTGATGCTATTGCTACGCATTCCTTTCCACGCATTGCCATGACGGCACCTCCATTATATGACATAATAGACTATGGGTAGAAAATAATAAGCCAATAAAACTCAGTTTTTCTATACAGTAAATGCATATTTCAAAAAGTTATATAGACTTAAAAACTATTTGTTATCCAACTCCGCATCAGAAAAGCTTATGAAGGATAATACATTTGATAAAGAAAAGTTCTACTGAATTCCTCTTTTAATACCGATGCATTTATGAAAATTATGATATAAACGTCTACACATAAGTGCTCAACATCCATATTTAGCCCAGGCAGGCATCCAAGTACAACGCTGTTAGTTTCGTTTTAAATATGATCGACTCAAATAATCCAGCTCAAATGTACACACTCCATAAAGCTTTTTATGCATGTGGAGTCAATTTAATAGACAAAGAAGTTCCTTATTAAAAAGCAATATGAACTGCAAGTCAGGACAAATAATTTGATAACTATTTTCGTCTGGAAAGATGGGATGGCTAATGAGCTAACGTTACAGTGCTAATATAGAAGAATACATTAAACAAACACACTTGATTCTTCAAACCTGTTCACTTACCATGATGGCAAATGTAAAAAGCAGGCACCGATATGAAGAACTGGTTTAAAGATTTATTATGTTGTGCTGAAAATAAAGCCGTAGACCGGGTAACACACGGTGACTACACACTTTCTTTCTTTCAAGAGCTGCTAGTCGTTCCTGCTCCTGACGTCATTTCCTCCGCCGCGGTTCCTACAGCGCCCCTGCTGGACAACCCCCCTACTGCAACATTAAACTCGTTTTCGAATCCTGCCCATTTATATATATATACAAATTCTCGCACGGGAGAATTTGTTTCCCTTTTCAGGGATTGTGATTCATTTGAATAGGAAAACAACAAATCCACAGGAATGAAAATACAGGAGAAGAAAACAATGCTAAACAAAACCAAAAAATAAAATGGAATCGAAGGATGGAGTCTATAAGTGCAAGTAGCAAGTTTCAGAGCAAAATGTGTCAGTTTATGATTAGCCTGAATTATTAACCTTCTTCACTTCTCAAATGCAACAGTAACAGCATGCTGATACACCAGTATCGCGAACATTATGTGATTCATTCCATCCATAGCAAAATTTGCTCATTTTGTATGTTGTCTGAGGGTTGGCATCATCTG
The DNA here is from genome assembly GCF_003368295.1 of Carassius auratus. Lineage (NCBI taxonomy): Eukaryota > Metazoa > Chordata > Actinopteri > Cypriniformes > Cyprinidae > Carassius > Carassius auratus. The sequence continues at coordinate 19,193,161 of NC_039273.1, read as the reverse complement.
AGGTCTTCTGAGGTGATGGCATCATCTCTTCTCAGGTGTTCGGTCATCTCAGGTCTTTTTAAAGGGCTGTATCCAGACTGAAGCTTGTAGAAACAGAATAGAGAAAAATGAGTGTATAGCTGCTGTTCCAACTAAAATTATGTGTTCTCAAAAATTATGTGTTCAACCCAAGCAAAATGATTTTAATGTGCATTTGATCATATGTAACTGAAGTAGGGGGTTAAGAGATACATTATGTGAATGCTTGGCTAAATAGATGTGTCTTTGATCTAGATTTAAACAGTGAGAGTATATATGAACCCCAAACATTATCACAAAGGCTAATCCAGAGTTTGGGAGCTTAATGTGAAAAAGCTGTAACTTCTTTAGTGGACTTTGCTATCCAAGGAACTACCAAGAGTCCACAGTTTTATGACCATATAGGGAATGGTATTGATTGTAGCATGATAGAAGACTAGTTAGGTTAGAAAGAGCTAAACCATTTGGGACCTTAAAAGTTAGTAGTTATACTTTTCTAACTGAAACATAACCTAATAGGTAGCCAGTTAAGACTAAAATTGGGGTAATATGATATTTTCTTGACCTGGTAAGGACTGTAGCAGCTGCATTTTGGACCAACTGTAGATTGTTTATTGAAGATGTAGGACAACCAGCTAGCAGTGTATTACAATAGTCCAGTCTAGAGGTCATGAATGCATGAACTAGCTTTTCTGCATCAGATAAGGGTAGCATGTTACATAACTTGGCAATGTTACATGGAAGAATGCTGTTTTTGTACAGTTTCTCCGAAATGAATAGCATAAAATGATTGGTCATCCAGGCTTTTATATTTTTAACACACTCTGTTAGCTTAGATAATTTAGAAGTTGCATCTGGTCTTGTTGAAATATATATTAATATCATCAGTATAACAATGGAAACTAATCCCATATTTTCTAATAATATTACCAAGGGGCCACATGTATATTGAAAATAGCAGAGGGTCTAGAACAGATCCTTGTGGCACTCCATACTTTACTGGATTTAATTGAGATGATTCCCCATTTAAATAGAAAGTGATAGCAATTGGACAGGTAGGATCTAAACCATCTTAAAGCCTGCCCATAAATACCTGTATAGTTTTGTAATCGATCTATGAGTATGTCATGGTCTATAGTGTCGAACGCAGCAGTAAGGTCAAGTAAAACTATCAGTGAGATGCAGCCTTGGTCTTATGCAAGAAGCAAGTCATTTGTCATTTTAACAAGTGCAGTTTCTATGTTATGATGGGGCCTGAAAATCTTCATTGATTTTTTTTATATCATGCTAATTATAATAAACCAAAAAGCCCAAACTAAACATGACATGATTAAATAATTTATTATTGAACAAATCCAACAGATAGCAACACATTAGACAAAAATCAATATGCCCACAAAGCAGCAGACACAGAAACATAAAATGTTGAGCTTTTACATTCTGAATACAAGGGTATGAGACATTCAGTTTTTTTATTCTATTGACTATTTTAACACAAAATGTTATGTAGAAGATTTTGTGACGTTTCTGTAAAAAGGTTATAGTGTATTTTGAGTCAGTTTAAGTATTAGTTGAATTACATTGAAGTTAACATAAGAATCAACAACATAATCAGGACAACAGCAGGGAAGATGCTTAGAATATTTCTATTTAAATATAGTAATTTTTTAAATATATGTATTAAAATATGTATAATATTCAATTACATTTTTCAGCTTGGTTCCCAATTAAATTTGGCAGGTGCTTTGAATTTGTCTTTGCAAAAAAAAATTTGGCCAAAAACTTGGTATCAATATCATACAAGCATCTTTATATTTCTCAAAATATAGAAATATATTAGAATAAATATTATAAATGCTTTTTTTCTATATATTTTAAATATGTATTTTTTTATATAATCCTCTAAAAATAAATACCGGTAGTTTAATAGAAGACAAATATTTAGAATACATCTATACAATTAAATACAGAGATTTTGTAGCTATTATATAATTTTCACAGAATGTTCCATTTAAAATTACATAATTTATCTCACAAAAGACTGAATTACTATACTTATAATTAGCTTTCATTGATGTGTAGAATTAGGCACAGTGCTTCATAAATATATCTATTAATTGCAGAGGATGTCCCATGATAGCTTAAAATGCTTTAACTCTTGTGGTCAGGAGTTCACAAACAAATGTAAGTTAAAGTTATTCACGAAACAATATCACAGGATATCTTTTCCCACTTTCTGTTAAACTACCACAGTATTCAAGCTGGACATTCTCAAATGTGAGACTCATCTAGATCCAGGTCAACAGGGGACAAGGGGAGTGGAGAGAGAGCATGGGGTGTGAGCAGGGAGGTCAGGAGTGGGTTCTCCGTGCCACGGTCCTCTCCTACACTAGGGGAGGTGTCCGTGTTTTGCAGAAGTCAAGTGGTCTCCTCATCCTCAGGACTTTCTCTGATCTGGGTTGGGGCCAGTCGGGATGGTGTACTTAGGACGGGGAGGGGAGAAGGAAGATGGGAGCAGGCTCTAGAAATGGAGCTTGAAGCAGCAGAGGGGGTTGGAGAAAGACTGCTTCTTACACTCCCATGATCTTTCCTGTCTTTATTCTCATACTGAGAGGAAAATTAAGCAATGGTTATATAAGCCGTCATATTCAGAGGTTAAAATGGCTAAATTCTATTTTAAAGACATGCTGTCTTCATTCAACACTCATGCAATGCACCCAAACATACATAATAGAACCTTTCATATTCAAACTAGCACTTACCAAACTAACAGGGACATTTTCAGAACTTCCATAATGTTCTGGCAAGGGTTATAAACAAATGTTCTTCCGGTAACTTTAATAGAATATTCGTTCAAAGCTATTTGGTCTTAACAATGGTCTTAAACCATTAGCACAAAAAAACATTAACTATGCATCTTCAACTGAATTTTTTTTATTGAAACGTTTTAGTTAGATGTTTGTCTTAGATTTTTTAAACATAACTATTTGTTTCAGAATGTTCAGAGAAAATTAAAATGTAACATTCCCATAATGCTCACAAAACGTTCCCTTAATGTTTACATAACCAAGAAACATTTTCCATAAAAATGAATGTCATTACATTTCTGTTTTATAAATTAATGGGAATGTTATCAAAACATTCTTACAACATATTTTTTTGTTAGCTGGGTATAAACTTTGTTTAAATGAAAGCTTGCAGAGTTGTTGGTTACACACATCCTCAATTTAAAATTACAATGTGTTCTTATGAATGACAGTGGAGTAAAATCAGACCTGTGGCCATGCTGGTTGGTGCTGGGCAGTTATGATGCTAGGTGATGAGGACTCTGATGCGGCAGAAGGAGAGTTTCCTCCTGCAGAATGGCTCAGCTTCCCAACCTCTGTGAGCCCTGGAAGGCCACTGCTGGGGCTGGGAGTGGCAGTGGGAGATCTGCCAGCCGGTTCCTGCAGGGTCTCAGTGAAAGTGACAGACCTCTTTTGGTCAACATGAGCTGAAGAAAAAATGATAGATTCATTAGTATACATTATTACTTCATGCAGTTTACTGGGAATCAAATTCATAACATTGGTTTTATTAACACTAATAACTACAGTCTGAACTATAAGAAACTCTACCTGGTTCTCATAGGGGCTATTTCCAAACTATCTGCCTTTAGATGGGAAGTCTTTGCTGGTTTTGACAAAATATTGCAAAATATTGATGTCTCAAAATGACCATTTAGTGGATTTAAGCAACGTACGTTTAATATTTCATAGATTGCTTCAAGAAAAGCCATGTTGAAAATGTATTAAAATTATACAGTATGTATTTTAGTTATGTTTTCATATATTATTATGCCCACCACAATATCATAAAATAATATAATAATTTAATTAAATTAAAAAGTGAAACTGTATTTGACTAACAGATATATTTAGATTGGTATTGATGTGTAATTATTTTTTTTAGATATGCAGTCTGCTCTATAATTGTTATATAATATAAAATGTTATATCTATATAACAATGGTTTTGTATATTATATTAATATATTTATTATTTTATATATATACTAGATATTAAAAAAAAAAATTTGATCCCCTGCTGATTTTGTAAGGTTGTCCACGTACAAAGAGATGAAGTGTCTGTAATCTTTATTATTTGGTAATTGTAATGGATAGAGACAGAATAACCAAAAAATCCAGTAAAAAAACATTACATAAAGGCTACAAATTGAGTGAAATAAGTATTTGATCCACTACCAACCAGCCAGAATTCTTGCTCGCACAGATTAGTTATGTGCCCATGTGAAACACAGATTAGTCCTATCACTTTAAAAAGTTACTCCTAATGTCAGCGTGTTATGTGTATAAGACATCTGTCCACACAATCTGTATCTTCCATTCCAACCTCTCTCACCACCATAGGCAAGACCAAAACAGATGTCAAAGGATGTCAAAGACAAGATTGTAGATCTGCACAAGGCTTTAATGGGCTACAAGACCATCATCAAGAAGCTTGGTGAGCAGGAGACAACTGTTGGAGCGATTATTCACAAATGGAAGAAATACAAAACAACCATCAATCATCCTCAGTCTGGAGCTCTGTGCAAGATCTTGCCTCATGGGGTAACGATGATCATGAGAAAAGACTACACGGGAGGAGCTTGTTAATGATCTGAAGGCAGTTGGGACATCAGTCACCAAGCAAAAGATTGGTAACACACTTCTGCAATGGACTGAAATCCTGCAGCACCCGCAAGGTCCCCCTGTTCAAAAAAGGAACATGTACAGGTCTGTTTAAAGTTTGCCAAGGAAAATATAATGATTCAGAGAAGGCTTGGGAGAAAGTGCTGTGGTCAGATGATACCAAAATTGAGCTCTTTGGCATTAACTCGACTCGTCGTGTTTTGAGCATAGTTTGCTGACTATGACCCCAAGAACACCATCCCTACAATGAGGGAGGTGGAAACATTATCCTTTGAGGCAGTTTTTCTGCTAAGGGTACAGGGCGACTTCACTGCATTGAGGGGCAAATGAACGGGGCCATGTACAGTGAAATCTTGGATGAGAACCTCCTTCCCTCAGCCAGAACATCAAAAAGTCAATAAGTCATCAATAAGTCTTCAAGGACCCAAAACATGGAATGTCCTAGCCAGTCTCCAGACCTCAGTCCTATAGAAAATTTGTTGAGGGAGCTGAAACTTTGAGTTGCCAAATGACAGCCAAAGAGAGAATCTGTAAAGAGGAGTGGACCAAAATCCCTCCTGAGATGTGTGCAACCCTGGTGACCAGCTACTAAAAACGTCTTACCTCTGTGCTTGCCAACAATTGTTTCTGTAATGTACTAAGTAATGTTTTGCTTGGGGATCAAATACTTTTTTCATTCACTGAAATGCAAATCAATTTCTAACCTATATAATGTGTTTTTATGGATTTTTGGGTTGGTCTTTTGTCTCTATATGTTAAAATACAGAGGTAAGTGGGCAAACAGAAAATCAGCAGGGGGTTAAATAAATATTTCCCCCACTGTGTATATATATATATATATATATATATATATATATATATATATATATATATATATATTGTTTAAATATTCATGTTTAATGTTAAATCTTCTGCACATAAGAGTCACTGATATTCATTTTCTTTTTTAAGTTACTGTAGATAATCCACAAACAACACGCACCCCTGTCGAGTGGTTTACTCTTAGGCTGAATGCCCCTGCGGGTTGTTGAGAGTCTGGCTCCTTGACATCCATGAGACTCATCCTGTGCCCTCTCTATAGACAGCAGGGGTCGCCGTAGCTGCAGGACACAGGGCTTCATATTAAAGGGGTTATATGACGTTGCTAAAAATAATATTATTTTGTGTATTTGGTGTAGTGAAATGTTTATGCAGTTTAAGGTAAAAAATAAAAACATTATTTTCCACATAATGTACATTATTGTTGCTCCTCTGTGCCTCGCCTTTCTGAAAAGCATCGATTTTTACAAAGCTCATCAGTTTGAAAAGCGAGGTGTACGCTGATTGGCCAGCTATCCAGTGCATTGTGATTGGCCAAAGGCCTCAAGTGTATGAAATGTTAGTCCCTTACTATACTGTGATGCTATGTCCCGGTTTGACGACACAAAAATAATAAAATCCCTTACAATCGAAGCATTTGTTGTATCCAGTGGGTACATAATTATTGATTATAATGTCTTACACCATTTTTTTTTTAATGCATTGCGCTGCATATTGCGCCACGTAAATGTAAAACCTTGTGATTGGAGAACGGCAAACAACAAGCGCTACTACACTGCTCCAAATTCACTCTTCTTCTTTCTTTGCATTTGGGCGGTGTTATGCAACTCTTCCCACACAGTGACATAGACATGTGGGGGCGTGTTTAAACGAGGCATTTTAGGAAGGCATGGTCAAGTCTTAACTTTTATAAAGAATATCTCTTTGGATTTGAGAATTTCTTTGCAACTTTATGGATCTTATCCATGCATGAACAGCCTGTAACACTCCAAAGAGAAAGGAAAACTTTGGATCATATGACCCCTTTAATGCCTAAAATAAAAGATAGTAGACTAAAAGCAAAAAATAAATAAAAATAAGACCGTGTTCTAAGCAATCACCTGCCTAAGTCCTCTCTTACGACCGAGTGGTGGCTGGATAAGCAGATTCTGCTGTCCTGGTTCACTCTGCACGCTGGCAACCCTGCCGAGTAAAACCGAAGGACAGACACACAAGCGGAGCTGATGAGCTCGAACGGCCCGCCATGAGGCTCATTGGAGATGACATGAGTCCCAGAAAGTGATAAAACATAGACAGGCATCACTGTCCCTAGCCGAGAGAGAGAGAGAGAGAGAAAGACAGAACGAAATAGTGAATTGGAGTTAATGAGAAGAGAAAGAGAGAGATCCTAGTGATAAATCAAGTTGGATGTGATGAACAGGGAAGGCAGGCCCAGCCCTGCCACACAGATGGTGAGACACTGCACACAAGGGGCATCACACTATACCTAGACAGGTTACCCTCCTCCTGAAGCCCCTGGGATTCATCTAGCACATTGGGTTCACTGTAGAGTTTGGCAGGGAACAATATTAGGGGAATAAAAAGAGAGACATGCAACCCTCTCTTAAAGGGGTCATCAGATGCTACATGCACTTTTACAAGTTTTTTTAACTGAAATGTGTGTTGGCAGTGTGTGTACACAACCGCCCTATAATGATAAAAACCCACCCAGTGTTTTTATCTACTAAAATCTTTACCCCTTTCTCAAATTGAGCTGATCTCAGATAACTGTGTTTGTGAAGTCACACAGACAGGCCCCTCCCACGATAGTTTGATTGACAGTAGCATTTCAGCACAGACTGGACTGGTGTCTTACCTTAGACCAGCCCTGAGTGAGCTGTCACCCAGTCCACCATTGTTTCACCACCGGAGCAGATGTAGACAAGGATGACTCCTAAGCGATTGTGGTGATTTGTTCTTGGATGATCCGCTAAAGATGCAGTGGATTACATTTGTTTCTGAAGGAAACGCACCCCCGATCTACCTAAATGCATCTAATGCGGCTAAAGTAAACAGTCTCTCTGAGAGTGGCTTTTGAAGAGAGGGGCAGGGTCAGCAGAGCTCATTAATATTTAAAGGAAAATCCTACAAAACGGCTTGCTCTGAAAAGAGCTGTTTTTGACAGGGTGAAAAGATGTTCTTTACACTACCACTGAGAAATTTTAACCAAACTATGTTCCAGCCTTTTCCATCAAGACCCTGAAGAATCATACCAACTTGTGGAAAATGGGCACCTGATGACCCCTTAAAAGGGAAAGATATGGTAAGATTGGATAAATAAGACTGTTATAGACAGTTTTCTGTCTGAATGAGCTCAAGTTTTTAAGAGGGCTGTTTGTTTACCTGTGACTGGGCAGCATGGTGCTAATGCCTGGTTCAGGCTGAGCAGCAGCCGACACAGAGGTGTGACTGGAGAAACGCCGCTGCGAAATGAGTCTGGGGAGGAAAGCATCGTGCTCACTTACCACGCTGGGGATGCTAATGGAGTCATCTGAAAGCTACAGAGTAAAACTTTACATGGATCATTAAACAATGCATCTAAAATTCCTCAGCAATAAAACCCATAAATTTTACATTGCAAGGTCATGCAAGATTATGCAAGGTGTGTGATTTGATAGAACACCTTTGGTTAATATTCCCTATATTAACAGGTAACCAGCAACACTACTTAGAGTATCACATATATATAGCTCAGTCATGAATCTCTAGATAATGCAGGTTGATAAGTCCTTTACATGCACTCCGCTAGCAATCATATGATTTACTATATGGCACAAGCTGATTCTGTAGCCAATGAGATCGTTTGCTCAACATTTAAATAGCCTGGGTCAGTATTCACTATAAGCTGGTCCTACAGTGCACTCAGTGGCTCTAAAATCCACCACCTCCCCCAGCTCCACCTGTCTAGACCTGCTAGAAGATTTATCTATGTCTTTTCATGCATTCATATTATTACACACACACACACACACACACACACACACACACACACACACACATATATATATGAATAGACTGTTCTTTTAAGTCAGATCTTTTCAATGAACTAGTTTACAAAGAAAGTGATATAATTCAGAATGACATGAGGACGAGTAATTGATAACAATTTAAATATTTTGAGTGAACTAGTCTTTAAGAAGAAACCAAAGAATATCAATCACACACTTTCCTCCTCTTCCTCATCGGTACACCGACTGAGTGTGTCCTGTGAAGGCTGGCGTGAGGGTTGGCTCTCTTGCTCCCAGACAGTTCCTGTACCGGTGTTGGAGCGGGACATGTTGGCCAGACTCAACCTGTATGCAGAGGTGGACATGCCAACGGTGCTGATGGAAGTCTTTCCTTGGTATGCTGAAAAACTGGAGAGATAAAGTCCAGAATACCTGACAGAGAATCACGTACATGTAGACTGCACATTTTGTCTCTTTTGTCTGACACATCAAACATAGATGAAGCTACTGAGTCAATAACTAGATATATACATTTTAGATAATGTGGTGGCAAAAAATACATTATTGTGTACTCTCTTTACAACAAGCAACTCTGACATCAAGCCACATATAACAAAGGAAGTGAAGGAGTGCATTAACAGTAAAAAAGCTGCTTTCTGGGACTGTGAACGGTTGCAACTGAAAACTGTACAACAAGAGCTCAACCAGCAGCTTCAGTTGGCCTGAAGGCGACAAAAAGACATTATTGAGGAGAGCTTTGCCACATCAATCTATAAAAGACTCTGGGATTCAGTGAACTAGCAGATTACTTTTTTTTAATGATGTTTGGAAGAACATCATAAAGCGAATGAACTAAATACATTTTATTGTATTTTTATAGTATTTTATTATAGCCTTTCTGGTTTTGAACATTAACCCTTTCCTGATCAAATTGTATCACTCTTTCTTAACCAGCCATACTCAGGTTGCTAAGATCAATAACTCTCAGACCCAAATATAATGCACACAGGTGCTCCTCAGGGTTGCATGAGCTTGCCTGTGCTTTTTACACACTACACTAATGACTGAGTAAGCTCACACACAGGGAACTAAATCTTTAAATTTTCAGATGATACAGCCTTCCTGAGCCTACTGTACAATCCTTCTATTTATCACTGAAGAAGAACTTTGAATAGTGGTGTGATGTTTTAAATGACAAAAAAAAAGGAAGTTATGGTATTTGAGCACAGAGCAATCAGTGTTCACAGTCCTGTTGTTATTCATGACACTCAAATCAAACAGGTGTGTTCCTATAAGTACCTTGGCATCAATATTGACAACATTTTTACATGGCAGTTTAATTTTGAAAATTTTTGTGCTTAACTCCAACAAATACTTATTGAGGAGACTCAGACTGTATGGTGTCAACAAAATAAAATATAACTGTATTGTATCAGGCTGTTCTGAAGAGTCTAATCAGGTACAGAATCCAAGCTTGGTATGGTAACCTCTGTACAGTTAAAAAACAGACCTTCTTACATTGTCCAGACTGCCATGAAAACTGTGGAGCTGAAAGATCATCCATCCCTCCAAACATTATTTGGGCAGTCTGTGTGGGGCTCACAAGATACTGGCTGATCCTTCTCACATCTTAGATCCTGAGTATGTGCTTCTGCCTTCAGGAAAAAGGTACAGAGTGCCCAAATATTGACTGGTTCAAAAGCTCTTTTGTGCCTGCCTCCATTAGAATTTTGAATGGCAAGGACAAAGGCTAATGATTTGTTTCCAATCAGCATTGATTATCTATCATTACGTATTGTTTTATACTATTTATTCTTATTTACTGCCGTTTATCATTTATTGGTTCTATGGTTTATAAACAACTACTTGTGCAATAGTGTTTTTTCAGTTGTGCAATGTGGCATCCGATATACCTTTCTACATGTCCTGTATGATACGGTTTATGTGAGATATACTGTATATGATTTAGTTATTTATGTGTGATTTGTATATGCAGCATGTTAGGGTTAGGGTTAACAATGTGACCAATTTTGCTGAGAGATAGGTAGGTAAACTTTTGTTTTCTAGGTAATATCCCAATAAAGCCAGTTCTTACTGGAGCCGCTGTGTACAGCCTCTTTCAAGATCTTGAGCTCGTTGCTGAACTCGGCAAACAGAGAGCTCTTGCAGAGGGACCGCGGGATGAAACGACGCTCTAGTTGCTCTGCAATATGGTGACGAGCCGTGATCTCCTCCTGAGACTCAGCTGGTTGGGTTAACAGCTGAAAGTAGAGACATGAAGACTTTTTCATGAATATGAATGAAATGAGCAACTGATACATCGCCAAGGCTGAAATATCGGCCGATATTCTGAATTGTTTATCATTATGACTAATTAATGTGATGTGCATTGGATCCAAACAGTGTGAACTGTTAGTGGTCAAGAGACTCACTTGATTGGATCACTGGATCATTTTGTTTACTTATATAAATAACATACACTACAA